>NW_020837996.1:13524433-13866547 GCF_003676395.1 Aethalodelphis obliquidens | reverse complement strand
GGAGGGAGGGAGGGAGGGAGGGAGGGAAGGAAGGAGGGAAGGAGGGAGGGAGGGAGGGAGGGAGGGAAGGAGGGAGGGAGGGAGAGATGAGGTTGGAAACACAGAGATCGGAGAACGAATGGCCTTGTCTGTCAAGTCAAAGCATTTTTATCTTGGTAGCAAAGAAGAGTCTGCTGAGGAAGGAAGGATAAGACCATCCTGTGAAACTATGTTTATCCTGGTTTCTACTGTGCTTTCTTGAATCAGTGGTGATGTGATGATAGTAGTGGTGACAATATAAAAAAAAAAAAATCACAGTGCACCCCGTGTAGATATTTCACATTTTTCAAACCACCATCACTTAAACACAGTTTTTAAGAAGCACAATTTTAAGCCCTCACACTGCTAGGCCCGATGCACAGAGTTTCCATAAATCATTTCATGCTGACAAAACCCATGATGGGTATACCCGTCTGTTTTAGAGACACAGAGCATGCAGGTCCAAGAAGGTGAGTTTGCACAGGGACCCAGAGCTGGCGAACAGCAGGGCTAGCCTTGACTTTGCCTCTCAGACTCAAGTCTGTTCTCCTGATTCCTGTGCTGCCCCACTATCTCATTTCATACTTACCCTGCCTGGGGAAATACTACTGTTCCCATTTTATAGATGAGGAACCTGAGGCGAATAAAGATTAAGTCATAAACCCAAGACCCCACAACAAGAACGAAAATTATTTCTTTGGCTTCCTAATGCGCTCTCTTCTTGCCTGACAGGAGATGTAATGACACATGCTACATACAGCGTGCACAGCTGTTGCATATGCTTAAGTCTGAATGAGCTGCTGGGATAAATCAATAATTTTTCATTATTGAATTGGATGACTGAGCCCACATGGAATCTTTCTTCTGCCTGTGTATGTTGCCCATAGTGGCTCCTCTGAATTTGCATTCTATTCTCCCTTATGTGTTCTAGACACTTCCCAGGGTATTTCTTCAATTATCCTTCCTCTTGTGAAAACTTTACCCCTCTAACCTCCAGCACCATGTTTCTACTATATGACCCATCCCCTGGTCAATTGGTTGGACCAGTTGGTTGGACCCGAGGGCATTCTCAAAATCAGCCAGGTCAATCAAATTCAGGGAGAAGACTGGGGTTGGCTGTGTGAACACAGCCTTAAAGGGGCTACTGCACCACAGCTAGCCGGGAAGGAGTTCGGGAAAAAGTCTGGAACTGCCTAAGAGGCAAGAGACCACTGTTTCGGGGTGCGCGAGCACAGGGGATTCAGAGCACCACCTAAGTGAGCTACAGAGACGCGTGCGAGCCGCAGCTATCAGCATGGACCCCAGAGATGGGCATGAAATGCTAAGGCTGCTGCTGCAGGCACCAAGAAGCCTGTGTGCAAGCACAGGTCACTATCCACACCTCCCCTCCCACAGCCTGTGCACTCCGCCACTGCTACGGTCCCGGGATCCAGGGACAACTCCCCCGGTAGAATGCACGACACGCCTCAGGATGGTGCAACGTCACACCGGCCTCTGCCGCTGCAGGCTCGCCCTGCATTCTGTACCCCTCCCTCCCCACAGCCTGAGTAAGCCCGAGCCCCCGAATCAGCGGCTCCTTTAACCCTGTCCTGTCTGAGCGAAGGACAGATGCCCTCAGGCGACCTACACACAGAGGCAGGTCCAAATACAAAGCTGAACCCCAGGAGCTGTGCAAACAAAGAAGAGAAAGGGAAATCTCTCCCAGCAGCCTCAGGAGCAGCGGATTAAATCTCCACAATCAACATGATGTACCCTGTATCTCTGGAATACGTGAAAAGACAACGAATCATCCCAAAACTGAGGCGGTGGACTTTGGGAGGAATTGTAGACTTGAGGTTTGCTTTCTGCGTCTAATTTGTTTCTGGTCTTATGTTTCTCTTAGTTTAGTATTTAGAGTTTATTGTCAATGGTAGATTTGCTTGCTCTTTTCTTTTTTTTTTAATATATATATATTTTTCCTTTTTCTCTTTTTGTGAGTGTGTATGTGTATGCTTCTTTGGGTGATTTTGTCTGTAGAGCTTTGCTTTCACCATTTGTCCTAGGGTTCTGTCTGCCCGTTTTTTTCATTTTTTTAGTATAGTTTTAGCAGTTGTGATCATTGGTGGATTTGTTTTTTGGTTTGGTTGTTCTCTTCTTTCCTTCTTTCTTATTTTTTTCATTACTTTAAAAATTTTTTAAATTTTTAATAATTTATTTTTTATTTTAATAAATTTATTTTCTTTTTTCTTTCTTTCTTTTTTCCTCGCTTTTCCTTTGAGCCGTGTGACTGACAGGGTCTTGGTGCTCTGGCCGGGTGTCAGGCCTGTGCCTCTGAGGTGGGAGAGCCGAGTTCAGGACATTGGTCCACCAGAGATGTTCCGGCTCCACGTAATATCAAACAGCGAAAGCTCTCCCAGAGATCTCCATCTCAATGCTAAGACCCAGCTCCACTCAACGACCAGCAAGCTACAGTGCTGGACACACTATGCCAAACGACTTGCAAGAAAAGAACACAACCCCACTCATTAGTACAGAGGCTGCCTAAAATCATAATAAGGTAACAGATACACCAAAATATGCCACTGGATGTGGTCCTGCCTACCAGAAAGGCAAGATCCAGCCTCATCCACCAGAACACAGGCAGCTCCACCAGGAAGCCTACACAACCCACTGAAACAACCTTACCCACTGGGGGCAGACACCAAAAACTATGGGAACTATGAACCTGCAGCCTGTGAAAAGGAGACACCAAACACAGTAAGTTAAGCAAAATGAGAAGACAGAGAAATACACAGCAGATGAAGGAGCAAGTAAAAACCCACCATACCAAACAAATGAAGGGGAAATAGGGCAGTTTACCTGAAAAAGAATTCAGAGTAATGATAGTAAAGATGATCCAAAATCTTGGAAATAGAATGGAGAAAATACAAGAAATGTTTAACAAGGACCTAGAAGAACTAAAGCAAACAAACAATGATGAACAACACAATAAATGAAATTAAGAATTCTCTACAAGGAACCAATAGCAGAATAACTGAGGCAGAATAATGGATAAGTGACCTGGAAGATAAAATAGGGGAAATAACTACCACAGAATAGAATAAAGAAAAATAAAGAAAAGAAATGAGGACAGTCTCAGAGACCTCTGGGACAACAGGAAATGCACCAACATTCGAATTATAGGGGTCCCAAAAGAAGAAGAGAAAAAGAAAGGAACTGAGAAAATATTTGAAGAGATTATAGTTGAAAACTTCTCTAATATGGAAAAGAAAATAGTCAAGTGCAGGAAGCACAGAGAGTCCCATACAGATAAATCCAAGGAGAAACATGCCAAGACACATATTAATCAAACTATCAAAAATTAAATACAAAGAAAAAATATTAAAAGCAGCAAGGGAAAAACAACAAATAATATACAACGGATTCCCCATAAGGTTAACAGCTGATCTTTCAGCAGAAACTCTGCAAGCCAGGTGGGAGTGGCAGGACATATTTAAAGTGAAAGAGAAAAACCTACAACCAAGATGACTCTACCCAGCAAGGATCTCATTCAGATTTGATGGAGAAACTAAACCCTTTACAGACAAGCAAAAGCTAAGAGAATTCAGAACCACTAAATCAGCTTTACAACAAATGCTAAAGGAACTTCTCTAGGCAAGAAACAAAAGAGAAGGAAAAGACCTACAATAACAAATCCAAAACAATTAGGAAAATGGTAATAGGAACATACATATTGCTAACTACCTTAAATGTAAATGGATTAAATGCTCCAACCAAAAGACATAGACTGACTGAATGGATCCAAAAACAAGACCCGTATATACGCTGTCTACAAGAGACGCACGTCAGACCCAGGGACACATACAGACTGAAAGTGAGAGGATGGAAAAAGGTATTCCATGCAAAGGGAAATCAGAAGAAAGCTGGAGTAGCAATTCTCATATCAGACAAAATAGACCTTAAAATAAAGACTATTACAAGAGACAAAGAGGGACACTACATAATGATCAAGGGATTGATCCAAGAAGAAGATATAACAATTGTAAATATTTATGCACCCAACACAGGAGCACCTCACTAATAGCCATAAAAGGGGAAACTGCCAGTAACAAATTCATAGTAGGGAACATTAACACCTCATTTCCACCAATGGACACATCATCCAAACTGAAAAAAATAAGAAAACACAAGCTTTAAATGATACATTAAACAAGATGGACTTAATTGATATTTACAGGACATTCCATCCAAAAACGACAGAATACAGTTTCTTCTCAACTGCTCACAGAACATTCTCCAGGATAGATCATATCTTGGGTCACAAATCAAGCCTTTGTAAATTTAAGAAAATTGAAATCTTATCAAGTATCTTTTCTGACTACAACACTATGAGACTAGATATCAATTACAGGAAAATGTCTGTAAAAAATACGAATAATGGAGGCTAAACAATACACTACTAAATAACGAAGAGATCACTGAAGAAACGAAAGAGGAAAATAAAAAATACTTAGAAACAAATGACAATGAAAACATGATGACCCAAAACCTATGGGATGCAGCAAAAGCAGTTCTAAGAAGGAAGTTTATAGTAATAAAATCCTACCTCAAGAAACAAGAAACATCTCAAATAAACAACCTAACCTGACATCTAAAGCAATTAGAGAATGAATTACAAAAAACCCCTAAAATTAGCAGAAGGAAGGAAATTATAAAGATCAGATCAGAAATAAATGAAAAAGAAATTAAGGAAATGATAGCAAAGATCAATAAAACTAAAAGCTGGTTCTTTGAGGAGATAAACAAAAATGATAAACCATTAGCCAGACTAATCAAGAAAAAGAGGGAGAAGACTCAAATCAGTAGCATTAGAAAAGAAAAAGGAGAAGTAACAACTGACACTGCAGAAATAAAAAGGATCATGAGAGATTACTACAAGCAACTATATGCCAATAAAATGGACAACCTGGAAGAAACAGACAAATTCTTAGAAAAGCACAATCATCTGGGACTGAACCAGGAAGAAACAGAAAATATAAACAGACCAATCACAAGCACTGAAAGTGAGCCTGTGATTAAAATTCTCCCAGCAAACAAAAGCCCAGGACCAGATGGCTTCACAGGTGAATTCTATCAAACATTTAGAGACAAGTTAACATGTATCCTTCTCAAACTCTTCCAAAATATAGCAGAGGGAGAAAAACTCCCTAACTCATTCTACTAGGCCACTGTCAACCTAATACCAAAATCAGATAAAGATGTCACAAAGAAAGAAAACTACAGGCCAATATCACTGATGAACATAGATGCAAAAATCCTCAACAAAATACTAGCAAACAGAATCCAACAGCACATTAAATGGATCATGCACCATGATCAAGTGGGGTTTATCCCAGGAATGCAAGGATTCTTCAGTATATGCAAAACAAACAATGTGATACACCATATTAACAAATTGAAGGAGAAAAATCATACGATCATCTAAATTGAGGCAGAAAAACCTTTCAACAAAATTCAACACCTTTTTATGATAAAAACCCTCTAGAAAGTAGGCATAGAGGGAATTTACCTTAATATAATAAAGGCCATATATGACAAACCCACAGCCAATATCATTCTCAGTGGTGAAAAACTGAAACCATTTCCTCTAAGATCAGGAACAAGACAAGGTTGTCCACTCTCACCTCTATTATTCAACATAGTTTTGGAAGTTTTAGCCCCCTCAATCAGAGAAGAAAAAGAACAGGAATCCAAATCAGAAAATAAGAAGTAAAGTTGTCACTGTTTGCAGATGACATGATACTATACATAGAGAATCCTAAAGATGCTACCAGAAAACTACTAGAGCTAATCAATGAATTTGGTAAAGTAGCAGGATACAAATTTAATGCACAGAAATCTCTTGCATTCCTATACACTAATGATGAAAAATCTGAAAGAGAAATTAAGGAAACACTCCCAGTTACCACTGCAACAAAAATAATAAAATACCTAGGAATAAACCTACCTAAGGAGAAAAAAGACTTGTACGCAGAAAACTATAAGACACTGATGAAAGTAGTTAAAGATGATACAAACAGATGGAGAGATATACCATGTTCTTCGATTGGAAGAATCAACATTGTGAAAATGACTCTACTACCCAAAGCAATCTACAGATTCAATGAAATCCCTGTCAAACTACCAATGGCATTTTTTTTTTTTTTTTTACAGAACTAGAACCAAAAATTTCACAATTTGTATGGAAACACAACAGAACCCAAAGAGCCAAAGCAATCTTGAGAAAGAAAAACGGAGCTGGAGGAATCAGGCTCCCGGACTGCAGACTATACTACAAAGCTACAGTAATCAAGACAGTATGGTACTGCCACAGAAACAGAAATATAGGTCAATGGAACAGGATAGAAAGCCAAGAGATAAAACCATGCACCTATGGTCACCTTATTTTTGATAAAGGAGGCAAGAATATACAATGGAGAAAAGATAGCCTCTTCAATAAGTGGTGCTGGGAAAACTGGACAGCTACATGTAAAAGAATGAAATTAGAACACTCCCTAACACCATACACAAAAATAAACGCAAAATGGATTAGTGACCTAAATGTAAGACTGGACACTATAAAACTCTTAGAGGAAAACATAGGCAGAATACTCTATGACATAAATGACAGCAAGATCCTTTTTGACCCACCTCCTAGAGAAATGGAAATAAAAATAAACAAATGGAACCTAATGAAACTTCAAAGCTTTGCACACCAAAGGAAACCATATACAAACTGAAAAGACAACCCTCAGAATGGGAGAAAATATTTGCAAATGAATCAACTGACAAAGGATTAATCTCCAAAATATACAAGCAGCTCATGCAGCTCAATATCAAAAAAAAAACAAAAAACTGCATCCAAAAATGGGCAGAAGACCTAAAGAGACATTTCTCCAAAGAAGATATACAGATTGCCAACAAACACATGAAAGGATGCTCAACATCACTAATCATTAGAGAAATGCAAATCAAAACTACAGTGAGGTATCACCTCACACCAGTCAGAATGGCCATCACAAGAAATCGAAAAACAATAAATGCTGGAGAGCGTATGGAGAAGAGGGAACCCTCTTGCACTGTTGGTGGGAATGTAAATTGATACAGCCACTATGGAGAACTGTATGGAGGTTCCTTAAAAAACTAAAAATAGAACTACCATACGACCCAGCAATCCCACTACGGGGAATATACCCTGAGAAAACCATAATTCAAAAAGAGTCATGTACCACAATGTTCAGTGCAGCTCTATTGACAATAACCAGGATGTGGAAGCAACCTAAGTGTCCATCGACAGATGAACGGATAAAGAAGATGTGGTATATATATATACAATCGAATATTACTCAGCCATAAAAAGAAATGAAATTGAGTTACTTGTAGTGAGGTGGATGGACCTAGAGTCTGTCATACAGAGTATAGTACGTCAGAAAGAGAAAAACAAATACCGTATGCTAACACATATATACGGAATCTTAAAAAAAAGAAAAAAGTGGTTCTGAACAACCTATGGGCAGGACAGGAACAAAGATGCAGATGTAGAGAATGGACTTGAGGACATGGGTAGGGGAATGGTAAGCTGGGACGAAGTGAGAGAGCGGCATGGACATATATACACTACCAAATGTAAAATAGACAGCTAGTGTGAAGCAGCTGCATAGCACAGGGAGATCAGCTCAGTGTTTTGTGACCACCTAGAGGGGTGTGATCGGGAGCATGGGAAGGAGACGCAAGAGGGTTCGTATAAAGCAGAAACTAACACACCTTTGTAAAGCAATTATACTCCAATAAATATGTTAAAAAATGTTTCTAATGTTTAAGTTCAGAGCAGCCATGTGTTCCTGACCCAGCCTTCTGTCATAATGGCCACATCCGGGTTGATCCTCTGTGGGTGAGTTTGGCTTTGCACAGGGGTTGCTTTCTGGCAAGTGAGCAGGTAGCTGCTCCTGATATCTTTGCAAGTGTTTGACTTGGGGAAGGTTACACTAAAAGTATCTTTCATGAGCGGGATGCAATGGCTTTCTGAGCCCTGGGCACACAGCATCTGGATGGGGAATCTGGTGAAGTGATCAGGAGGGGAGACACAAGATCAAGAGGCAGATGATGATTATAGCTTATTATAGATAAAGTTCCTTTTGCTACTTTTGAACAAACTCAATCATTCATTCAACACATATTTATCAAGTGCCTGATAATAAAACTTATGATTTATTAAGTGCTAACTATACTCCAGGTACTGTGATAAGACTTTGGTCTGTATCAATATTATTCATCCATCCATCCAATAACAATTGTTGGATGCTTGTTTTATGTCAGGCATAGTTTTAGGTGCTGGGACTATAGCAGTAAAAACAAAACAAAGCAAAACAAAATCCCTGTCCCTGTGTGTGTGGGGGTGTGTGTGTGTATTGTGTGTGTGAAACAACTATGTAATAGTTCAGACAGTGGTAAGTGCTATGAAGCAAAATAAAGCAGGGTAGGGGAACTAGGTTGTGGGGGTGTGGTTGCTATTTTATGCAGCAAGATCAGGAAAGTCCTCTAGGACAAAGTGACATTTACACAGAGACTGGAAGTAAGGGAGTAAATCCATTGGGATATCTTAGAGAGGATAATTCCAGGAAGAGAAAAACCAGTGTAATGCCCCAAAGCAGAAGCATGCTTGCATTTTTGAGCAAAAGAAGGAGATCAGTGTAGCTGGAGCAAAGAATAGAACTAGGAAGCGCAGTTTGGGGTTTACTGAAATAATACTGCCACTTGAGAGATTATCATGGTTTAGATCAGTGAGTTAGTGATGGAGATGACAGATGGTCAGATTATAGATATACTTAGAAGAGCCCAAAGAATTTCCTGATGTACTGAATGTGAGGTAAAAGAGAAAGAGAAGTCAAGGACCAGAGAGTAGTATTTGTCATAAGCAACTGAAAAGATGGAGTAATTATATATCGAGATGGGAAGACTATGGAAAGAACTGGCTTGGGAGATGAGGCCAGGAGTTCAGTTTTGGATATGTAGTTTTGAGATTATCATTAATTATGCAAGTGGAGATGACCTGTCGAGAGCTCGGTATTTGAATCTGGAATCTGGGGGAGAGATCTAAGTTGGAGATATACATTTTCAAGTCATCAATGTGTAGATAGTATTTAAAGCCAGGGGATAATATGAGATCATCTAGACAGCAGTGCAGAGAAGTGTCCTAAGAAATGAATACTGGGAAATTGAAAAAGAATGGCTAATAAAGTAGGAGGAGAACCAAGGGAGAACAGAGTCCTGGAAGGCAGTGAAGAAAATAAAGAATAAAGAGTGATAATAGGCATTGGATTTGCCATTATGGAGCTCTTAACAAGAAATGTTCTCATTGAATGATAGATACAAGAGCCTGATTATATTGATGTAGCAGAAAATGGGTGGCAAGGGAATGAGAGAGTGAGCCCAGACAAGTGTTAGGGAGTAGGACAATGGAAAGTATGTAAATCAGGAGAAGTTTTTTTGTTTTAAGGTGGGGAGTTGTTATAGCATGTTGGCATGTTGATGGGAATGATTGAGTAGAGGTGGAAAACTGAAGACCTAGGAGAGAGGGAGTAATTGCAGAAACAATGTCTGTAAGTAGAAAAGTACACAAGTACAAGACTTCAAATACAAAAGTGAAGGAATTGCCTTAGGTCAGAGCATTGACACTTAACAAGAAGAAAAATAGAGAAAATGGGCACAGAGGTAGGTGGGGAGGTAGATTGGTTGGTGGAAATGTGTGGAAGTTTCCTTCTTATGGCTACTGAGTTCACAGTCTTCTCAGTGCAATAAGAAGCAAAAATTCATTGGCTTGAAAGTGAAGAAGCAGCAGAAGGTGTTGGGAGTTTGAGGAAAAAGAAGGTATAAAACACTCATAAAGAATAGGAGAGTGTGCTAGGGAAATAATTTTATTTATCCTAAAGTAGCTTCATAAGTCAGGTATTATTAAGTAAATTTAAAATATTAGGATGCTGAAGTTATAGAGTTAAGTAACTTGTCAGAAATATATAGTAAATACATAGCAGAATCTAGATTTAATCTTGGTCTGTCTGCCCTTAATTATTGTGGAGGATAAAAAATAACTACATAAGATATATTTCTTGTGGCCATGGTGTTTAAGCCAATTATGAGGGAAAAAACCACCTTTACTTCAAAAGGTTAATAATAATCTAAGACGCTATAAGTGATGTAATTGAAATTCTGAAATTGAATGTAATTGAAATTCACTGAAATTCTAGGAAAACCTTACTTGAAGGATTTGATGTTAACTTGGAATAGAATGGATGATGGTTTCATGGTGGGACATGAGTCAGGATTTAGATGGTAGGATTTGGATAACACATAAACACTAGAGAAGGCACTCAAATGAGAAGTAGATCAAAAATAAAGAAGAAGGTGTAATTGATAAAGGAGTACTTAAGGAATGGAGTTTTGGTAAATCTAACCTTAGGAGAGCCCGAGACAAGTAAAAAATTTATGTGTTAACAAGGTTCTCTATCAATGGAGATAATTTTAGTACTGAAAAGATAAGATGTAGAAGTGGAGAAGGTTGTGCTGGAGAGACCTGTGCAGTTGTTGAAGAGCAGTTGATGCGGGTGCTAGTGGAAAAAAAAACAACATCTGTTTTTGTGGCATTGGTAACCAGAGGACTAAGTCTTGGGGAAATCATACTCTCTATAGAAAGAAAGAGGAATAACTCCAGAAGGCAAAGAGCCAGAGAGGGGATCCTTAACTTCTGTCTTTCCACATCTCTGACTAACCTCTGAACTATGCATACATGGAACAGATCCAAGAAGATCAACTAAAAACAAACAAAAATATCTGAATTGAGATAGAAGCTGCTTCCCAAGAAGAAAAGTTTGTAGTCTACTTCCAACAAAGTTAAATGCCTACTAAAAGAAAAGAAGGTATATCTTGTAGAAAGATAATACGATCCAGAGTCTCCGTGCTTAACATCCAAAATGTCCAGGATATTCAATGTATATGACCCAGGAAAATGTGACCAGTTCTCAAAGGAAGAGACCATCAGCTAAGATGAATCCAAGATGACCCAGATTTTAGAATTAGCAGACATGAAATTTAACAGTTATTATATCTACCTTCAATGATATAAAAGAAAATATGCTTGCAATGGGTAAAAAGAGTAAACATCTCAGCACAGGTATGGGAACAGTAAAAATTAATGTTCTATAACCAAAAATAAAATATCTGCAATAAAATATTCACTGGATGGATTTAACTGAAGAATGGAAATGACAGAGGAAAAAGTGAATCTTAAGATAGATGAATAGAAATTATCCAATGTGAAGAACAGAAAGAAGATGAGTAGAGCCTCAGAGCCTTGCTAGATAATATAAAAGAGTTTAACATATATTTTATTGAAACTCCAGGGGGACAAAAATGAGATAATAGAGTACAAAAAATATGTAAATAAGTAGTGACCTAAAGCTTCCTGAATTTGATACAAGACATAAATTTACATATTCAAGATGCTCAATAAACCACAAGAAGAATAAATATGAAAAAGGCCAGAGACACATACATGTGTCAGTGACTATGAAAAGCCAAGGAAAAGAGCAAATCTTGAAAGAAATCAGAGAAAAATGACACATTACATATAAAGGAATGATGATTTGATTAAAGGCCAGAAAAGATTAAAACATCCATCAAAGAGTTTTTAAAAAGTCAACAGAACTATATAAGCAGCAAAAATAATTCTTCATGAATAAAGCAAAACAGACATTTTCAGATAAAAGAAAACTATGAAAACTTGTTGCTACCAGATCTGCACTATAAGAAACACTAAAGGAACTTCAGGCTAAAGCAAAACGATACAAGATGGAAACTCAAATCCCCAGAAAGGAATGAAAGCATCAGAAGTGGTGAATATCTATGTAAATGTATAAAAGACTATTTTTTTGGCCTTTTTCTTCTTAATCTGTTTACAATACATGTGCCTGTATAGAGAAAAAACAACAGCATTGCCTTCTGGGATTTTTATGTAAGTAGATGTCATAAATATAAGAACAGCATAAAGATGTAAGTAGGAGAATAAATGAAATTACAGGATTTTACAGCTTTTACATAGTTAAATAGGAAAACAGACAATTCCACAATTATAGTTAGAGATTTAAAAACTTTCTTTCAGCAACTGGCAAAGAGACAAAAAATTAGTAAAGACAAAGAAGATCTGAACACTATTATCACATTTATCTGACTTTTATAGAACTATACCTAACAACTGCTAGCATACACATTCTTTTCAAGGGTATGTGCACACCAGAATATGTTAGGTTGTAAAACAAATCTCAATAAGTCTTAAAAGTCTGAAATCATACAGAGTATATCCTCTGACCAAAATGGAATTAAGTTAAAAATCAATATGAATAAGGTATTCATGAAAGTCTCAATTATTTGGAAATTAAATAATGTACTTCTAAATAATCTGTGGGCTAAAGAAGAAATCAAAATTATTTCAAACTAAATGATAATTAAAAAAGGAAAAAAAAATTTAAAAAATCAAGGATCTAGGTTTCTACCTTAAGAAAAAGACCAAATTAAAGCCAAGGTAACAGAATAAGGAAGACAATAAAGATAAGTCTAGAAATCAATAAAATAAAAACTGGACACAAAACAAGAAAAAATGAAACGAAAAGGTCAGTTTTGAAAAGGTCAATAAAATTAATATACCCTATTTGATTGCTGAAGAAGATACAATACACAAAATATGAATATCACTAAGCACTGCACATCTTACAGACATGAAAG
Source organism: Aethalodelphis obliquidens (assembly GCF_003676395.1). Taxonomy (NCBI): domain Eukaryota; kingdom Metazoa; phylum Chordata; class Mammalia; order Artiodactyla; family Delphinidae; genus Aethalodelphis; species Aethalodelphis obliquidens. Next base: position 13,853,737 of record NW_020837996.1, on the reverse strand, counting down.
GATAGTAACGGAATGTCATGTACTACTTTATGATGATAAGTTTAACCACTAAAAGTCAGCCAATCCTTTGAAAGACATAAATAATTAAAATGGACACAAGAAGAAACAGGAAAAAAATGAATAACCTTAGGTCAATTAAAAAGTTGAATTAAAATAAAAATCTCCTTACAAAGAAGAACCAGGCACAGATGGGTGCACTGGTGGATTCTAACATTTAAGGAAAAATAAGAACAATCTGATACAATCTTCTTTAGAAACAGAAGAAAAGGGAATTATTTTCAAATTATTTTATAAGTCCAGTATTACTAGGTGAACACATCACAAGAAAAGGAAACTACATACCAATTTTCTTCATGAACATAAGTTAAAAATCCTTAACAAAATGTTTGTAAATAAAATCCAGTAACGTATAAAAAGGGCAGTGTATTACAACCATTTAGGATTTATTCTATGAAGCAAAGGTTGGATTTAACATTCAAAATCAGTTTGACTCCCCATATTAATGGAATAAAGGAGAAAACACATGTGATAATTTTAGTAGAAGCAGAAAAAATTATTTGATGAAATTCAACTTGCATTTATGATAAAAACTCTCAGAAAACTAGGCATAGATAGGATCTTCCTCAACCCAGTAAGGATATCTACACAAACCTTACAACTAATGTCATACTCAATGGTGAAAGACTGAATGCTTTCCCCTAAGAACAGAAACAAAGCAAGGATATCCACTCTCACAACTTTTATTCAATATTGTATTTGTAGAACTATGTAGGTCAATAAGGCAAGAAAAATAACTAAAAGTCATACAGATGTAAAAGCAAGATATAAAAATATCTTTATTTGCATACAACATGTAGTATACATATAGAAAATCCTGAAAGGCAGTAGAATTAATAGGTGCTTTAAAAGGTTGCAGAATACAAAGTCAATATGCAAAAGTCAATTGTATTTCTGTTCATTATCAATGAACAACTGAAAAATAGCATTAAAATAACAAACCTATTTATAATGCCATAAAAATACTAAGAACAAATCTAATGAAAGATGTATAAGACCTGTACACTGATAACAGCAAAACACTGCTGAGACAAATTAAAGAATATCTAAATTAATGGAGAGCTATACTGTGTTCATAGATTGGAAGACAATATTGTTAGGATGGAATTTTCCCCAAGTTGATCTATAGATTCAATGAGATCACAATCAAAATCATAACCAGATATTTTTGAAGAAACTTAATTTCTTCAAGTTAATTTAAAAAATTTATGTGGAAGTGCAAAAGTCCTGGAATAAATAATCTTGAAAAAGAATATCAAGTTTGAAGGACTTATGCTGCCTGAATTCAAGACTTACTGTAAACATAAAGTAATTAAGACAGTGAAGTATTGGCATACATACAGACAGCTAGATAAATGGAATTGAAAAGAGAACCTAGATATAGACTCATGTGGTCAACTGATTTTGACAAAGACACCAAGGTAATTCAATGGGGAAAGGATAGTCTCTTTGACCACTGAGGTTGGAATAATTGGATATCTGTGTGCAAAAAAGTAAACCTTGACTATTACTTTACACTATACATGAAAATTAATTTGAAATGAATTGTATACCAAAATGTAAGAGCTGAAACAACAGCAACAAAATTCCACAAGAGAAAGTAGGAGAAAATATTATGATCTTGAGTTAAGTAAAAATTTCTTCGGATTCCAGAAGCACCAACTATAAAAGAAATTAATTCATAAATTAGATGATATCAAGGGTAACACATTTTGTATCTTAAAAGACATAGAGAAAACCAAAAGGCAAGCTATCCTCTTACAGGAAATGTTTGCAAAACATATATCTGACAAAGTGGTGTATCAAGAATAAAAAACTCAATTATAACAAGAGAAGCAACCTAATTTAGAAAGTCTACAAAATATTTGAACAGATACTTCACAAAAGAAGATAAAATGAATGGCCAATAAGCACATGTAAATGTGCTTGATATCATTAAGTATCAGAGGAATGAAGACTGAAACCACTTACACATACACATTAAGTTGGCTAAAATTAAAAAGAGTGACAATATCAAGCGTTGGGACGAATTTGGAATAAGTGGGACTCTCATACAGTGCCAATATGAGTGCAAAATAGACAGTTGGCTTGAAAGAGTTTGGCAGTTTCTTGTAAAGTTAAACAGATACTTGCCATAAAACCATACAATCCCACTTCAGAAAACTAGTATTTACCCAACAGAAAAGAAAATATGTGTTCATCCAAAGACTTGTATTTACCCAACAGAAAAGAAAACATGTATTCATCCAAAGACTTGAATATGTATATTTACAGTAACATTGTTCATAATAGTCAAAAACTGGAAACAGCCACTATGGAGAACAGTATGGAGGTTCCTTAAAAAACTAAAAATAGAGCTACCATATGATCCAGCAATCCCACTCCTGGGCATATATCTGGAGAAAACCATAATTTGAAAAGATACATGTACCCCAATGTTCATAGCAGCATTATTTACAATAGCCAGGACATGGAAACAACCTAAATATCCATTGATGGAGGAATGGATAAAGAAGATGTGGTACATATATACAATGGAATATTACTCAGCCATAAAAAAGAATGAAATAATGCCTTTTGCAGTGACATGGAGGGACCTAGAGACTGTCATACTAAATGAATTAGTCAGAGAAAGACAAATATCATACAATATCACTTATACATGGAATATAAAAAATGGTACAAATGAAACTATTTACAAAACAGAAATAGAGTCACAGATATAGAAAAGAAACTTATATTTACCAAGGGGGGGAAGGTGAGGGAGGGATAAATTGGGAGATTGGGATTGACATATAGACACTGCTATGTATAAAATAGATAACTGAGAGAGGAACCAAGATGGCAGAGTAGAAGGATGTGCTCTCATTCCCTCTTGCGAGAACACCAGAATCACAACTAGCTGCTGGACAATCATCGACAGGAAGACACTGGAACTCACCAAAAATGATACCCACATCCAAAGACAAAGGAGAAGCCACAATGAGATGGTAGGACGGGTGCAATCACAGTAAAATCAAATCCCAGAACTTGTGGGTGGGTGACTCACAGACTGGAGAACACTTATACCACAGAAGACCACCCAATGGAGTGAAGGTTCTGAGCTCCACGTCAGGCTTCCAAACCTGGGGGTCTGCAACAGGAGGAGGAATTTCTAGAAAATCAGACTTTGAAGCCTAGTGGGAATTGATTGCAGGACTCTGACAGGACTGGGGGAAAGAGAGACTCCACTCTTGGAGGCCACACACAAAGTAGTGTGCGCATAGGGACCTAGGGGAAGGAGCAGTGACCCCAGGGGAGACTGAACCAGACCTACCTGCTAGTGTTGGAGGGTCTCCTGCAGAGGTGGGCGGGGGCTGTGGCTCACTGTGGGGACAAGGACACTGGTAGCAGAACTTCTGAGAAGTACTCCTTGACATGAGCCCTCCCAGAGTCTGTCATTAGCCTCACCAAAGAGCCCAGGTAGGCTCCAGTGTTGGGTTGCATCAGGCCAAACACCCAACAGGGAGGGAACCCAGCCCCACACATCTACAGTCAAGTGGATTAAAGTTTTACTGAGCTCTTCCCACCAGAGCAACAGTCCACTCTATCCACCACCAGCCCCTCCCATCAAGCCTCTTAGACAGCCTCATCCACCAGAAGGCAGACAGCAGAAGCAAGAAGAAGTACAATCCTGCAACCTGTGGAACAAAAACCACATTCACAGAAAGACAGACAAGATGAAAAGGCAGAGGGCTATATATCAGATGAAGGAACAAGATAAAATCCCAGAAAAACAACTAAATGAAGCGGAGAAAGTCAACCTTCCTGAAAAAGAATTCAGAATAATGATAGTGAAGATGATCCAGGACCTGAGAAAAAGAATGGAGGCAAAGATCGAGAAGATGCAAAAAATGTTTAACAAAGACCTAGAAGAATTAAAGAACAAACAAACAGAGATGAACAATACAATAACTGAAATGAAAACTACACTAGAAGGAATCAATAGCAGAATAACTGAGGCAGAAGAACGGATAAGTGACCTGGAAGACAGAATGGTGGAATTTACTGCTGTGGAAGATAATAAGAAAAAAGAATGCAAAGAAATGAAGACAGCCTAAGAGACCTCTGGGACAACATTAAATGCAACAACATTCGCATTATAGCGGTCCCAAAAGGAGAAGAGAGGGAGAAAGGACCACAGAAAATATCTGAAGAGATTATAGTCGAAAACTTCCCTAACATGGGAAAAGAAATAGCCATCCAAGTCCAGGAAGTGCAGTGAGTCCCATACAGGATAAACCCAAGGAGAAACACGGCAAGACACATAGTAATCAAATTGGCAAAAATTAAAGACAAAGAAAAATTATTAAAAGCAGCAAGGGAAAAATGACAAATAACATACAAGGGAACTCCCATAAGGTTAACAGCTGGTTTCTCAGCAGAAACTCTACAAGCCAGAAGGGAGTGGCATGATATACTTAAAGTGATGAAAGGGAAGAACTTACAACCAAGATTAATCTACCCGGCAAGGATCTCATTCAGATTCAATGGAGAAATCAAAAGTTTTACAGACAAGCAAAAGCTAAGAGAATTCAGCACCACCAAACCAGCTCTACAAGAAATGCTAAAGGAACTTCTCTAAGTGGGAAACACAAGAGAAGAAAAGAACCTACAAAAACAAACCCAAAACAATTAAGAAAATGGTCACAGGAACATACATATCGATAATATGTTAAACGTGAATGGATTAAATGCTCCAACCAAAAGACACAGGCTTGCTGAGTGGATACAAAAACAAGACCCATATATATGCTGTCTACAAGAGACCCACTTCAGACCTGGGGACACATACAGACTGAAAGTGAGGGGATGGAAAAAAATATTCCATGCAAATGGAAATCAAAACAAAGCTGGAGTAGGAATACTCATATCAGATAAAATAGACTTTAAAATAAAGAATGTTACAAGAAACAAGGAAGGACACTACATAATGATCAAGGGATCAATCCTAGAAGAAGACATAACAATTAGAAATATATATGCACCCAACATAGGAGCACCTCAATACATAAGGCCACTGCTAACAGCTGTAAAAGAGGAAATCGACAGTAACAAAATAATAGTGGGGGACGTGAACACCTCACTTACACCAATGGATAGATCATCCAAAATGAAAATAAAAAAGGAAACACAAGCTTTAAATGACACAATAGATGAGAAAGATTTAATTGATATTTATAGGACATTCCATCCAAAACCAGCAGATTACACTTTCTTCTCAAGTGCGCATGGAACATTCTCCAGGATAGATCACATCTTGGGTCACAAATCAAGCCTCAGTAAATTTAAGAAAATTGAAATCATATCAAGCACGTTTTTTGACCACAACACTATGAGATTAGAAATGAATTACAGGGAAAAAAAAGTAAAAAACACAAACACATGGAGGCTAAACAATACGTTTCTAAATAACCAAGAGATCACTGAAGAAATCAAAGAGGAAATCAAAAAATACCTAGAGACAAATGACAATGAAAACATGATGAACCAAAACCTATGGGATGCAGCAAAAGCAGTTCTAAGAGGGAAGTTTATAGCTATACAAGCCTACCTCAAGAAACAAGAAAAATCTCAAGTAAACAATCTAACCTTACAGCTAAAGGAACTAGAGAAAGAAGAACAAACAAAACCCAAGGTTAGCAGAAGGAAAGAAATCATAAACATCAGAGCAGAAATAAATGAAATAGAAAGAAAGAAAACAATAGCAAAGATCAATAAAACTAAAAGCTGGTTCTTAGAGAAGATAAACAAAATTGATAAACCATTAGCCAGACTCATCAAGAGGGAGAGGACTCAAAACTATAAAATTAGAAATGAAAAAGGAGAAGTTACAACACACACTGCAGAAATACAAAGCATCCTAATAGACTACTACAAGCAACACTATGCCAATAAAATGGAGAACCTGGAAGAAATGAACAAATTCTTAGAAAGGTAGAACCTTCCAAGACTGAACCAGGAAAAAATAGAAAATATGAACAGACCAATCACAAGTAATGAAACTGAAATTGTGATTAAAAATCTTCCAACAAACAGGGGCTTCCCTGGTGGTGCAGTGGTTGAGAATCTGCCTGCCAATGCGGGGCACACGGGTTTGAGCCCTGGTCTGGGAAGATCCCACATGTCACGGAGCAACGGGGCCCATAAGCCGTAACTGCTGAGCCTGCACGTCTGGAGCCTGTGCTCCGCAACAAGAGAGGCTGCGACAGTGAGAGGCCCACACACCGCGATGAAGAGTGGCCCCCGCTCGCCGCAACGAGAGAAAGCCCTCGCACAGAAACGAAGACCCAACACAGCCAAAAAAAAAAAAAAAAAAAAAAAAAATCTTCCAACAAACGAAAGTCCAGGACCAGATGGCTTCACAGTTGAATTCTATCAAACATTTAGAGAAGAGCTAACACCCATCCTTCTCAAACTCTTCCAAAAAATTGCACAGGAAGGAACACTCCCAAACTCATTCTGTGATGCCACCATCACCCTGATACCAAAACCAGACAAAGGCACTACAAAAAAAGAAAATTACAGGCCAATATCACTGATGAATATAGATGTAAAAATCCTCAATAAAATACTAGCAAACAGAATCCAACAACACATTGAAAGGATCATACACCATGATCAAGTGGGATTTATCCCAGGGATGCAGGGAGTCTTCAATATATGCAAATCAATCAACGAGATACACCATATAAACAAATTGAAGAATAAAAACCAGATGATCATCTCAATAGATGCAGAAAAAGCTTTTGACAAAATTCAACACCCATTTATGATAAAAACTCTCCAGAAAGTGGGCATAGAGGGAACCTACCTCAACATAATAAAGGCCATATACGACACACCCACAGCAAACATCATTCTCAATGGTGAAAAACTGAAAGCATTTCCTCTAAGATCAGGAATGAGACAAGGATGTCAACTCTCACCACTATTATTCAACATAGTTTTGGAGTCCTAGCCACAGCAGTCACAGAAGAAAAAGAAATAAAAGGAATACAAATTGGAAAAGAAGAAGTAAAACTGTCACTGTTTGCAGATGACATGATACTATACATAGACAATCCTAAAAATGCCACCAGAAAACTCCTAGAGTTAATCAATGAATTTGGTAAAGTTGCAGGATACAAAATTAATGCACAGAAATCCCTTGCATTCCTATACACTAGTGATGAAAATCTAAAAGAGAAATTATGGAAACACTCCCATTTACCGTTGCAACAAAAAAGAATAATATACCTAGGAATAAACCTACCTAGGGGGACAAAAGACCTGTATGCAGAAAACTATAAGACACTGATGAAAGAAATTAAAGATGATACCAACAGATGGAGAGATATACCACGTTCTTGGATTGGAAGAACTAATATTGTGAAAATGACTATACTACCCAAACCAATCTACAGATTCAATGCAATCCTTATCAAATTACCAATAGCATTTTTTACACAACTAGAACAAACCATTTTAAAATTTGTATGGAGATAAAAAGACCCCGAATAGCCAAAGCAGTCTTGAGGGGAAAAAAAGGGAGCTGGAGGAATCAGAGGCCCTGACTTCAGACTATACTACAAAGCTACAGTAATCAAGACAATATGGTACTGGCACAAAAGCAGAAACATAGATCAATGGAACAAGATAGAAATCCCAGAGATAAACCCACGCACCTATGGTCAACTAATCTATGACAAAGGAGGCAAAGATATACAATGGAGAAAAGACAGTCTCTTCAATAATGGTGCTGTAAAAACTGAACATCTACATGTAAAAGAATGAAATTAGAGCACTCCCTAACACCATACACAAAAATAAACTCAAAATGGATTAGAGACCTAAATGTAAGACTGGGCACTATCAAACTCTTAGAGGAAAACATAGGAAGAACACTCTTTGACATAAATCACAGCAAGATCTTTTTTGATCCACCTCCTAGAGTAATGGAAATAAAAACAAAAATAAACAAATGGGACCTAATGAAACTTCAAAGCTTTTGCACAGCAAAGGAAACCATAAACAAGACGAAAAGACAACCCTCAGAATGGGAGAAAATATTTGCAAATGAATCAACGGACAAAGGATTAATCTCCAAAATGTATAAACAGCTCGTGCAGCTCAATATTAAGGAAACAAACAACCCGATCCAAAAATGGGCAGAAGACCTAAATAGACATTTCTCCAAAGAAGACATACAGATGGCCAAGAAGCACATGAAAAGCTGCTCAACATCACTAATCATTAGAGAAATGCAAATCAAAACTACAATGAGGTATCACCTCACACCAGTCAGAATGGGCATCATCGGAAAATCTACAAACAACAACTGCTGGAGAGGGTGTGGAAAAAGGAAACCTTCTTGCACTGTTGGTGGGAATGTAAATTGATACATCCACTATGGAGAACAGTACGGAGGTTCCTTAAAAAACTAAAAATAGAATTACCATATTACCCAGCAATCCCACTACTGGGCATATACCCAGAGAAAACCGTAATTCAAAAAGACACATGCACCCCAATGTTCACTGCAGCACTATTTACAATAGCCAGGTCATGGAAGCAACCTAACTGCCCATCGACGGCCGAATGGATAAAGAAGATGTGGTACATATATACAATGGAATATTAGCCATAAAAAGGAACGAAACTGAGTCATTTGTTGAGACGTGGATGGATCTAAAGACTGTCATGCAGCGTGAAGTAAGTCAGAAAGAGAAAAAGAAATATCGTATATTAACGCATGTATGTGGAATCTAGAAAAATGGTACAGATGAACCAGTTTGCAGGGCAGAAGTTGAGACACAGATGTAGAGAGCAAATGTATGGACACCAAGGGGGGAAAACCACGGTGGGGTGGGGATGGTGGTGTGCTAAATTGGGCGATTGGGATTGACATGTATACACTGATGTGTATAAAATTGATGACTAATAAGAAGCTGCAGTATAAAAAAACAAACAAACAAAAAAACAACTAATACTAAAGTTTCTTTGGGTTATTTGTATGGAAATATGTTAATATAAATGTTTCAGCCATTAAAAAAATAGATAACTAATAAGAACCTACTGTATAGCACAGGGAATTCTACTCAATACTCTGTAATGACCTATATGGGAATGGAATCTAAAATAGAATAGATATATGTATATGTATATGTATGACTGATTCACTTTGAGGTACAGCAGAAACTGACACAACATTGTAAATCAACTGTACCCCAATAAAATTTAATTAAAAAATGAAAAAGAAAACATATGTTCATCTAAAGACTTGAATGTATATATTTATAGGAACATTATTTATAATAGTCAAAAAACTGGAAACCACTGAAATGTCCATCAACAGGTGAATAGATAAAAAAGTTGTCAGGGTGGAGGGAGGGATAAGTTAGGAGGTTGGGATTAACATATACACACTACTATATATAAAATAGATAAACAACAAGGACCTACTCTATAGCACAGGGAACTGTACTCTATATTTTGTATACCTATACCCACAAGGGAAGAGAATCTGCAGAAGAATATATATACACACACACATATGTACATATATATATGTATAACTGAATTGCTGTGCTATATACCTGAAACTAACATGATATTGTGAATCAACTATAATTCAATAAAAAAAACCTAAAAAGAAAAGTTGTCATATGCTGATACTGTGGACTGTTAGCCATAAAAAGGAACTATCGATAAGCAACAATGTGACTGCATCTCAAGACATGCTGAGTAAAAGAAGTCAAACACAAAAGACTGTTAGACATCATATGATTCAATTTACATGCAATTTCAAAAAAGGGAAAACTGTAGAGACAGAAAGCAGATCAGTGGTTTCCAATGACTAAGGTTAAGAGGAAAGGATTGACTGTAGAGAGGCCTGGGCACAAGGAAACTTTTGGTGGTGATAGCAATGTTCTATATCCTGATGGTGGTGATGGTTACAGAACAATATGCAATTACCAAAAAATGGGCAGAAGACCTAAATAGACATTTCTCCAAAGAAGACATACAGACGGCCAAGAGGCACATGAAAAGACGCTCAACATCACTAATTATTAGAGAAATGCAAATCAAAACTACAATGAGGTATCACCTCACACCGGTCAGAATGGCCATCATCAAAAAATCTACAAACAATAAATGCTGGAGAGGGTGTGGAGAAAAGGGAACCCTTTTGCCCTGTTGGTGGGAATGCAAATTGATACAGCCACTATAGAGAACTGTGTGGAGGTTCCTTAAAAAACTAAATATAGAACTACCATATGACCCGGCAATCCCACTACTGGACACATACCCTGAGAAAACCATAATTCAAAAAGACACATGCACCCTAATGATCATTGCAGCACTGTTTACAATAGCCAGGTCAACCTCAATGTCCATCAACAGAGGAATGGACAAAGAAGATGTGGTACATATATACAATGGAATATTACTCAGCCATAAAAAGGAACGAACTTGGGTCATTTGTTGAGACGTGGATGGATCTAAAGACTGTCATACAGAGTGAAGTAAGTCAGAAAGAGAAAAACAAACATTGTATATTAATGCATATACGTGGAATATAGAAAAGTGGAATATAGAAAAGGCTCATACAGATGAGCCTGTTTGCAGGGCAGAGGTGGAGACGCAGACACGGAGAACAAGCGTATGGACACCAAGGGGAGAAGTGGGGGATGGGATGAGTTGAGAGACTGGGATTGACATATATATGCTGCTATATGTAAAATAGAACCTGTTGTGTAGTGCAGGGAGCTCTACTCAGTGCTCTGTGGTGGCCTGAATGGGAGGGAAATCCAAAAAGGAGGTGATGTATGTATACATATAGCTGATATACATCACTGTACAGCAGAAACTAACACAACATTGTAAAGCAACTATACCCCAATTAAAAAAAATGCAATTATTAAAAATCAGATTGTATATCTAAAATGGATAAATTTCGTTATATTCAAATTATACCCCAATATATCTGGGAAAAAAACCTCTGATATGTAAGACAGAGATAGGAAGAGCCTTTGAAATTGTAGCAAAGATGGGTAGGCCCAGATTTCACCCCTGCCCTCATCCTGTGAGATTCATAAATAAGCAGCATATCTAATTTTAAATTGGCATACTCAACCACATGTGCCACACCTCATGTACACAGAAATGTACATTAAGTTAAATAATGCAGGTGGGTCCTCTTGCATCCCACCCACTCACTGAGCACGTGCCCTGATGAGAGAGGTGAACAGCTGCGACCCCTCCAGTCCTCAAGCACCTCACCCCACTAAAAGTGATTCCAGTGTGTAAAGACCCATTTTCAACAACATGGTTTCCAGAGGCAACACAGCCTTAACTGTCCAAGGTGAAAAATAAAATCATATTTATATATAGTTTTTTAAGGACAATTTAAAGGATTCTCGAAAGTACTTTTTTTAATTTTATTTTTGGCTGTGTTGGGTCTTTGTTACTGCGAGTGGGCTTTCTCTAGTTGTGGTGAGTGGGCTTCTCACTGCAGTGGCTTCTCTTGTTGCAGAGCATGGGCTCTAGGTGTGCAAGCTTCTGTAGTTGTGGCTCGCAGGCTCTAGAGCACAGGCTCAGTAGCTGTGGCTCACGGGCTTAGTTGCTCTGCGGCATGTGGGATCTTCCCGGACCAGGGCTCGAACCCATGTCCCCTGCGTTGGCAGGCAGATTCTTAACCACTGTGCCACCAGGGAAGCCCTCAAAAGTAATTTTGACCAAGTATGATTTTTGTTCAGGGCCAACTTCAATGCTAATTTCTACACCAGCTGTGACTTCCTTGAACTTAAAGAGAACCCTAAGGCTACACAGAACAATTTGTAAACCACTCCATGTCTGGACACCTCAAGTGAGGAACTTGTCACCTCACAAAGCATTCCACTCCCTTTTGGACCACTGAACTGTCAATTTTCCAAACGTGGGTCATCTTGCCATGATCTCCACTTACTGGCCCTGGCTCTGCTCTATGGAGCCATGTTGAAAAATCGTCTTTTCCTTGAGAGTTCCTTCAAATTCCTGATGGGTAATGGGTTCACCTCTGGTCTTTTTTTTTTTTCTAATACTGAACAATCCTAGTACTAGATTGATTTTTCTCTTCTGTACTCAGTATAGCAATGGCCTGTGGCCTCAACCCAAAATAGATGCTGAATTAGGTGATGGTACCTTGGCACCACCTGTCCTCAAGTGACTTAACAACTTCAGCAACTGCCAAGTACAGGAAGCCTGGGAATATCAAGAGTTCCTGCACTCAGTACATTTTCCCAGCTGAGCTCTGCAGAAGGAGTAGCAGTGGTGAAAGTCTTTGGGCCTTTGTCTGACCTCCATCCCCAGACATGTCACTGACCTGCTTTGGGAGGTCACCATCCCTGGCCAGCTCTCTGACTCGGCTCCCATCTCAATGGGACTTTATAAAGTCATGGAATGGAAACGACCCCCCCCCCACCCCATCCTCACTTCCCTTGCCCCAGCCTCCGTCGGGGAGCTATTCAATGTACAGTAATGACCATTAAGAAGCTGCATGTTTATTTTGCAGGCAATCTCGGCTGCCTCCATTGCTGGACTGAGCCCTATACCAGGCTTGCACAAGCAGCTCTGCTGGGAGCAGTCACGCTTATGAACTGTTCATGGGGTAAGCCCATCGCCGGCTGTCAGCAGCTGAACGCTCTTTACCCTGAAGAGAGAGAAAAGGAAGGAAAGACAAACAGCTCTGAAGAAATGCTTCTGTAAATTTAGCAATCAGAAGGGCTACACAGAATCATCGAATGCCTCTCATTTTGTGAATGCCATTAGTCAATATTTCTAGCCTCCGTACAAGGTCCAGTACTCTGTAGGACCTCTCCCACTCTGTGAGTGAGAAAGAAACTAGATTGAGGTCACAGACTTGGGTTCTAACCCTGACTCAGCCTTGAGTTAGCTTCAGCAATGGTTTCTGGCAGTCTCTCCTTGTCTAGGAATGTGCTAGAAGAGCCTATGTGTAGTGAGCCTGTCAAATGCCACTACCAGGATCAAAGGCCACCGTAACAACAGCAGCATGCAAAGAATGAGAACATTACTAGTGGTTAAATCTGTTCTGCACTTTACATTTTTCGAGGTTCCTTTCTTCCCTAGAGCTCAGTTGAGACTTTCACCATTTTTCAAAGCAATTAGAGGCAAATAATAGTCACTCCATTTTAGCCTGATAGGAAACTATGCTGCAGAGGTTGAGATAGTCACTCAAGATAACATTTAGGGACAGATCTGGGGACTTAGGTCTCCTAATTGCTAATGCTGGGCTCTTTTCATATACTCTCTGCATAGACCCCAATTATTGTCATCTAAATAGCCATTATTTTCAGAACTATTTATTGAATACCTATTAGATGCCAGGGTTTGAGCTAAGTATGTCACACTGTTTACAAACTGAATCATTAGAACAGCCCTATGCAGAAGAAATACAGATATGAAAACTGAAGCTCAAACAGATCAAATAACTTGCCAGAGTTATTCTCCAATCCATTACAGACTAACAAGTAATCTTGAGCAACTGGCAACCTCTCTGACTCTGTGTCTAATGGGTTTAATGCTATCTCCTCCTGGTCTCCCAAGGCTTAGGTAGCATGGGGACCACCTGTGCTAATGGACAGGAGAATGTCTTGAAACATGTGAAGTGACAATCCTTTTCTCACAGCTAGTAAACAGCCAAGCTGGGATTCAAACCCAGGCGTGTACATTTCCAGACTGAGGGTGTAAGCATGATGCTATATGTCATACTAAGTGTACATAGAAAAACCCATTACCCAGACCACTCACTGCTGGTCACCTACACAGAAAAAAGGACTCCATGGTAAACACTTCACTCTGTGTTGATTAAGAAAAAAGGTCAGGGACTTCCCTGATGGCACAGAGGTTAAGAATCCATCTGCCAATGCAGGGGACACAGGTTCGAGCCCTGGTCTGGGAAGATCCCACATGCTGCAGAGCAACTAAGCCCGTGCGCCACAACTCCTGAGCCTGTACTCTAGAGCCCGCAAGCCACAACTACTGAAGCCCGCATGCCTAGAGCCCGTGCTCCGCAACAAGAGAAGCCACCACAATGAGAAGCCCGCGCACCACAACGAAGAGTAGCTGCCGCTTGCTGCAACTAGAGAAAGCCCGCACGCAGCAACGAAGACCCAACACAGCCAAAAATAAATAATAAATTAATTAATTAAAAAAAAAAGAAAAAAGGTCAGTAAGTCTTTTGAACCCTTAAATCCCAAAGGGCTGTTCCCTTCATTCTGGACACAGGCAGCAAGGAGTTAACGCTGGGTGATGAGAAAGGGGCTGTAATTACTCTGGCTGCACCAGAGTTTCACCTCTTCCTTGCAAGTCTTTGCTTTTCACCTGCTGAGCAAATAAGTATCACCAAGGAAACAAGATCTTTTCTTTCCTGTCATTCTGAACTCAAGTGTAGCCACTTCAAATACTGGCAGGAGCTACTTTTGGAAAAGGAAAGGTGGAGGGAATGAGGGGGAGGTCCTACGTAGGTGGCTATGAAAAGAAAGAGGGAAGAGTGATTTGGAGGACTTCCGGGGGGGCAGGGGTTGTCTTTTGGGACTTCCTGGTTTCGGGTTCTGGCTGAGTTCATTGTGGATATCCTATGGGCTTCTTGGCTGGTGGTCTCAGAGTGATAGAAAGGTATGGTGGGATAAGTTTTAATTGCTTTTTAAAAATGTTTATTTCTTCAAAAGTTCCTGAAGCAATCCCCTGGCTGCCCGAATTCATTACTTCCAGATATTTCTAGTGGAAATTGGAGGATAGGGAATGAAGTGATCATTAAAAATAATTATAATCGTGATGATGATAGTGGGAAGAGCGTGTACTGAATGCTTGCTATATGCACAGCGTTTTGCTGAATACTTCACATACATATTTTATTAAATTCTCACAGCCACCATGTGGAGCCGGCACTACTACTGTCTCCATTTTGTGGATAATAAAACTGCAGCTACGAGTCTCAGGAAATTACCCAACATCCTGAAACTAGTGGGTGGATGGATGGGCAGGTATTCAAACCTGGGCTGTGGTCTGATTACGGGGTTTGAATTCTTAACACCCACACTTACATACAGGATGTGACTTAAGCCCTTAAATAAATAAGTAGTAATTACTAGAGAAAATTGTTTAGAAAAAGACAATGGAAAAAAACAAAGTAAGAAATAAATAATGCCCCTTGATATGAGAAAGGCTGTCTGGGTGGGTTACACTGACTCAGCCAAGATACTTGACATTTATTTTCATTTGTTTTCTAGTTTCGCATTTGTGGGAAATGGAGATATGTTGCGAGAAGGGAGTTGGAAGCAACAGGAGGTGGTGAGAGAGGCTGATCTCTGCAGGATTATTAACCTATATGCTTTTAGGAACTAACTTGAGGTCCAGTAGCCAGGAGCAACTGGAGTGAAGGCAAACCACTATGATGTTGGCCTCGACCTATGAACCAGGACCTCCAGACAAAGTTTAGCAGTAGGAAAAATACATTGAGCTAAACTTTTCTTTCTTTCTTTTTTTTGGCCGTGCCCCATGGCTTGGGAGGTCTTAGTTCCCTGACCACGGATCGAACTCGCGTCCTCGGCAATGAAAGCATGGAGTCTTAACCACTGGACCGCCAGGAAAGTCCCTGGGCTGAAGTTTTCATTTAAAACTTATCTCAGATATCATAGGGATCATAGGATGATAACTAAATGGCATCTCTGAAATCACCTAATTCAGTGTTCTCACTGGGATTTATTTTGCCCTCTGGGGGATATTTAGCAACACGCAGAGGTATTTTTGATTGTCACAGACTGGGGGAGTGAAGGATCATGCTAATGGCCCGGAACGCTTAGAGGCCAGAACTACTTCTAATCATCCTCCAGTGCCCAGGACAGCTCCCACAGCAAAGAATCATCCAGCCCCAGATATCAATAATGCCAAGGTTGAGAAATCTGTTCTGGTTCAATTCTCTAGAAGCTTAATGGTTAAGATCCATGTTCTATTTAAAAGTTACATTTTATGAGTAAAGTGTAAAGAAAATAAAGCTCCGGAGACGTTTAACCTATCACTAATTGTACCATCAGCCCTGGCTTAATCATGCAAATTAAACAGCTTCTGTGTTGTCCCAGGCAAACCAGAGAGCGGACCAGTATGTTTCTTCCTGGCTAGTGGCTTTCTTTTCTGCCTGGGTTCCCAGAGCCTGAGGTTCCCTGAAGAGACCTCGTGGTCAGCTGGACCCCTTTCTTCCTGGGATCACTGCAGATCCTCTTTTATGTGTATAAATCCAGCGGATTAGGGTCTGTTTCTAACCACTCTGGACAGATTTTCACCCAATTTGGAGAGTAACATTGGGGATATTCTGACTTCTCATTTATTTTTTGAGGGAGACACGACTATCTCTTTGAAAGACCCACTGAAACACCTCAAAGACAGATTAGCTAAGACTGAGGTACAACGACAGGCCTAGTCACTGTCAGTTAGAAGGGAAGTCCGTGTGGATAGTAACATCAAACTGGGGTTTCAATATGACTCGGAATCATAAGTGGCAAAGGTATGGCTCTGTATCAGTGTGGCTCTCATCTGCAATAAGCCGCTCCTTCCTTTTACCCTGGCACGTCTGGAGGGGACTGGGGTGGAGAGCAGAGCAGTAGAGGGGAAAGGCTGTGGGCCTTGGAGGCAGCCTCCGGCTAAGCTCTGTGACCTTGAGCAAATTACTTAACATCTCTGAGCCTCAGTCTCCTCCTAGAGTTGTTGTAAGGCTTCCATGAGTTACCGTGGGTCAGGTCTTAGAATAAATTGTGCCTGGCATGCTGTGTTCTTTTTTTTTTTTTTTTTTTTTTTTTTGCGGTACGCGGGCCTCTCACTGTTGCAGCCTCTCCCATTGTGGAGCACAGGCTCTGGATGCGCAGGCTCAGCGGCCATGGCCCACGGGCCCAGCCGCTCCGCGGCATGTGGGATCCTCCCGGACCGGGGCACGAACCCATGTCCCCTGCATCGGCAGGCGGACTCTCAACCACTGCGCCACCAGGGAAGACCAGCTGCTGCGTTCTTACCTTCATGATCGTTATTATGCCGGAGCAGTACATAATGGACACCAGCTGATGCTATTCTATATGCTGGCATTCTATGCAAGGTTTCATTCTTTTTTAAAAAAAGGTTTTCTGCTAAAAATAAATCTAGGGACTTCCCTGGTGGTCCAGTGGTTAAGACTTCGCCTTCCAGTGCATGGGGTGCGGGTTCCACCCCTGGTCAGGGAGCTAAGATCCCACATGCCTTGTGGCCAAAAAACCAAAATATAAAATAGAAGTGATATTGTAACAAATTCAATAAAGACTTAAAAAATCAATCAATCTGAAAAACCACTGGGCAGCTTCATTTTCACATTAAAAGCTTTTAAGACTCCTCTGATTTTGAGGCATGAATCAAAAGTGTCACATGACTGAGGGAAAAAAACCCAAGGATGCAATCTTAGGCCAAATGATGTGTAGCTGAGGAGAGGGCCTTCCTACCTCTTCTTTGCCCTTCACATTTAAACAAGTCTATGCAACTCTTCACTCACTTACTTTCATTCTTTTCATTCTTATTTGCTGTCCATCACTGGAGTTTCTTAAAGATATTAGCCAACGCAAATAGGTCACCATCCTGTGTCTCACCTAGATCTGGTAGCTTGGTTGGTGGAAGGTCTTAGAAGAATAATGGAAACACATATTAAAGATTGTTTGCATTTATGGTGATTACATTTCGTGACTCTGAACTGAGTGGGTTCAAATCCTGAGCTTTGCCACTTATAAACTCTGTGACCTTGGCAAGTTATTGAGCATCTCAACCATGGTCTGGAGAGAGTATGTGACTTACCCAAGGTCACACAGTGAATGGCAAAGCTAGAACTGGAATCCAAGGCTCTTTTTTTTTAAAAAAATTTAATTTATTTATTTTTGGCTGCTTTGGTTCTTTGTTGTTGTGCAGGGCTTTCTCTAGTTGGGGCCAGCGGGGGCTACTCTTCGTTGTGGTGCGCAGGCTTCTCACCGCGGTGGCTTCTCTTGCTGCGGAGCATGCGCTCTAGGCGTGCGGGCTTTCGTAGCCGTGGCACACGAGCTCAGTAGTCGTGGCTCGTGGGCTCTAGAGCGCAGGCTCAGCAGTTGTGGCGCACGGGCTTAGTTGCTCCGTGGCATGTGGGATCTTCCCAGACCAGGGCTTGAACCCGTGTCCCCTGAATTAGCAGGCAGATTCTTGACCACTGCACCACCAGGGAAGCCCATGGAATCCAAGGCTCTTGACCAAAGATCACAAAGTGGCTGCGCATGGGCTGGGTTCCGTTTGCAGACGGTCTTACTCTAGACTGCACAAGGTTTTGAAAAATATTTCATTTAGCTGACACAGAGAACTGGGAGATTTCTCCCGAAACTCTGGAGTTCCTGCTTCTGTTCCCGTCAGTGAAATAGAAGTCATTATAACATCTACCTCTCAGGGCTGGCGTGAGAACGGCCAATAATCCACGGCATCTCTTAGCACAGCGCCTCGTGCATAGAATTTGCACAGTGAGCTATTATCATCAGCAGCGTTAAAGCTGGGATTGGAAGATTTCTGTCTCCCCTCTGTGATGCTCTCTCCTGGCAACTCAGTTATATCTGCCTCACATCTCTGCATTTGGAACCCATGCATTTAAAACCACTAAAACAGCCGCTAAGTCTGACTCACAGAGGAGCCCCGAAAGGGGTTAGCATGAGGGCAGGAGTTACTCAGCGGGAGGCTGGGGCAGGCACTTTCTAGTGGCTTTAAATTGATCCACTTATATAATCTTCAGAACAACTGCAGGAGGTCACTCAAGTTTCCCAATGTGTAAGTCTTGTTTCTTAAACTACTCTGTAAGTACCTCCAGCATGCGCCTGGCATCCCATACCTTGAAATATTCACCATCACTCACCACCATACTCTGTGGGATGATCGAGGCTGCCTCCTGCCCCACTAGGAAACTGTGGTCTAGAGACGCGAGAGGAATCACTGAAGGTCACACGGTAAGTTGCAAGCCTGGGACTTGAACCGAAGGCTCTTTACCAGTGGGGGCAGATTGGCTACTCACGACTGTTCTTAGTTTGCAGAAGGGCTTAGTTTGGGCTGCACCGCATTTTGAAAAAAAAAAAATTATTTGCCAAAGTTTAAAATACAATTGTGAAATTTTGCATATAAATCTGGATTCTTGCCTCCTTGGAGGGTCTGGCCTCCTTGAGCCAGTCCTACAGGGCAACATTAGCTGGAGCCGAGCAGCCTTTGCCCTTATCTGGGGAAAGAACTCTAGTTCATCCTCATCCCAAGGTCTTGGGGTAAGGAACAACCACCATTTGCCTATTCTGCAGCCTGTTATGTTACTTAACAAATTTTATTATGTTACTTAACTATTATGTTACATTGGAATTTGTGACTCTGAAATCTCTACTAGTGCCTTTCCAGCCTTTCCCAGGGCCTTCTACAGTACTGGACTAAATTTATCAGACAGCAGCCCTCTGAACAGCCTCTAATGGGTTAAATTGTATCCCCCGGCAAAGATATGTTAAAGTTCTAACCCCCAGGGCCAGTGCATGGGACCTTACTTGGAAATACAGTCTTCTTTGCAGATGTCATCAAGTTAAGATGAGGTCATGCTTAATTAGGGTGGACACTACTTCAGTATGATGTGTCATTACACAAAGAGGAGCAGAGACACAGATACAGACCCAGAGGGAAGATGGCCATGTGAAGCCAGAGGCAGCTGATACGAGCCAAGGAACATCTAGGGCTACCAGTAGGGTGGAAGGGGCAAGGAAAGACCTTGCCCCAGAAGCTTTGCAGGGAGCATGGCTCTGCAGACACCTTGATTTTAGAGTTCTAGCCTCCAGAACTGTGAGAGAGTAAACTTCTGCTGCTTTAAGTCCCCCAGGTTGTGGCACTTTGTTACAGCAGCCCTAGGAAACTCATACACAGCACTGTCACGCATCCCTTTCATTTCCGGTTCTTATAGCCTGCTTTTACCTTTGTCCTCCTTCATTTCTGCTTCCCTGTCTCTCTCATCCATCCTCCAGTACATCTCTATCCTCTTTCTCCCTGTCTGCCTCAGGTCCACTATGGACTTTGAACCTGACTGATGTCTCCCAGGATGAAAAGGACCCTGGACCCACTTCCGAGTTTGGCAAATAGGGAGGTAACACAGGGGAGCGATTATTTGCACGTGTTGATATGGTTACCGCTGGGTGGCACAGTTGCCAGGCTGCCAGAAACAGCTGCCGGAAACCTGAAATCTCAGTGCCGATCACTGCAGTACCACCTTTGGGAGCTGCGAGAACAACAAGCTTGCCCAGGACTTTGTGTGAATTGGCCCAGACACCTCTTCTCCCTCCACAGCATCTCAAAATCGACTCCAGTAGCTTCTTAGCATTCAATGCAGCCCTCGCTGGTGAAGCTTAGACAGGCCGTTCGGTCCCTGCAAAGCAGGGCACTGACAGCTTTTTCCCTTTTCCCTTCCTCATTACTTAATCTGTCCACTTCCTGATACTAATGGATTTTTAAATGAGCCTAGGACAATTGATAGCATTTCCCAATTAAAACCAAATATCCCTCATCCACCCTTTATGCAGCCACTGGGTACGAAGGAGTGCCAGGGAGCAGGGGCCCAGCCAGACATATCTTTCTAGCTGTTCTGCTCTGACCCTCTCCACCTGCAGAGATGCCAAAGCCCCTCTCGTGGGAGCTGGTTATTGCAAAGTTGCTCTGAGATGCAGGAGTGACTTCTAGATGCCAGCGGGAGGAGTGCTGGCTGAGATTTCTGAGCAGATACAGTGATAGCGATAGAGTCAGAGCCAGGATTTTTCCCAATCCTCTCCGTTGTCAACTGGTTTCATAACCACTGAATCCAGATGCTGCCCTCTGAATGGGGAGAAATCCTTGTACAGCCATAGTAATTGATAGAAAGTTTGAGAGACAGTGGGCTGAGGGTCTGCAGAAGTAGATCCTCTTATTTTTTATTATTATAAGTGATTATAAATAAAAGAAGGGAGCTACTGCTTATTGAGTGCCTGCTGTGTGCTAGACCCTGTGATTGGCACCTTACATAAATTATCTCTAATCCTTATAAGACCATTTGAGAAGGATAATCTCTCTTTGTTACAAATGAGGAAATAGACACTCACAGAAGTTAAATGACTTAACCAAGGCTGCACATCTAGTAAATGTCAGCACGGAATCTAGGTTAGTCTGAATCCAAAGCCATGTTCTTTCTGTTACTCTAGGAGAGAATTACTGCTCCTGGCTGCAGGAAGTGTAAATTTAGTAACCGTATTTGGGGACCGTGCTCAGGGCAACCTTAGAGGGTTGATATACGGTGAAGGTGCAGTGGAGAGTTTATTTACTTACTGTCTTATCGCGGGAGAAGAAATGCCTGAGAGTAACAGCCCCACTACCTACATAGAATTCTGTCTTCTCAGACCTCAGGCCCCTCCTACAGAACTTTCAAGGTTACCCTGAGGGGATGCCTCCCAGAGAGTCCTAGACATGCATGGCAGCAGGAAGGAAGGAAGGGGCGGGAGGTTCGCTTTTCCTATTTCTACAATCCAGCTGCCCTCCCCATGCTCCGAGAGTCAACCCCCAACTCCTGTTTCAGTTCCACACCTCTTTCCCACGCCTTGTTTCAGCTATTCCTCACTGCCACCAGGTGGGATGGGGCCCTCTCTTGTCACTATTATCCCTGCAACGCAGAGAAGGAAACTCTCCGAGAATGAAGAAGCTTGCTCAGGATAAACACCTCGGCTAGCTGCGGCACTAGGTCTCAAATCCACATCCTCTGACTTCGTGTACACTCCTGGCAGTTAAAATGGCAGAAGCCAAGAGCTTGCATGGCTGTGTGTAGAAACGAGTTCTGCCTTTGCAGCAAGACCGTGGACCCCTGGAAGAAGAATGAGTTCAGAGCTGGGTTTGCTGGAAGAGAGAATAGAGTGCAAGTGAGCACACGTGAGGGTCACAGATGGAATCCTCTAGCCAGCCAACTGGCCAACTACCACCAGAGACAACTCAGCTAGGCCACATTCTATCTCATTTCAACATGTCCCACCTTTGGCATTCTTTAAACCTGACTGAGGTTGTTGAGCTCCACAAAAACTAAGTTCCTGGATATCAGTGCAAAGAGCAATAGGGGAATTAAACGTCCTTCTTTCTCCAAGGCTACAGATGATCTCCAATCTTTCATGTGCAGGTAGCAGTAATGGAAATTGCAGAAGGAGTGTAGCTTGTAATTAAAGACGGAGAGTAAGAAGATGTTCTGAATTGTTCTGCTGTGTTTGCGCTTATGCACCTGACGGTGGAGTCTACACAAGGTCTCATTCTAGAATCCCTCGTCATGTTCTAAGCTAAATGTGTAATCTTCTCATAGTGTTCCAGACCTATTTCAAACTCTGGGCAAACCTACATACCAGTCTCACACAAAAGCTTAACAAGTGCCCTTCTAAAAACTTAACATGACTTAACCAGCTTGGCTACTTTGTAACCAACCAAAATGGTGCCAAACTTGTGGCTCCATCACTAACCATCATTTAGCAAATGGCTATGCCATTCACTCAGTTGTCCAACAACTTGGCTTCATTTTTCAATGCTCTCTCTTTCATGTTCAGTAACTTCTGTTGGTTCTAATTTATAGAATTTCTAGAATCCATCCACGCCTCTCCACTGCCACTCGTCTTATCTAACCATCACCCACGCTCTTGTCTTTAGAGTGTCTCCCTCGTTCCCTCCACCACTACTGTTTGGCTCTAGAATCATCCTGTACTCTGCTGCCGGCACAACTTTATGTTACAAACCTGCTTAAAACACTATCATAGGGACTTCCCTGGTAGCACAGTGGTTAAGACTCTGCGCTCCCAATGCAGGGGGCCCCGGTTTGATCCCTGGTCCGGGCACTAGATTCCACATGCATACTGTAACTAAGAGTTCATATGCCACAACTAAGGAGCCTGCCTGCCGCAACTAAGGAGCCCAGGTGCCACAACTAAGAAGCTGGCAGCCGCAACTAAGGAGGCTGCCTGCCACAACTAAGACCTGATGCAATCAAATAAATAAATAACCAAAAACTACAACGAAAAACCCACTATCATTAATCCTCATCATCTTCCAGATAAATACAGATGAGGAAATAGACACTCTCAGAAGTTTAATGATTGAACCAAGACTGCATACCTAGTAAGTGCCAGTGTTGAATCGAGGTAGTCTGAATCCAATCCATGTTCTTTCCGTTACTCTAGGAGTAATTTATTGCACTGGCTGGAGGGAGCACAGGTTACGTTAACCATATTTGGGGACTGTGCTTATTTATTCATTATCTTATGTGAGTGGGAGAAGAAATGCCGAGAGTGGCAGCTCCATTACACACAGGGAATTCTACCCCCTTCCCTCCTCCTGCCCCCTAAAAAAACACCAGTGTCAGTGCCACCTACTCCCATTGCCCCCGTACTTATGCCCTGGAATAATCTGCCCCTTATATTTTAATTGCTTGTTTAGCTGTCTTTCTCTTTCAGACAGAGAGTTCTGGGAGGTTGCAGACTGTTCATTATTAAGCACCACACCAGGCATGTGGTGGGCACTCAGTAAATACTTATTACTTTCTTTTCCTTCCCTCTCAGTTTCATTGGTACTGAACACATCAGTAAACAGCTAGCTCCTCTCCAACACGCCCCCGGCGTCCTCTAGGCTTTGCATTCCCCCTTTATCTCCCTCTCAGGTTCTCCTGTCCTTTCTTCTCAGAAGAAGTTGTTTCAGGCTCATGCCATGAAATGTCGCTTCAAAATATTTAACAAAAAAACAGAGAGAAGCTTGGTGTTATTTTCTTTTTTCCCTCAAGTCTTCCATAGTGACAGGATGAACTGAGCAGTAGTGGAGCCGTTGCCATGGTAACTGATAATGGTCTAGTCCTTTCACTTTCTTTGTAGGCGAAAAATATATCTCTTTTTCTATAACTAGCAAAAGATGAGGATTTTTCTTATCGTCTACTAGATACCTAATAGCCCAAAGGACTCATTCTCAATTACCCAGTGCTTGCATTCATTCTGGAAACTCTTTGCTGCTGATCAAAATGATCCAGCAGAACCGACACTGTCACTGGTACCATCCTCTTGGTTGTCACTCTGGAGCCCTACAGAGGCTCGGCAGGAGGAGTTCTGAATTGTTTGATACAAGGGGTCTGGAGAAAGAAGTGTTTGTGAACACGTGTGCACACGTGCCTGTGGGTCTGTTTGTGGTAGGAAAGGTGTGTTTCAAATTTTTGTCATGTTTGAACTAGGTCATTCCATCTAATAATTCAGGGACCCTCTGTACACAAAGTCTTTGCTGTAAAGATCAGAAGAAGATTCTTGGAGGCCCAGGATCAGTGTGCATCCTCTAATTGGCTACATGTGTAGGAGTGAAAGACGGCTGCTCAGAGACAGCTTAAACTCTAAGTAGGGCAGCCACGTATCCAATCTTAAATTAAAAAAGAAGATCTTCACATAAAAAGTCATTTGTGCATATAAGAGAAAGAGAAAGATAAACTACAGCCAATTCCAGCTCCAGGGGGACAGGTCCCCCTCGTTTTTTCTTCCAGAAAAAAGAAAAAATACGACTCCTTCCTTTAGATTTCCCTGGGTCGTTTCTCATTGGGCTGCCAATGCTATGATGTGGGCATGGTGGATTCCCCTGATGTCCAGAGAGGCTAAATGACCTGCCAAAGGTCACAGAGCAAGTTCATGACAGGCTTCATGAAAATTCAAGTTTTCAAACTTGAAATCCTAAACTATCCTACCCACCATGAAAGGACTCCCTCTCAAGAGACAGCTGGGCCTTCTGATATTAGCCACCTCCTTTGCATCCTACCTCCAATGGCCATAATATAAATATTCATGGAAAAAGCCTCTGAGGTTAGACATTTAAGTGCAAGAAAGTTGGTAAGTCTTCTAGAAGATTCTCTGTATGGACTCCATACTCATACTGTGAGACGAGTTTGCTGCTGCTGCTCTGATCCCATTTACTTTCCACAGCAAGCCAGTTTGGTCAGTACTAATGTGATCCTTGTTTTAAAAATGAAGAAAGAAACTCAGAAAGGTTAAGCTCCTTGCCCAAGTTCAAGGAGTTAATAACTTGTAGAATCAAATATGAAGAGAAGAGAAAGGGGAAGAAGGAAGGGAAGGAAAGGAAGAAAGGAAAACTCTTCCAGGTAAATATGTACCTGTGAAGTTCTGGGCCCTGTGCTATGCACTTTCACATACAGCATCTGATTTAATCTCAGAGCATTTAATCTCAGAATCTGAGTTAATCTCAGAGCATCCCTGTGAGGTGGGTATTTATCCTATGCCGGAGGAAACTGAGGTTCAAAGAGGTTAGACTGCATTCTGGATATCACGCAGCGAGTAAATAGCAAGGCAGGAATATCAGCCTAGTTTGAACTGCTCAGGCAAAGCCCGTGCTCTTAACTTTTGCAAGATGCTGCCTCCAATATCTGGCATTACTGACATAAATTCTGAAAAGCTACAGGGGAACAAACACTGTGAAACAGCTTTAGGACTGAAAGAAAGCTCGGAGATGCTCTTAGCTCCCTATATATGGACACAGGGGGTAAGAACACAGGAATTCTCAGAGTTCAACACGTGTTTTAATATGTTCAGTGTAATGGACTGAGAGTTGTGTTGGTGAAAGGGCATGGCTACCCACCACTAATCAGCTGTGTGATATTGGGCAAACTGTCCACCCTCTGGGCTTCTATTTCTATAAGTGAAATCTGGTGGTTGGGCTAGATCAGTACTGATCAGCAGAGAGATTTCCAATCACATGCCAATGCTGATTAATTAATATGTAGTGGTCGCCTGGACTGCTGTGTTGTGAAGGATTCTGAGGCTGCACCTATGCCATGATCATCAGGGATCTTTACCTTGGGCATTAGAGGTGGGAGTGGGGGCATACATGTCATAGTTTTGCCACTGCAACACTGATGAGTAATATACATTTGCAGTTTTATCATCTTTGCTTATTCACTCAGTCTCTTGTAAAGCAATTTCTATTTTTGAGCTGTAGTTGCCTCAGCAAGAAATTCTCCTACTCTGTGTGTATCTCTATGGTCAAGCTTCAAGACCCCTCCCCCCAATAAAAAGATCCATTAGTGCGGAATTTGCTGAAAAAACCCATCTTCATCCTTTCCAGCTCCATGATGATTTCATGGACTTCAATCATTCCAAAGTTTTGCTTGTATCTTTCCAGAAGAAAGAACCTTGAAAACTTTAGTCTCTTTCTTCTTAATTATTACAATGATGAGAAGAATGATGGCAGGATAGGAGGAAGCGCTTTTTGCTTTGTTGAAAAATGTAAGCTTTATCACTTTGGAAAGGAGGCACCTTAAAGGCAACATGACTAAAATGGATAGAAGCACAACCAGGAAAATCAGAGGAATGGTGGGCTTTTCATGAAATACACAAATACAGTGATGAAGAAGGTTTTTGGAAAACTTAATGGAGAAGTGTACTTTAGGACAGAAGATTCGAAAGTGTGATCTGAAAAACATACGGGATTTCTTGGAAGTACTGCAGGGGCAGGTGTAGGGGACAGGAGTGTGTGTGGGGTTTGGTTGGGTGGCCACTGGTTTCTTTTTTCAACCTACACTCCTCAGCTCCCCTCACGTTCTCCTTTATGAATTATGTTTCCATGCAAGGCTTAGTTGTGAGTAAACATCGTAAGTTTGAAAACCATGCATTTAGATAAGTAAAAGAAAGCACCATTTCACATAACGGCCAAATAAATAACTGAATCCATTATATGAAGGAGTGCGTTAAAGGATTAAGACAAAATCATTGATTCAAAAAGTTTGGACCATTTTCTGAAGGATAAGGCCAAAAAGTGCTGCTGGAGGAGGCTGTGCCCTGTCTAACACTACAGTGAGGAAACATCTTGCCCTTTTCTGGGAAACATACGTTAGCCGGAACTCAGTATAAGTCTAAATTCCCAGTCTTGAAATTGCTCTTGTGGAGGTGGCACCCTGCTTTTGCTGAATACCCTTTCTAGAAGAACCCTTGTTGTTGACACAGAAAATAGCACACTTGCTCCTGAGCTGGTAGGAAGACTGAAGAAGTAGCAAGGACTCAGAATGAATTAACTCTGATTTACAAAGCAGCGTCACTGACACACGTGATAATTAAAATCTCACATTAGCCATTATTTTATTTGCTTTGCTACGCAATACATGCGCACACACAGAAAAAAGTGTCATTCTTACTGTGATCTGAAGAATGTCTGGGTTTTCTTGGGAGCACTTCAGGGATGGCTGTAGGATAGAGAAATTGTTTTGAAAACCGAAAGAGACAGAGGATTTTAAATGAATGAAGTCTACCATTGATCCAACACCTATTACGCGGCACAGATCATCACAAATAACTGAATAATGCTGATGGCGGCTAATATTTATTGAGTCCTCGTCTTGTGTTTGTACTGGTGTAAACGTTTTATATATACGTATTAACGAATTTAACCCACATACCAGCCTTAGGAGGTAGGTACTCTTATGATATTTATTTTTACAGATGAGGAAACTGAGGCACAGAGTACTACAAAGGAAGTGGCAAGGTCAGGATTGAAATGTAGACTGCCTGGCTTCAGATCCCGTGATCTGAATGACTATATTATGGTTTCTTAATTTATAAAGTTCCTTAAAGAAAATATCTTACTAAACCCTTACAAAACAATCATCTCACTTTACAGAAGAGAAACATGAAGTTCAAAAAAGATAAGAAACTTGCCATACGTCATACAACTAGGAAATTATAGAAAGGGTCTTTGAGTTCAGATTTGAATCCAAAGTTTATGGTCATTTCTATGGTAGCCTCTCACATATAGTATCTGTTACAGCCATTTTCTGTTAAATATATACAGACATAGAGAAAACCGATGGTATGATGACAAAAATCTGTCAAACAGCATTATCATCTTCCCGAACACCATCCACATAAATTTCTAACTCTCGATTGCTTGTTAAACTTAGACCTGAGAAGAAGGTTGCTGGGAAATAGATGTTATGATGAATCATGGTTTTTATATGGCTCAGGATTTTATTGTTTCTTGGTTAGGAAAGAGGCGATGAAAAGTCAAAATAGATAAGCTTTCAAAGACGTGTAATCAGGGCTACAAATAAAGATGTGAAACGAAACTCCAGGAGGTGTTGTAAGTTCCTGTGGAAGTGAAAGATGTGTTCAGACACTATGTTTTAGCAGATTGGGTCCTAGGTGACCTCCAGGCTATACCTTGACTTTAAAGTTATTGGTGTAACTCAATCCGTACTTAATGATGAAGATTACCCAAGATGAGGCCACTATTGTCACTGATGTGAAAATTCTAAGTAAGTGTTGATTTTCAGTTTTTTGTGGATGGGCGGACCACTGAACGACTGTACCAGCAGAGCCTTCCTAGAGATGACAGAGGCCAGGAGGCCACACTCAGCTGTCACTAAAGGAAGCAGGCAGTCCTGTGGCCACTGCAGTTAGCACTACAGAGTTAGAAGCAGATGCTCCCCATTGGGTGGCAGCCCCTCACATGGGAAAAGGGAGCTCAAGGACATAGAACTGAAACATCTTATTCACTTAATTTTTCTAAAGTTTTACTGGGATTTAATGTATAATAAACTATGTATATGTAAATTACACAATTTAATGAGTTTGACATACTATACATTCATGAGAGCATCACTGCAGCCAAGATGACGAATATATCCATCATCCCCAAAGCTTCCTTTTGCCCCTTTATAAGTCCCCACCCCTTTCCCATCCCTGTCCTCTAGGAAACCACTGATTTGCTTTCTGTCTTAGAGATGATTTAGTTTTTAGAATTTTATATAAGTGGAACCACACAGTATAGATGTTCTTTTGTTTTCTGATGGTAGGGGATGTGTGTCTGGCTCCTTTTACTCAGCGTAATTATTCTGATAATCATCTATCTAGTGTGTATCAGTAATTTGTTCCTTTTTGCTGCATGGGTATACCACAATTTCTTTATTTACTTGGTGATGGACGTTTGGGTGGTTTCCAGTTTTGGGCCATTATAAATAAAGTTGCTCTGAATTTCTCTACATGTGTGGTTACATGTTTCTCTTTTCTCTTGGGTAAATACTGTACTTACGAGGGAGTAGCTCGGTCAAATCATGGGTGTATGTTTAATTTTTTTTTTTTTTGAGAAACTGTTGGAGTTTTTACTAGGAGATTTTTCCATTTTGCATTCCCAACAGCAGTGTATGAGTGTTCTAGTTGCTCCACATTCTTGACAATACTTCTATGATTAGTCTTAAAATTTTTTTTCCAATAAACTGTGCAATCTGTATTTTTTCTAACATCTTTATTGGAGTATAATTGCTTTACAGTGGTATGTTAGTTTCTGCTTTATACCAAAGTGAATCAGCTACACATATACATATATCCCCATATGTCCTCCCTCTTGAGTCTCCCTCCCACCCTCCCTATCCCACCCCTCTAGGTGGTCACAAACGTGGAGCTGATCTCCCTGTGCTATGCGGCTGCTTCCCACTAGCTATCTATTTTACATTTGGTAGTGTATATATGTCCATGCCACTCTCTCACTTCACCCCAGCTTGCCCTTCCCCCAGCCCACGTCCTCAAGTCCATTCTCTATGTCTGTGCCTTTATTCCTGTCCTGCCCCTAGGTTCTTCAAACCAATTTTTTTTTAGATTCCAATGTATCTGCTAGCATATGGTATTCGTTTTTCTCTTTCTGACGTACTATACTCTGTATGACAGACTCTAGGTCCATCCACCTCACTACAAATAGTTCAATTTAATTTCTTCTTATAGCTGAGTAATATTCCATTGTATATATATGTGCCACATCTTCCTTAACCATTCATCTGTCGATGGACACTTAGGTTGCTTCCATGTCCTGGTTACTGTAAATAGAGCTGCAATGAACATTGTGGTACATGACTCTTTTTGAATTATGGTTTTCTCAGGGTATATGCCCAGTAGTGGGATTGCTGAGTCGTACGTTAGTTTTTTAGCTTTTTAAAGAACCTCCTTACTGTTCTCCATAGTGGCTATATCAATTTACATTCCCACCAACAGTGCAAGAGGGTTCCCTTTCTCCATACCCTCTCCAGCATTTATTGTTTCTAGATTTTTTGATGACGGCCATTCTGATGGGTGTGAGGTGATACCTCACTGTAGTTTTGATCTGCATTTCTCTAACGATTAGTGGTGTGGAGCATTCTTTCATGTGTTTGTTGACAATCTGTATATCTTCTTTGGAGAAATGTCTATGTAGGTCTTCTGCCCATTTTTGGATTGGGTTGTTTGTTTTTTTGATATTGAGCTGAATGAGCTGATTGTAAATTTTGGAGATTAATCCTTTGTAAGTTGCTTCATTTGCAAATATTTTCTCCCATTCTGAAGGTTGTCTTTTCATCTTGTTTATGATTTCCTTTGCTGTGCAAAAGCTTTGAAGTTTCATTAGGTCCCATTTGTTTATTTTTGTTTTTATTTCCATTTCTCTAGGAGGTGAGTCAAAAAGGGTCTTGCTGTGATTTATGTCATAGAGTGTTCTGCCTATGTTTTCCTCTAAGAGTTTTATAGTGTCTGGCCTTACATTTAGGTCTTTAATCCATTTTGAGTTTATTTTTGTGTATGGTGTTAGGGAGTGTTCTAATTTCATTCTTTTACATGTAGCTGTCCAGTTCTCCCAGCACCACTTATTGAAGAGGCTGTCTTTTCTCCATTGTATATTCTTGCCTCTTTTATCAAAAATAAGGTGACCATAGGTGCATGGTTTTATCTCTTGGCTTTGTATTCTGTTCCATCGATCTGTATTTCTGTTTTTGTGCCAGTACCATACTGTCTTGATTACTGTGGCTTTGTAGTATAGTCTGTAGTCCAGAAGCCTGATTCCTCCAGGTCCGTTTTTCTTTCTCAAGATTGCTTTGGCTATTCAGGGTCTTCTGTGTTTCCATACAAATTGTGAAATATTTTTGTTCTAGTTCTGTGAAAAATGCCATTGGCAGCTTGATAGTCATTGCACTGAATCTGAAGATTGCTTTGCGAAGCATAGTCATTTTCACAATGTTGATTTTCCAATCCAAGAACATGGTATATCTCTCCATCTGTTTGTATCATCTTTAATTTCTTTCATCAGTGTCTTGTAGTTTTCTGCATACAGGTCTTTTGTGTCCTTAGGTAGATTTATCCCTAGGTATTTTATTCTTTTTGTTGCAATGGCAAATGGGAGTGTTTCCTTAATTTCTCTTTCATATTTTTCATCATTGGTGTATAGGAATGTAAGAGATTTCTGTGCATTAATTTTGTATCCTGCTACTTTACCAAATTCATTGACTAGCTCTAGTAGTTTTCTGGCAGCATTTTTAGGATTCTCTATGTATAGTACAATGTCATCTGCAAACAGTGACAGCTTTACTTCTTCTTTTCTCATTTTGATTCCATCTATTTCATTTTCCTTCTCTGAGTGCTGTGGCTAAAACTTCCAAATGTATGTTCAATAGTGGTGAGAGTGGACAACCTTGTCTTTTTCCTAATCTTAGTGGAAATGCTTTCAGTTATTCAACATTGAGGACGATATTGGCTGTGGGTTTGTCATATAAGGTCTTCATTATATTCAGATAAGTTCTCTTTACGCCTATTTACTGGAGGGTTTGTTTTTTTTTTTTTTAACATAAATGGGTGTTGAATTTTTTCAAAAGCTTTTCATGCATCTGTTGACATGATCATATGGTTTTTATCCTTCAGTTTGCTAACATGGTGTATCACATTGCTTGATTTGTGTATACTGAAGAATGCTTGCATTCCTGGGATAAACCCCACTTGATCATGTTGTATGATCCTTTTAATGTGCTGTTGGATTCTGTTTGCTGGTATTTTTTTTGAGGATTTTTGCATCTATGTTCATCAGAGATATTGGCCTGTAGTTTTATTTCTTTGTGACATCTTTGTCTGGTTTGGTATCAGGGTGATGGTGGCCTTGTAGACGAGTTTGGGAGTGTTCCTCCCTCTGCTATATTTTGGAAGAGTTTGAGAAGGATACGTGTTAGCTCTTCTCTAAATGTTTGACAGAATTTGCCTGTGAAGCCATCTGGTCCTGGGCTTTTGTTTGTTGGAAGATTTTTAACCACAGTCTCAATTTCAGTGCTTGTGATTGGTCTGTTTATATTTTCTATTTCTTCCTGGTTCAGTCTCAGAAGGTTGTGCTTTTCTAAGAATTTGTCCATTTCTTCCAGGTTGTCCATTTTATTGGCATATAGTTGCTTGTAGTAATCTCTCACGATCCTTTGGATTTCTGCAGTGTCACTTGTTACTCCTCCTTTTCCATTTCTAATTCTGTAAATTTGAGTCTTTTCCGTTTTTTTCTTGATGAGTCTGGCTAATGGTTCATCAACTTTGTTTACCTCTTCAAAGAACCAGCCTTTAGTTTTATTGATCTTTGCTATCATTTCTTTCATTTCTTTTTCATTTATTTCAGGTCTGATTTTTATGATTTCTTTCCTTGTGCTAACTTTGGGGTTTTTTGTTCTTCTTTCTCTAATTGCTTTAGCTGTAAGGTTAGGTTGTTTGAGATTTCTTGTTTTTTGAGGTAGGATTGTATTGCTATAAATCTTCCTTCTTAGAACTGCTTTTGCTGAATCCCATAGGTTTTTGGTTGTCATGTTTTTATCATCATTTATTTCTAGGTATTTTATGATTTCCTCCTTGATTTCATCAGTGATCTCTAGGTTATTTAGTAGTGTATTGTTTAGCCTCCATGTGTTTGTATTTTTTTACAGATTTTTCCTGTAATTGATATCTTGTTTTACAGCACTGTGGTTGGAAAAGATACTTGATACGATTTCAATATTCTTAAATTTACCAAGGCTTGATTTGTGACCAAAGATATGATCTATCCTGGAGAATGTTTCATGAGCACTTGAGAAGAAAGTGTATTCTGTTGTTTTTGGATGGAATTTCCTAATAATATCAATTAAGTCCATCTTGTTTAATGTATCATTTAAAGTTTGTGTCTCCTTATTTATTTTCATTTTGGATGATCTGTCCACTGGTGAAAGTGGGGTGTTAAAGTCCCCTACTATGATTGTGTTACTGTTGATTTCCCCTTTTATGGCTGTTAGCATTTGTCTTAGGTACTGAGGTGCTCCTATGTGGGTGCATAAATGTTTACAATTATTATATCTTTTTCTTGGATTGATCCCTTGATCATTATGTAGTGTCCTTCTTTGTGTCTTATAATAGTCTTTATTTTAAAGTCTATTCTGTCTGATATGAGAATTGCTACTCTAGCTTTCTTTTGATTTCCATTTGCATGGAATATTTTTTTCCATCCCCTCATTTTCATTTTGTATGTGTCCCTGGGTCTGAAGTCGATCTCTTGTAGATAGCATATATACAGGTCTTGTTTCTGGATCCATTCAGTCACTCCATGTCTTTTGGTTGAAGCATTTAATCCATTTACATTTAAGTTAATTATCGATATGTATGTTCCTATTACCATTTTCTTAATTGTTTTGGGTTTGTTATTGTAGGTCTTTTCCTTCTCTTGTGTTTCCTGCCTAGAGAAGTTCCTTTAGCATTTGTTGTAAAGCTCGTTTGGTGGTGCTGAATTCTCTTAGCCTTTGCTTGTCTGTAAAGGTTTTAATGTCTCCGTTGAATCTGAATGAGATCCTTGCTGGGTAGAGTCACCTTGGTTGCTGGGTTTTCCCTTTCATCACTTTAAATATATCCTGCCACTCCCTTCTGGTTTGCAGAGTTTTTGTTGAAAGATCAGCTGTTAATCTTATGGGGATGGCCTTGTATGTTCTTTGTTGCTTTTCCCATGGTGCTTTTAATATTTTTTCTTTGTATTTAATTTTTGATAGTTTGATTAATATGTGTTTTGGCATGTTTCTTCTTGGATTTATCCTGTATGAGACTCTCTGTGCTTCCTGGACTTGATTGACTATTCCCCTTCCCATATTAGGGTAGTTTTCAGCTATAATCTCTTCAAATATTTTCTCAGATCCTTTCTTTTTCTCTTCTTCTTCTGGGACCCGTGTCATTTGAATGTTGCTGCATTTATTGTTGTCCCAGAGGTCTCTGAGACTGTCCTCAATTCTTTTCATTGTTTTTTCTTTATTCTGCTCTGTTGTAGTTATTTCCACTCTTTTATCTTCCACGTCACTTATCTGTTATTCTGCCTCAGTTATTCTGCTGCTGATTCTTTCTCTAGAATTCTTAATTTCACTTATTGTGTTGTTCATCATTGTTTGTTTGCTCTTTAGTTCTTCTAGGTTCTTGTTAAATGTTTCTTTTATTTTCTCCATTCTATTTCCATCTTTAGTATCATTTTGGATCATCTTTAGTATCATTACTTTGAATTCTTTTTCAGGTAGACTGCCTATTTCCTCTTCATTTGTTTGGTCTGGTGGGTTTTTACCTTGCTCTTTCATCTGCTGTGTTTCTTATTTGCCCATATTATTGTGTTTGGGGTCTCCATGTTGCAGGCTGCAGGTTCGTAGTTCCCGTTGTTTTTTGTGTCTTCCCCCAGCAGTTAAGGTTGGTTCAGTGGGTTGTGTAGGCTTCCTGGTGGAGGGGACTGGTGCCTCTATTCTGGTGGATGAGGCTGGATCTTGTCTTTCTGGTAGGCAGGACCACATCAGGTGGTGTGTTTTGGGGTGTCTGTGACCTTATTATGATTTCAGGCAGCCTCTCTGATAATGGGTGGGTTTGTGTTCCTGTCTTACTAGTTGTTTGGCATAGGGTGTCTAGCACTGGAGCTTGCGGGTCGTTGAGTGGAGCTGGGTCTTAACGTTGAGATGGAGATCTCTATGAGAGCTTTCGCTGTTTGATGTTACACGGAGCCAGGAGGTCTCTGGTGGACCAATGTCCTGAACTCAACTCTTCCATCTCAAAGGCTCAGGCCTGACACCCTGCTAGAGCACCAAGACGCAGTCAGCCACACAGCTCAGAAGAAAAGGGAGAAAAAAAGAAAGAAAGAAAGAAATAAAATAAAATAAAGTTATTAAAATGAAAATTTAAAAATTATTAAAAATAAGAAAATTAAAAATAATTAAAAAAGAAGGAAAGAAGGAAGAGAGCAACCAAACCAAAAAAGAAATCCACCAATGATACCAAGTGCTAAAAACCTTACTAAAAAACCAAAAAACAGACAGACAGAACCCTAGGACAAATGATAAAAGCAAATGTATACAGACAAAATCACAGAAAGAAGCACACACATACACACTCACAAAAAGAGAAAAAGGAAAAAAACTGTATCTATAAATAAAAAAAAGGAAGAGAGCAAACAAATCAATGAACAAATCTACCAATGATAATAAACTCTAAATACTAAACTAAGATAAACATAAAACCAGAAACAAATTAGACACAGAAAGCAAACCCCAAGTCTACAGTTGCTCCCAAAGTCCCCTGTCTCAATTTTGAGATGATTCATTGTCTATTCAGTTATTCTAAAGATGCAGGGTACATCAAATTGATTGTGGAGATTTAATCCACTGCTCCTGAGGCTGCTGGGAGAGCAGCCTTTCTCTTCTCTGTTTCCATTTCCTTTCTCTTCTCTGTTTGCAGAGTTACTGGGGTTCACCTTCGGATTTGGCCCCGCCTCTGTGTGTAGGTCACTTGAGGGCATCTGTTCTTCGCTCAGACAGGACGGGGTTAAAGGAGCAGCTGATTAGGGGGCTCGGGCTCACTCAGGCCAGGGGGAGGGAGGGGTACGGAGTGCGGGGCGAGCCTACGGTGACAGAGGCCAGCGTGATGTTTCACTAGCCTTACGCACGCCTGGTTTTCTCCTCAGGAAGCTGTCCCTGGATCATGGGACACTGGCAGTGGCAGGCTGCACAGGCTCCTGGGAGGGGAGGTGTGGACAGTGATCTGTGCTTGCACACAGGATTCTTGGTGGTTGCAGCAGCAGCCTTAGTGTTTCATGCCCGCCTCTGGTGTCCGCTCTGATAGCTGTGGCTCATGCCCATCTCTGGAGCTCGTTTAGGTGGTGCTCTGAATCCCCTCTCCTCATGCACCCTGAAACAATGGTCTCTTGCCTCTTAGGCAGTTCCAGACATTTTCCCGGACTGCCTTCCAGCTAGCTGTGGTGCACTAGCCCCCTTCAGGCTCTGTTCACACAGCCAACCCCAGTCCTCTCCCTGGGATCTGACCTCCAAAGCCCAAGCTTCAGCTCCCAACCCCCACCTGTCCCAGCGGGGGAGCAGACAAGCCTCTCAGGCTGGTGAGTGCTGGTCGGCACCAATCCTCTGTGCAGGAATCTCTCCGCTTTGTCCTCCATACCTGTTGCTGCGCTCTCCTCCGTGGCACCGAAGCTTCTCCCCCCCTGCCCCCAGTCTCTGCCAGTCAAGGGGCTTCCTAGTGTGTGGAAACCTTTCCTCCTTCACAACTCCCTCCCAGAGGTGCAGGTCTCATCCCTATTCTTTTGTCTCTTTTTTTTTCTTTTGCCCTACCCAGGTACATGGGGGAGTTTCTTGCCTTTTGGGAGGTCTGAGGTCTTCTGCTGGTGTTCAGTAGGTGTGCTGTAGGAGTTGTTCCACATGTAGATGTATTTCTGATGTATCTGTGGGGAGGAAGGTGATCTCCATGTCTTACTCCTCTGCCATCTTGAAGGTCTCTCCAGTCTTTTAAATTTTTAACCATTCTAGTGTGTTGTTGGTATCTCATTGTGGCTTAATTTGCAATTCCTTAATGACTAAAGATTGCCCAGCTTTTCATGTGTCTTTTACCATCTGTAAACATTTTTTTGGTAAAATATCAGTTTTCCTTTTTAAACAATGGATTGTTGTCTTATTTTTAGGTTATAGGAGTTTTGTACACATTTTAGTTATAAGGTCTGTGTTGGATATACATCATGCAAATATCTTCTTCCAGTCTATAGCTTGCTTTTTAATTTTTGTAACAATGTCTTTTGAAGTGCAAAGTTTTAGATTTTATGAAATCTGAATTATTGGTTTTCTTCTTTTACAGTTCAGGCTTTTGTGTCATATTTAAGAAATCTTTCAAGCCCAAGGTCACAAAGATGTTTCTCTTATTTTTTTTCTAGAAGTTTTGTAATTTTAGATTTTATATTTAGGTTTATAATCAATTATGAGTTTTTGTTTAGGATGTAAGACTGAAAGATCATTTATTTTTGCATACGATGGTCCAATTTTTTCTAGCACCATTTGGTGCAAAGATTATCTTTTTCCCATTGAACTGCCTTGGTGCTTTTGTCAAAATCAATTGACTATGTGTGTAAGTCCATTTCTAGACTCTCTATTCTGTTTTATTGATCTATATGTACAGACTCAAATTTGACATAAAAGTAGTCATGCTTTCCTAGAGGGCCTTGATTGTTAGAATCTTTTTATTTGCTTTAAAAGTAGACATGACCAAATCAAATGACAACAAAGGGGATGATTTATACGTGGGTAGGGAACATACTGGGCTGATGTTCACTGGAGTATAAACTTTCTGAGAATAGAGACAATGTATTATTCACACTCATTCCCAATGAACGAACTGAAAGATTAGGCACGATATCATTGGAAGATGGTTGAAATAGCAACCAGGTAATCTGGGTCTAGTTCTGGCTTTGTCATTCACCAATATTTGATCCTGGGTAGCTAATTTAATCTTCTAAGCCTCCATTTTCGGAAAAGGGGATTGTTAAAAACAGGTAAGTAACAGAACGCTGGAGAATCACTGTAGTAAGGATGGGGGTGTATATAAGGTGGGGGGGCTAGACCTGACACTATTGCTCTCTCCACAATCTAATGGCTAACGTGGAAAGTAGGTCAATTTGCTTTGTGTGACAACAGAACAGGATTTCTCAGTCTTAGCACTACTGACATTTTAGGTCAGACAATTCTTTGCTGTGAGGGACTATCCCGTATACAATAGAATGTTTAGCAACAACACTGGCACTCTACACAGAGAGCCTGTAGCCCTCCCCTCCCAAGTGTGGCAGCCAAAAATGTGTCCAGACATCGTCAACTGTCTATGAGGGCAAAATCAGCATGGTAGGGAACCACTGCTATAGAAGGCACAAATGGTATTCAGTATAGTAGGCTGTAGGGAGACAACATTTTCAATAGCAAGGGGACTTAATCATGGTCAGAATTACCCATGGGAAACTCAAGCTGTCTGTGGTGGAGGTGGTGGTGAATGTGAGTTTTCTAAAATATGTCAACAGGAGGTGGCTACACATCACAGTGGGTACTTAGATAAGCAGCAGATGCCCAAACTAGGTAAAGCCTTTCTAAACCTCCGTTTTCTCCTCTGTAACACAGATAAAATTATGTCACCACCACAGGGTTTTATAATGATTAAATGAGATGTCAACCATAAAGCCCTGGGAACAGCACCCAGCACAGAGTATATGCTTAATACGTGGTGGATATTGGTGTTGTTACTACTGTAGAAGCAGAAACTCCTGCACTCCAGAAATACGTTCCTACAGCAGAAAGCTTTGGCCCCTGTCCATTCTCTTCCCAGTACTTCTGTGAGGCAAGAGAAGATGATTACCTGACTGATCAAAGCACTGACAAGGAGATAACTAGCAGTCAAGGTCTTGTACGCTGACAAGCTTTAGCCTCATTCTTGAACTTCTGTCTCCTGGTTTCTGCATGGTAAGCAGATACAGGCAGGCCTGGTCCCTGTCTGCCAGCCTCTCTTTTTCTGATTCAGTGTCCCCAGATAGGTGAATGGACTTGGGCCTCTCTTGGGGCCTGATCATCTCTCTTTTCCGGCCAACATATTTTGGAATGCTGGGTCAAGATTTAGATAGGAAGGAGAGAGAAAGACAGACACAGAGACAGAGAGAGACAGAGACAGGCTAGGTAAGAAAAATAATAGAGTTCTCGGTAAGCCCTATGATTCAACCTGCCCTCTTTATTTACCAGAGCTTTGCAACGTTCCCAACGCTATCAATGATATAGTCCTTTGCATACCTTTTATTGTTAGCTATTGTACATGATTTTCTTGAGAAACTTATAGAGTGGTAAGATAATTAGCAGAGCTGGATTTGGGTCTGTTAGAGTCCCAGACTGCAGAATAACCATCAAATCAGCAACCCAGTCTATAATAACTTAAACTATAATTTTTAGATTTCCTTCCACCAATAAAAAATTTTTTTTTCAAGAATCTGGAAAAGAAGGTTAGATTTGCCTTTCAGAGTCCTTTTAAGCTCTAATTATTTTCTCTGAGTTTGATTTATCTGACATGCATAAAATTCTAGGCATGCACTGTTAAATATTTTGCACCCTTCAAGATAAGGAAAGCTCTGCCTGGTACTGGTCTGGTGGATCAATCTATATTATAATTTTTTTCAAAGCCTCTTATAGGATGACAATTCACTTTTTAATAACACCTTAGTCTTTAAATTGTATCATGAAGGAAACACAGGTGAGCATGATAGCTTATTCAAAGAATCTAAACATGATAATAGAGGATAATTTTGTCACCCATGAATGATGTGTCTGTAATCATCTTTGGTGTAATATACAACAAGAAAATAAAACAGAACTAGATTTTTTTTTTTAAGATCGTGGCTTCTCCTTGTGTTTTACTGAACTCAGTAAGGCATGGGTGAACATCTGAGTTCTTTCTACACTTAGACTTTCCAAACATCATAGTGTATGTTTTATAGACACCTGTGGCAATAAGCTGTGTAATAACAGTCAATATGTCTGCACACAAAGGAGTATTCAGCTGTCTGCTCTTTCCTGTACACTCTCCTCCCATCTCTATTCACGGTCTGCACGCGAACATTTCCTTCTTCACCCACCATCCTCTCCAAAGGCAGATTCTTTTCCCTTTAGAAGCAACTTCCTCCAGAGTGGAAATCCACATGTTATACCTATTTCCTTAATTCTATTTCCTGTGCGAATACAGTTACTCACCCCCCACGCTTGCTCTGGCCCTGTCCCAGAATTTGCTTGTTCGTAGGAATTCTGGCATCCACTGACTTTACTACCATAGCCATGACTTCAGAGACTGCATCCGGGCCACATTTAGATGTGCTCAGACTCAGTCTGCAGCTGTTTCATGAACGTTCTCAGAGTTGCATCCTTAGATAACAGAAGACATTGCCAGCAGTTTGAGGATATGATTCCCAAATTCTAAACATCATGGCAGAGGTCAACTTCCATGTTTATCCTAGGCAAATCAGGCAATCCCAGCACCTGCTACCCTCAGCACATAAGTCAACACCTCCACTTACATACTTCTAACAGGCACTTTGAAACACTTAGAACAGCAGTGTTGGTATTTCAGTGAAAGGAGGTGTGAGCGGGTTTTAAACCGTGTGCTTCCAGCTTCAAATAATCAATAACCGAGCAGGTTAGGATCCTTCTTTCCCAAGGAATCCTTGCTGCCTACATAAACCCAAAGACACAATGAGCCTGGATAAAAGGTACTGTGATTGCCTCTCATGTCCTGGTCAGCAAAATGAGGATTTTCCGATTTCCCGGTTAGGGTTCCTATCCTTTTGGATTATATGACGTAACATTTCCAAAGAAATTTTGGGAGCTGATCTATGATTGTCAAGATTTTACTTTCCAAATTAAGTCAAACCGAAACCAAAAGCTAAGCTGCTTTTGCTCTCATCATGCTTTTACTCTGTAAAGAATATTAGGTAGGACATACTCTTAGAATAAACACAAATCCTTTAGTTAACTAAATTTAACTTAATAAAACACGTATTACATGTTTTTAATTTTTCTCATTTTGCTGAAGACTGATTTGAGGGCAACACTGGTGCTGTTTCATACACACAAACACATTTACTCAGAGCAAGGTAAAAGACAGTTTGAATTTGACACCTGCTCCCCGCAGACTCTGGGGGGGTTTCAAAGCTAACCTGGGAAGTACCAGGCCCCCAGGATCCTCTGGGTTAATATTCTCACCATCGAATAATCTTCCCTAAAGTATGGGGGCAAGCTGAGGAAGCACCGCTTTGAGCAATGTGCGAAGACCAACTTTCTCTGACTGAACACTCCTGTGGCAGGCACTGGGCTGAGTGCTTACTTTAATCCCGAAATAAGAAAAAATAGAGGTATTTTTATCCTTTTTCTTTCTACAAATGAAGAAACTGTGCTTCTGAGAGATAAAGGAACTTGTCTGAATTCACAGTGCCACTGAATAGTGATTCTGAGATTTGAACCTGCGTCTGTCTTCCAAATCCTTAATTTGGAATTAAATATCTGTAGCCATGAAATGGATTACAGTTATTGCTTCACTAGAATCAAAAATGGGCACTTTCTTTCCAATATGGGAGAGGGGGGACCTCATTCTCAGAAAACCTCCAAGGTAAAATGTTACCCTGACTGAAACCCTAACAATTTAACAATTTAACCCCAGATGTTGCTAAGCTGATGTCTGTGGAAATGTCCTGACCTTTCTATATATGGCAATCGCACGAGTGAGTTACTGTTTTTCCACCATGAACAGACAAGCATAAATATGGTACCCCTGGCGATTTGGGGATACCTTCCAGTGAACACGTGTGTTTTGCATTTAGTGAACCTGACCTTCAGAGGTCTGACTTCCTTGCATTCTTTGCAAGTAAACTTTGTTCTTTCTTGTCCTGAATGTCTGTTTCTCAATACTGTGTCCCTCCCCAGTTTTCCTTATATTGGTTCCCAAACCCTATCTGAGGATGTTAGTCACCCAAGTTCCCTACCCAAGTACCTGAGTCGCCTTCCTTTTTTCCAGTCAGGCCAAGCTTCTACTTTGGGATCTTAGTTACTGTTGACACCATCATCATTTTCTTATTTCCCTTCCTTCCATTATCTTTGTTATTTATTAAACATTTGCTATATGAAATTTTATAAATCCTGTATCCATACTGCTTCCTTTAATCCTTTTTTTTTTTTTTTCTGGCACACATGCGGCATAGTCACAATTATTCCCATTTTTAAAAAATATTTTATTTTTTATTTTTTTATATCTTTATTGGAGTGTAATTGCTTTACAATGTTGTGTTAGTTTCTGCTGTATAACAAAGTGAATCAGCTATACATATACATATATCCCCATACCTCTTCCCTCTTGCGTCTCCCTCCCAACCCCCACCATCCCACCCCTCTAGCTGGTCACAAAGCATGGAGCTGATCTCCCTGTGCTATGCGACTGCTTCCCACTAGCTATCTATTTTACATTTGGCAGTGTACATATGTCCATGCCACTCTCTCACTTCATCCCAGCTTACCCTTCCCCCTCCCTGTATCCTCAAGTCCATTCTCTACATCTGTGTCTTTATTCCTGTCCTGTACCTAGCTTCTTCAGAACCACTTTTCTTTAGATTCCAAACATATGTGTTAGCATACGGTATTTGTTTTCCTCTTTCTGACTTACTTCACTCTGTATGACAGACTCTAGGTCCATCCACCTCACTACAAATAACAATTTCGTTTCTTTTTATGGTGGAATAATATTGCATTGTATATATATGCCACATCTTCTTTATCCATTCGCTGTCGATGGACACTTAGGTTGCTTCCATGTCCTGGCTATTGTAAATAGAGCTGCAATTAACATTGTGGTACATGACTCTTTTTCAATTATGGTTTTCTCAGGGTATATGCCCAGTGGTGGGATTGCTGGGTCATATGGTGGTTCTATTTTTAGTTTTTAAGGAACCTCCATACTGTTCTCCATAGTGGCTGTATCAGTTTACATTCCCAACAACAGTGCAAGAGGGTTCCCTTTACTCCATATGCTCTCCACCATTTACTGTTTGTAGATTTTTTGATGATGGTCATTCTGACGGGTGTGAGGTGATACCTCATGGTGGTTTTGATTTGCATTTCTCTGATGATTAGTGATGTTGAGCATCCTTTCATGTGTTTGTTGGCAATCCATATATCTTCTCTGGAGAAATGTCTATTTACATCTTCTGCCCATTTTGGATTGGGATTTTATTTTGATATTCAGCTGCATGAGCTGCTGGTATATTGTAGAGATTAATCCTTTGTCAGTTGCTTTGTTTGCAAATATTTTCTCCCATTCTGAAGGTTGTCTTTTTCTCTTCTTTATGGTTTCCTTTGCTGTGCAAAAGCTTTTAAGTTTCATTAGGTCCCATTGTTTATTTTTGTTTTTATTTCCATTTCTCTAGGAGGTGGGTCAAAAAGGATCTTGCTGTGATGTATGTCATAGAGTGTTCTGCCTATGTTTTCCTCTAAGAGTTTTATAGTGTCCAGTCTTACATTTAGGTCACTAATCCATTTTGTGTTTATTTTTGTGTACAGTGTTAGGGAGTGTTCTAATTTCATTCTTTTACATATAGCTGTCTAGTTTTTCCAGCACCACTTATTGAAGAGGATGTCTTTTCA
The DNA here is from genome assembly GCF_003676395.1 of Aethalodelphis obliquidens. Lineage (NCBI taxonomy): Eukaryota > Metazoa > Chordata > Mammalia > Artiodactyla > Delphinidae > Aethalodelphis > Aethalodelphis obliquidens. The sequence goes on along the minus strand of NW_020837996.1, from coordinate 13,810,308 downwards.
CCATTGTATATTCTTGCCTCCTTTATCAAAAATAAGGTGACCATAGGTGCATGGTTTTATCTCTGGGCTTTCTATCCTGTTCCATTGACCTATATTTCTGTTTCTGTGGCAGTACCATACTGTCTTGATTACTGTAGCTTTGTAGTATAGTCTGCAGTCCGGGAGCCTGATTTCTACAGCTCTGTTTTTCTTTCTCAAGATTGCTTTGGCTACTCAGAGTGTTGTGTTTCCATACAAATTGTGAAATTTTTTTCTCTACTTCTGTGAAAAATGCCACTGGTAGTTTGATAGGGATTGCACTGAATCTGAAGATTGCCTTGGGCTGTACAGTCGTTTTCACAACGTTGATTCTTTCAATCCAAGAACATGGTATCTCTCTCCATCTGTTTGTATCATCTTTAATTACTTTCATCAGTGTCTTATGGTATTCTTCATATAGGTCTTTTGTCTCCTTAGGCAGGTTTATTCCTAGGTATTCTATTCTTTTGTTGCAATGGTGAATGGGAGTGTTTCCTTAATTTCTCTTTCTGATCTTTCTTTGGTACTGTATAGGAATGTAAGAGATTTCTGTGCATTAATTTTGTATCCTGCTACTTTACCATATTCATTGATTAGCTCTAGTAGTTTTCTGGTAGCATCTTTAGAATTTTCTATGTATAGTATTATGTCATCTGCAAACAGTGACAGCTTTAATTCTTCTTTTCCGATTTGGATTCCTTTTATTTCTTTTTCTTCTCTGATTGCTGTGGCTAAAACTTCCAAAACTATGTTGAATAACAGTGGTGAGAGTGGAAACCTTGTCTTTTCCCTGATCTTAGTGGAAATGGTTTCAGTTTTTCACCATTGAGAATGATGTTGGCTGTGGGTTTGTCAAATATGGTCTTTATTATGTTGAGGTAAGTTCCCTCTATGCCTACTTTCTGGAGGGTTTTTATCATAAATGGGTGCTGAATTTTGTTGAAAGCTTTCTCTACATCTATCGAGATGTTCATACTGTTTTTATCCTTCAGTTTGTTAATATGGTGTATCACATGTTTGATTTGTGTATATTGCAGAATCCTTGCATTCCTGGGATAAACCCCACTTGATCATGTTGTATGATCCTTTTAATGTGCTGTTGGATTCTGTTTGCTAGTATTCTGTTGAGGATTTTTGCATCTATGTTCATCAGTGATATTGGCCTGTAGTTTTCTTTCTTTGTGACATCTTTGTCTGGTTTTGGTATCAGGGTGATGGTGGCCTCTTAGAATGAGTTTGGGAGTGTTCCTCCCTCTGCTATATTTTGGAAGAGTTTGAGAAGGATACGTGTTAGCTCTTCTCTAAATGTTTGATAGAATTTGCCTGCGAAGCCATCTGGTCCTGGGCTTTTGTTTGTTGGAAGATTTTTAATCTCAGTCTCAATTTCAGTGCTTGTGATTGGTCTGTTCATATTTTCTATTTCATCCTGGTTCAGTCTCGCAGTCTCGGTTGTGCTTTTCCAAGAATTTGTCCATTTCTTCCAGGATGTCCATTTTATTGGCATAGCGTTGCTTGTAGTAATCTCTCATGATGCTTTGTAATTCTGCAGTGTTAGTTGTAACTTCTCCTTTTTCATTTCGAACTCTGTTGATTTGAGTCTTCTCCCTTTTTTTCTTGATGAGTCTGGCTAATGGTTCATCAATTTTGTTTATCTTCTCAGTGAACCAGCATTTAGTTTTACTGATCTTTGCTATCGTTTCCTTCATTTCTTTTTCATTTATTTCTGATCTGATATTTATGATTTCTTTCCTTCTGCTAACTTTGTGGGGTTTTTTGTTCTTCTTTCTCTAATTGCTTTAGGTGTCAGTTTAGATTGTTTATTTGAGATATATCCTGTTTCTTGAGGTAGGATTGTATTGCTATAAACTTTCCTCTTAGAACTGCTTTTGTTGTACCTATAGGTTTTGGGTCATCGTGTTTTCATTGTCATTTGTTTCTAGATATTTTTTGATTTCCTCTTCGATTTCTTCAGTGATCTCTAGGTTATTTAGTAGCATATTGTTTAGACTCCATGTGTTTGTATTTCTTACAGTTTTTTTCCTGTAATAGATATCTAGTCTCATAGCATTGTGGTTGGAAAGGATACTTAATATGATTTCAATTTTCTTAAATTTACCAAGGCTTGATGTGTGACCCAAGATATGATCTATCCTGGAGAATGTTCCATGAGCACTTGAGAAGAAAGTGTATTCTGTTGTTTTTGGATGGAATTTCCTATAACTATCAATTAAGTCCATCTTGTTTAATGTATCATTTAAAGCTTGTGTTTCCTCATTTATTTTCATTTTGGATGATCTGTCCACTGGTGAAAGTAGGGTGTTAAAGTCCACCAGTATTATTGTGTTACTGATTTCCCCTTTTATGGCTGTTAGCATTTGCCTTAGGTATTGAGTTACTCCTATGTTGGGTGCATAAATATTTACAATTGTTATATCTTCTTCTTGGGTTGATCCCTTGATCATTATGTAGTGTCCTACTTGTCTCTTGTAATAGTCTTTATTTTAGTCTATTTTGTCTGATATGAGTATTTCGACTCCAGCTTTCCTTTGATTTCCATTTGCATGGAATATTTTTTTCCATCTCCTCACTTTCAGTCTGTATATGTCTCTGGGTCTGACGTGGGTCTCTTGTAGACAGCATATATACGGGTCTTGATTTTGGATCCATTCAACCAGTCTCTGTCTTTTGGTTGGAGCATTTCATCCATTTACATTTAAGGTAATTATCGATATGTATGTTCCTATTACCATTTTCTTAATTGTTTTGGGTTTGTTATTGTAGGTCTTTTCCTTCTCTTGTGTTTCCTGCCTAGAGAAGTTCCTCTAGCATTTGTTGTAGAGCTGATTTAGTGGTGCTGAATTCTCTTAGCTTTTGCTTGTCTGTAAAGGTTTTAATTTCTCCCTCAAATCTGAATGAGATCTTTGCTGGGTAGAGTCATCTTGGTTGCAGGTTTTTCCCTTTCATCACTTTACATGTGTCCTGCCACTCTCTCTGGCTTGCAGAGTTTCTGATGAAAGATCAGCTGTTAACCTTATGGGGATTCCCTTGTATGTTCTTCGTTGCTTTTCCCGTGGTGCTTTTAACATTTTTTCTTTGTATTTAATTTTTGATAGTTTGCTTAGTATTTTTCTTGGTGAGTTTCTCATTGGATTTATCCTGTATCGGACTCTCTGTGCTTCCTGGACTTGATTGACTATTCCCCTTCCCATATTAGGGTACTTTTCAGCTATAATCTCTTCAAATATTTTCTCAGTCCCTTTCTTTTTCTCTTCTTCTCCTGGTACCCGTATCATTTGAATGTTGGTGCCTTTAGTATTGTCCCAGAGGTCCTCAATTCTTTTTATTCATTTCTCTTTATTCTGCTCTGTGGTAGGTATTTCCACTCTTTATCTTCTAGGTCATTTATCCGTTCTTCTGCCTCAATTATTCTGTTATTGATTCCTTATTCAGAATTTTTAATTTCATTTATTGTGTTGTTCATCACTGTTTGTTTGCTCTTTAGTTCTTCTAGGTCCTTTTTAAACGTTTCTTGTATTTTCCCCATTCTATTTCCAAGATTTTGGGTCATCTTTACTACCATTACTCTGAATTCTTTTTCAGGTAGCCTGCCTGTCTCCTCTTCATTTGTTTGGTCTGATCGGTTTTTACTTTGCTCCTTCATCTGCTGCATATTTCTTCTCATTTTGCTTAACTTACTGTGTTTGGTGTCTCCTTTTCACAGGCTGCAGGCTCGTAGTTCCTGTTGTTTATGGTGTCTGCCCCCCGTGGGTGAGGTTGGTTCAGTGGGTTGTGTAGGCTTCCTGGTGGATGGGGACTGGTGCCTGTGTTCTGTTGGATGAGAATGGATCTTTTCTTTCTGATGGGCAGGACCGCATCCGGTGGTGTGTTTGGGGGTGTCTGTGAACTTAGTATGATTTTAGGCAGCCTCTGTGCTAATGGATGGGGTTTTGTTCCTGTCTTGCTAGTTGTTTGGCATGTGGTGTCCAGCACTGGAGCTTGCTGGTTGTTGAGTGTAGCCGGGTCTTAGCTTTGAGACAGAGATCTGGGAGACTCCTTGCTGATTGATGCTGCGTGGGGCCGGGAGGTCTCTGGAGGACCAGTGTTCTGAACTCGGCTCTGCCACCTCAGAGGCTCAGGACTGACACCCGGCTGGAACACCAAGACCCTGTCAGCCACACGGTTTTTTTAAGTCTGAGGTCTTCTGCCAGAATTCTGTAGGAGTTGTTCCGTATGTAGATGTATTTTTGATGTATTTGTGGGGAGGAAGGTGATCTCCATGTCTTACTCCTCTGCCATCTTGAAGGTCCTCCTCAAGATATTTTAGACATGCCCATCTTTTGGGGCCACCAACACAGGTGAAAATAAAGGTGGAGTCTGAGTATCTGAAATCGGGCAGGGCATGGTCTCGGCGGGGCCAGGGTTGCTCAAGGTGCGGGGGTTCCCAACGAAGCAGGCTTTGCCCTTGCTGCGCGTTCTATTCGCATTTTTAAAAAGAGAAGACTGAAGTTTAGACAGATTGTGCTATTTACCTAAATTCATTTGACTGGAGAATGGTGAAGCTAGGAATGTAAGCCACGTTTGTCCATAATCCATGCTGTTAGCTGCTTTATATGTCCTTTCCTCTTTATCTGGAAGACTTGCCACAATTTCTCTGAATACCCACACTCAAGTCCTAATGCAAGGTCTTATTTTCCTGGGCCACAGGAATTCTCTCTCCTCTGAAGTCCTCCAACAGTGAATCGGTGCTAATACATGAGGCATTACTCTGTTTTGTACCGTTTGTCTCCCAGTTATAAGTGCCCTGTCTCCTCTGCTGCACTATAAGCTAGCTGGGATTCCAAAGGCACTTAAGAGATTATTAGCAAACAGTGTAAGCCAACCAAGAACATCCCCGTTTTTTATAGCCAGTGAACCTACTGACGGGTGCAATTTTCCAGCAAGTTACCCAGGGTGGGCCCAGAGATTTGAGAACATCCAGAAGGATGCATTCAGGAAGTTAGTGGGTCTCAGTGGTCCGGCAATAAAACCTCAGCTGGCTTATTATTTATTCTTTCTTTCCACCACTGCTTAGTGAGCACGTGCACTATGTTGGACACCAGGACAGGCATTGGAGATACAGTGGAAAATAAAACAGATGTTACAGGTGAGATTCCATAAAACTGAAGCCTGAGGCTTGAGTTGGCACTCCATCATGGGGAAGTAAGAAATCACCTCCAAAGTCACGGAAACATGTGTTCACGAGACCCCACTCTGAACATCTCCTGTCACGTTTGCCTCTGTCTCCGTGTCAGATGTGCACTACTTCCTGGAGCACCTGGTAGACAGACGCTCATTAGATGAGGTTGGAGTGGTACACGGCACATTTGTTTAACAGAGGAGGCATGATGATAATTTAAATCCTTGGCAAATTTCATTGTCTTTATAAATCAAATTCCTTCCCTTGAGCCTCACCTCTATTTCCTCTCCCTCAAAAGGTTTCCAAGACTGCTTGGTTGCCAAACTCCTCTTCTAACTGACAGTATTGGTTATGGAGATTGACAGAAGAGGTGACATGTGCATTACAGAAGGAAAAGCTCAGAGTACCTGGAATTGAGACCGGGGCCCACATTTCACCATGGTGGCACATTCTACAAGGCTCACACAAATGCTCTATTAAATTAAATGACTGCAGACTCCATCTGCACTAGTAATCTCCAGATATGCTGAACTCTTTTCTAGCCAATAGCCTGCAGGTGTGCAAATAAGCACTCACAGTCCATACCAGATGTCAGGGCCTAATTAAAATATAGAATGAAAGTGCTCTTCCCTAGGTACTGAGCAGTCAGTACCTCAGAGCTTCTTGGGACAGAAAGTGGCAAAGGCAGAAAATTTAATTCCAGTTGTTGAAGCAAATAGCTGCAAGAAATTCACCTCCTGAGAGCCACTTAGCAAGGAGTAGAAAGTCAAAAAGCAGCACTGAAACCGTCTCATTCTCATGTTCAACAGCGTTTTCAGGTGGTTACCATAATATAATTAGCATGGTTATTTTTAGACCAAGGAGAGAGACTCAGAATTAAGGATCCCAACCTGACTTTCAGATCCTGGAGTCACAGTGCCCTGATTAGGAACGTGTTTCTACAGTTGACAATTTTGCCCTAGTGGGCGGCCATATAGTGTGGATTTTGAGAGGGTTTCTAAAGTCTTAAGAGAAAAGAAAGCTGAAGAGCTGTCAATCACCTAAACAACATACAAAGAAAAGTGATGAGGTAACTCTATTTTAAAACCCATAGGAGCCCAAACATGGAGTTACAAGAAAGGTTTATAATCACTTAAGAATTTACCAAATCCTTCCCCCCCCCCCCTTTCCTAAAGTTCCCTGTCTCCCTCTTACTCTCTCTCTCTGGATGCCAATTTGCCAGTCACTCTTCCTCTGTATTTTTATCTTTCTTCTTACTCTCCCCACTCCCCACCCCCTTCCCATTGCCTCTATTTTTGGTTGTGATGCAAAAAAAAAAAAAAAAAAAAAAAGTGGGCCTTAGAATTAGAAATATCTGAGTATGAGTTCTAGCCCTTGACTATTTTAATTTTGTTGTAACTAAATATGACTTTTTCTATTCCCTAGGCATATTTTAAACATCAGATAAATTCAATTTCAAGGCACTTTCTCAAAAAACAAAGTTGTTTAAAATCTGGGTAGCTCTCAATTTACTTCCTCAGGGACCTCAGTGGGCACTGTCTTTCATTGAGACAGGGCTTTTCACATCCTCACTGCTCAACATGCATCTCAAGGGATGCACATGGCAATTTTGCTCAGTGCACTTTTAACAGTTATGCACTTATTTTAACATGAGCTTAGGAAAAAAGTGAAATAAGCACATCAAAACCATGACCTCAAGGATAAGAAATAAAGTTGATTTAAAGGAATATAGGGTATACAGGTAGGACAAATAGATGGCATGCTTTTAGGGCAAAAAATATGAAGGAGGTGCTTGAATAAATGCAGTTTTAGAAGCAGAGTTATTACCATAGGGTCCATATTTACATGCTTGCCATATATTGGATGGATGCCACAGGCTAGGTCCATACTTATGTTGTGACCATTTTCTATCCTTTATTATTATCCATGATCTATCCTTTTTGTTACTACTCTAGATCTAAAGTTATTGAGGCTCTGAGCAGTTAAAAATTCACCCAAGCAGATAGTGCTGGGATTGAATCATGGCGCTGGCCTCAGTTCTGGAGCCACACACCTTCAGTTACAACACAATGCCTTGGAAGCATGTGCAATGCCTGCACCTGGTCAGCTTGCAAGAAATGACAGCTGTTCATCAGCACAATCGTTTATGTAAAACAGATCCTTAAACTCTCATATCAGCCCTGCGAGGTAAGTATTCATCTCTTTCTTTTACAGGTGATCAAATAGGCATAAAAAGGTTAAGTGACAGCCAGTATTGAGGAATATTTGGGATTATGCGAGAGAATCTAATAATACATTACCATTAGCATCTTTAACCCTCATTCCTGCTAAGTGCCGGCCAAGGGGCTTGGGTGTCCCACATATGGGGTGTGATTATAAAACAATGAGAATAATCTTTAAAGAATTATTTTTACAAGCTGCACGTTAAAAGGAAGTCACTCTCGTTATTTTATAGTCCCATCTTATTTTGATTTAAGCCAGAGTTGATGAGAAAATGTATCTGTGGTAGGAAGAATTATACGACGGCCCCCAAGAGACCTGGTCCCAGGTCTACACATGCCTTCGCCGATCCAATCAAATACTATCCTAGGGACTGTGGAGAAAAGGCTCGGCAGTTATAATTCAGGTCCCAGAGCAGCTGATCTTAAGACAGATTATCCTGGGCGTCTGACTAATAAGATGAGCCCCTCAAAGGGACTGGGCTCCTCCTGGCAAAAGAAATTCAAGGCGTGAGAGGGATTTGATGAGGAGAGGTTTTTCACTGCTGGCTTTGAAGTTGGATAGAAGGGGGGCACAAGGCAAGGAATGTATGTGACCACTAGGAGTTCTGACAGTTTACAAGGAAATGGGGAACCACAATGCTACAACTGCAAGGAACTGAATTTAGCCAACAATATGAATAAGTTTGGATGTAGATTCTTTCCCAGAGTCTCTGGAAAGGAACACAGCCCAACTGATGCCTCGACTTCAGCCTTGGAAGACCCTGAGGAGAGAACCCAGCCAGGTGAATCCAGGTAAGTCACCCTTGTCTGGACTTCTGACCTAGAGAAACTGTGACATAATAAATGCGTACTGTTTTAAGCTAAGCTTCTGGGAATATGTTACATAGCAATTAAAACAAAACAAAACTAATTCTGTAACTAAAGCCTTAAATGGTAGCCGTATTCTATAAATATAATATTATTATATATATAAACGCACACAACTGAACCATCCACTGTATTTTCTACTCTTAGATTTGGGTAAATTTTACAGCTTATAAAGACTAAATCCATGGTCTAACAGTAATTACAACAATATCTAACATTCATTGAACAGTTATGACATGTTCATTGTGCTAAGTGCTTTTTATGCATTAAATCATTTAATCTTTACAATCTTAGGAAGTAGGCACATTATGAATCCATATCCAACTGAGGAGATTGGAACTAAGAAAAATATCAAGGGCAACATAAATTCTATCATTTAAAGGAAAAGTCATTATTATTATTATTATTTATTTTTGCGGTACGCGGGCCTCTCACTGTTGTGGCCTCTCCCGTTGCGGAGCACAGGCTCTGGACGCGCAGGCTCAGTGGCCATGGCTCACGGGCCCAGCCGCTCCGCGCGCGGCATGTGGGATCTTCCCAGACCGGGGCACGAACCCGTGCCCCTGCATCGGCAGGCGGACTCTCAACAACTGCGCCACCACGGAAGCCCGGAAAAGTCATTAGTAACAGTTACGGCATTAAAAACAAATTTTGCTTGCATTAGTAAAGGTAGGAATATTCCATCTTTCTTTTTTATTTGCCTTTATGCTCATCTCAGACCTGTGATACCCCCCCTTCATGTTCACAATGATGATCCTCATCCTTACAATGATGATAAATAAATCCTCACCAAAATATAGCAAATCTCATCTAGCAGTGTATAAGAGAAATAATACATCATGATGAAGTGGGGTTTATCGGAAGAATACGTCTGGTTCAACATCAGTATAATTCATTATATTAACAGAGTGAAGAAGAAAAATGATATGATCATCTCAATAGATATGGAAAAAAGAAGCATAATATCTATTCAAAAATAAACACTCTCAGCAAACTAGGAATAGAAGGAAAATCTCTTAACCTTTAAAGGATGTCTAAAAAACATACAACTCTTATCATAGCTGATGAAAGACGGAATGCTTTTCCTTTAAGAGCAAGAACAAAGCAAGGATGTCTTCTCTCACCACTGCTATTCAACGTCTTACTGAAAGTCTTGGGCGTTGCAATAAGGCAAGGAAAAAAAATAAAAGGCATATAGATGAGGGATTGGGAATTATGAGATAAAACTACACACCTGTCAGGAAGGCTAAAATTTAAAGATCAGTCATACCGAATCTGGGTGAAGATATGGAGGAACTGGAACTCTCCAGGGAATGTGAGAATGTTACAATGATATCAGCCCTTTGGAAAACAGTTTGTCAGTTTCTTTAAAAAGTTAAACTTACACACCTATAATATGATCCAGACATTCCATTCCTCGTTATTTGTCTTTACAAAAAGGAAAGAAAAAATATATATACTCTTACAAAGATCTATATACAAATGAGCAGCTATATTTGTAATAACCCAAAACTAGGCACAGTGGTGAAGGGATAAACTATAAATGCATGTATACCCATACAATGGAAAATTCTCAGCAATAAAAAGAGACCTATTCATATATGTAACAAAATGGATAAAATTAAAATGATCATACTGAGTGAAAGAAGTCAGACCAAGAAATAACAGAAGTACAATGGGTTGGGGAGGAGTGAAAAACAACTTCTGGAGACTATGGATATGTTTGTTATTTTGATTGTGGTACAGTTTCACTGGTCTATAAATATGTCAAAATTTATCAAATTGTGCATTTTAAATAAGTTCAGTTTATGGTATAGCAAGTATAACTTAATAAAGCTATCTTTAAAAAGTACAAACCATGAAGCAAGGATAAATAAGAATAAAGGACAATCAGGAGTTTTACACTCTTAAGACTGCTCACTAAGTTTTCTCAATACTTGGCACATGGCCAGCTCTCTGGAAAAAGTAGGTCTTCTCAATATTATCCTCAGGCTATGTGGGCAATACATGTTGCCCCCTACAGGTCTGCATGCCAGGTTTGCTTCTGATTGGCTCATTTCCTGCTGCGCACAAGGTCTATCATCCAGGAAGCCACCTGGCAGTGGTGTCTGTGGGATGGAGCGCAGATGCCTGGGCTGTGACTTTGTGTCCTAAAAAGCCAGCCCTCCCGGGGGAAGTCAGTGATGCTTTAACACTCAGATCCTCAAATATCCCTGGGTTTGTGGTTCTGACTGAAATACACAGTGAACCCTCAGGAAAAAATCAGTTGATGGCTCTAAACTGTTGCTAGCACATCAGCAACCAGGACCTCATGGACTGCACTTGAGACAATCAACCATGAAAACCGTTTTGTTCTTAATTTTGTTGCACGGATTTGGCGAGAAGGTCATTAGACTAGAAATCAGAAAAACCGAGGGTGTTTGTTGTTGTTTTTGTTGTGGTTATTATTATTAGCTAATTAGTTCCATGGTTCTGTGACCTTCAGTTTTCTTAGCCTCTCTGTGGCTTAGGTCAATGGCTCCCCAAGATTGTTCTAAGGACTCATGCTCATCTGACTGCTTAAGAATCACTTGAGGAGCTTTGAAAACTACAGAGGCCTGGTCCCTATCCTCAGATTTTGAAAAATAGTCTTTGCTCATGGAAACACTGTATTTTTGTCCTAAACAGACTCTGTAATTACGTATCAAAGGACCAGGGAGGTCTACGAAGTTAGAGTGTAAAAGCAGGCTGCGTGGGATAGAAATGTCTGTGGTCCAGCCGTGTGCGTTTTTACATATTTCAAAAACACCTCACTGGATGCTGATGGGAACCTCTGGGGGAGGTAATTTCTGGAGTCATTTCCAGCTCTATTAGAATGGTACTTCTACAGCTTCCGAGATGGCCCATTTATTCAGCTAAATACCATATGTGCCATTTGTTAGGTTACATTAGTGCTTCTGTCTTATAGCTGAGAAATTCTAGACTCAGAGCAGTTAATATTTTTCCAGTATCACATCACTAGAAAGTGGCACACCTCAGCCTCCAATCCCATTCTGACTCTTGCCCACCTTGCTACAGTGTAGTGGCAAGTTCTGGCTGGGAGGGTTTCAGGGTGCCAGAAACATCTGCCTCTGTTCGAGCAAGCAATCACATGATGCGCAGTCAGACATGCTCATCCCATGCAGCCTGACCTCCCAGCTCCTTTGATGGTTAATTGCAGAATCCATTAGCAATGGATGCCGTTAGCAATGACGAAAGCTACTTTACAAAAACCCAGTATGATGGGTCTGAAGTCTCTCGGGCCATTTGCCATTGTAAAGACTCCTGTTAGTCTGTGGATCATCACAGATATCACTTTTTCTCTTGTTTATTCATATACAGACTCTCGATTCAGTGCTTTCCTCCGCAGGTAGGAAGACGCAGCAGACTTTCTTAAGGGCTTTAATTGAGAAGGATGTGTTCTTCCATTGTGGCTCATTAGAAGCTTCACCAGCATAACCCCAGGAGGTGGACATACAAACTAAACAACACCGGTCTTCATTTTGGCCCCATGGGAAGAGCAAATCGAGGTCCCAGCCACTTAAGGCCAGCTAATCAGGACTGAGGGCTTCCGGGGTTGCACTGGCTGTGACCAGCGCCCCGTCTGCATCTCCACCTCTTCCCTGGAGGCACAGCTGAGGTCTTCGTGGCATCAGGAGCAGAGAGAGATCAGAGTTCCGGCTCCATTTCTTTCATCAATTTGCTGTGTGGCTTTATGCAGATCTCATGACCTGTCTGGATATTCAGAGTTTGCATGTGTGTAAAACGAGTGAAAATACTGTGTACCCCTCCTGGAGCCGCAAGGCTCAAGGCTTCTTGGCTTCCTTGGCACTACTGGGCCATTCTTTCTGTTTTCCTGAGCTGAGTATCCACCTTGGGAGGCAGGAGGGGGGTTGATCTATGAAGGACTAAGTGCTTTAGGTTTCTTAATTCCAGGATGGGAACAAGAATACAAATCTAGTATGTTTTGGCTGGGTGTTCTCTTTCGTAAGTGGCGCAGTCCTGAGCTCAGGCTCCAGGCTGGTTTGGCTGTGTCTGAAGGGCAAGGCCTCTTTTTTTTTCCGCCTGGTTTCGCTCCTTGTCAAGAATCTTACAGTGCCTTAGAGGTGTGCAGACCCACCCTTGCTGGCTGGTAACTGTGAGCCGTGAATAAAGTGAGCAAATGGGGGAAAATCATGCTGGCGGCATTTTACTTATTACTGGCATCACTGGCTCCCTGGACCCACCAGGCGCGTGTGGAGACTCGGATGAACCTTCTGAATCAGGGAGGCAGAACTGAAGTTGGTTCGACTCCTCTGAACACAGCCCTCTCCACGATCTGCAGCAGCTCTGCGGAAATCAGCAGGCTGTGGCCGTGGTTATCATCCAGACTCCGGGGCTCTGCCCCTGCCCACGTCTCCTCAAGGCCACGCCTGTCTGCATCCGGCCAAGTCAAGCTCCATTCCCACGGGCTGAAGGGGGCCAGGATCTGCCACTGGCTGACCTAACAGAGATTTTCTCTTGATGCAGTGTCCTTGAAAATGCAACTAAATAGATTAGGAGAGCAGAGTCGGTTGAAGTCCCGCTGCCTGATTTTAATTAGACTGCACTTGATTTGTTTCATGGTTAAATATAAAAACATCTAGCACTTTTTATCCTCAGACGGTAACTACAGGAGCTCAGGGCACAAAAAAGGGGACACCCCTTACATGTGATTAGATGCGGGCTGCATCAGTAACGTCGCTCTCAGTCCTAGCTCCAATCCCAGTCACAAGTCAGCTTGCCTCCTTGGAAATGATATGACGAACTGTGCTAGGATGCTGCCTGGGTTTCCATCCCAGCTCCACCATTTTTGAGCTACATGACCTTGACAAGGTGTTCTGCTTTCTGCAAGCCTCAGATTGCTAATTTGTAAAATGCTGATAATAACTGTATCTACCTTCCAGGGCTACTGAAGAGATTAAATGAGCACCCAATAGCACCCAATAAATACGAGCTACTTCAGTTACTGTCAAGAGTATCCTGGGGCACCTTTGCAAAGGCAGTGAGTGGGAGGTAGGTGGAGGAGCTCCACGGCATCCCATTAGATGGTCAGCTCCACGAGAACCAGCACCGTGTCTTGCTCCCTCGTTGCTCTATCCCCAGTGCTTGTAACATAGAAAGCACCCAATAAATATCTGAAGAATTAATGAGGCAGATGGACCTAAGTTTAAATCCCAGTTCTGCAACTTTCAGTCTTGAACAGGTTTTTTTTACCTTCTCTGCTTCTGAGTTTGCACATTTATGAAATGAGGAGAAACGATCTTGCAGGGACAGCCAGCTGGTACTGTGTGTTTATTATGCACCAGGCACTGGGCTAAGTACTTTCCATGGGCTGCCTTGTTTGATCTTTCCAACAGCCCTTTCGAGGTAAGTGTGGTTACTGGTGTTTTTCATTTGTTTGTCTATTTGCTTTCACAGATGGTGTAACCGATGTTCAGAGTGGTCAAGAAATGTGCTGAGTGACACAGCTACTGAGTGATGGAGATGGGGGCCCAAACCACTTAGGCTGATGCCAGGTCCTGTACTGTCCATCACAATGCTCCATGTCTCGTATAGACTCCAGGATAAAATAGGGACTCAAATGCAGCTGCTGCTGCCTTTTTTTTTTTTTTTTTTTTTTTTTGCAGTACGCGGGCCTCTCACTGTTGTGGCCTCTCCCGTTGCGGAGCGCACACTCCGGACGCGCAGGCTCAGCGGCCATGGCTCACGGGCACAGCCGCTCCGCGGCATGTGGGATCTTCCCAGACCGGGGCACGAACCCGTATCCCCTGCATCGGCAGGCGGACTCTCAACCACTGCGCCACCAGGGAAGCCCTGCTCTTGTTATTATTAAGGATTTTCCCTCCGTGACACTTGGTGGAAGGGAAGGATACAGTCAGCCTAGTCATCTGTATCCTTATAACAATTTGTCCACACGTGAAAATTCTTGCTCCGTCAGAACGCAGAGGCTGAGATTTCAGTGTGTGTGTCTGTCACCCGGGCCAGAATACTGATTTGAAAATCAATGCAAACATGTGTCTTCAGAAGGCATTTCAGTTGGGCAACTGTGAATAATTCCCATATGCAGCTGGCGAGGAGGGCAAGAGAAAGGGGAAGATTTCCACAGCTGGTGAATTCTGAGTGATCTGGCAAGATGGGGGTCAAACAAAATAAAGGCAGGTGCCTGAGCCTGACTTCTCCCCCCATATGTGATGGCAAATCACAAAGCTGGGGAAAGCCTGAGATGGATGACCTCAGAGGTCATCTAGACCTGCTAAGGAAAGAGGACCAGAGAGGCAGAAAGGATTAGAGCTACAGCAGCGATGGTGACAAAGGGTCGCTGATGAAGGGTCTGCTTGAACAACCCCTAAAGTGGGTATCTATGGTTTGTGCCTGGCTAGTATCCAATCCATTTTTTGGTGACAGTATTTCCCAGGGGAGTTCATCAACAAGGCATGACCACCAGTTTGACCTGTGAACTGGCCCCGAGCAATCAGACGCTCGTTACCCCTACCCCTGTCCTTGGAATGTGTGTTGTTCTTGCCTTCCTCCTGATAGAAGCTGTCCAGGGACACAGCCTTGAGATAATAATGTGCTGCTGAGATCATTTGGACTGTGCATGTACTTGAACCCAGATAAGGCCTCTATATAAACTCTTCAGATCTGGCAGGTGGGTGAGGAAATCCATTTGTTTTGTGACCACCCAAGACAAAGCTCATAAGTAAATTCCCTTGCTTATTTAAACAGCCACCTACCGATCTGGAGTCATCTGCCATTTTCTTCAATTTCTCCCTGCCCTCCACGTATAGGGTTGTGACCCAGCAGTAGCTTGACTTGGGCAACCACCCACGCAGTCCAAGTGCACTGACCTCAGAACTGGTGCTCTCCTACCACACCGTCCTGCCACTGGGCAAGGCCGCTCATATCTCCCTGGATAAATCCTGTAAGCTAGTCTGGAGCAGAGTTCTTATACTTGTTTCCCAGGACTGCACTGGGAAATCCAGAGATGGAAGGTGGAGCCTTAGTTTCTCTACTCTTCCAGGAAAGCCACATAAGACTTTTCTCTAAGCAGCACTGTGGGCTTATTCACTAAGGCACTAAGTACTGGAGCAAGGGGAGGACTGCAATTCAGAGAAATACATTGGAAGAATCCGGAAGGTGGTTATATGTCCCTGATATCCAACCTGGCTCAAACAATGACTTCATGGTTTTTAAGTGGTCAGAAAAAGCTATTAGACAGCAACATTAAAAGCCAAACGCTTTCCAAAGCAATTCTCTGAACACTGTATCTATCACAGCTTTGTTTATAAGAGCAAAAGATTGGAACCAACCTAAGTATCCATCTATAGGAGACTGATTACATAAATTTTGATTCATTCATACTACAAAATGTTACGTGCCCATTAAGAAGAATAAGAAAGCATTGTGTGCACTAATGTAACACCATCTCCAAGAAACAATAAGTGAAAAAACACCAAGGTGTAGACCAGCGCGTATACCGTGAGGGTTACAAAAAAAACAAGGTGCATCCGTATTTGAATAGATAGAGACGCTTACTGGAAGGATGCACTCACACAAAGTGGTTATTTAAGGAGAGGAGAGCAGAGAAGTTGAGTGAAGGCTCTGCAGAAACCTTAATTTTTGCTCAGTATCCAAAATGCATTAAACATGTTTTTTACTGTGTGCATGAATTTAAAATAAACATAATTTGTATGCAATAATAAATAGGTCTTTATAAAATTTAGAGGCTCACTTGGAAACTGCATCTGAATTTTTCTC
Source organism: Aethalodelphis obliquidens (assembly GCF_003676395.1). Lineage (NCBI taxonomy): Eukaryota > Metazoa > Chordata > Mammalia > Artiodactyla > Delphinidae > Aethalodelphis > Aethalodelphis obliquidens. Next base: position 13,794,228 of record NW_020837996.1, on the reverse strand, counting down.
TATCCTTCAAACTTGATTAGGAGGCAGATTTAAAGGCATTTATTTTCTCCCCTGCAGTGAAGCCCCAGGGCTCCGAGGCTGGGAGAAGGCTGCTCCAATCCTGCAATATCCTTCCTTAAGTGACTTGATGACACCAAGTGAGAGGAAGCAGTTGTTCAAACTCCTCATTCACTATTCTCCATAACACTCATCATGGGTAGAGGAGGAGGCTGACAGCCAGTCTCTCCCTGTTTTTGGTGGTTGAGCAGCAGAAGCTTTCAACTGTATCTCCAGTCAGCCCACTGGATGTCCATTAGGGAGCCAGGGATCACAGGATGCTGCAGCCGGAAGGGGAGTAGCTCGGTAGTCTCCAACGCGGGAGAGACCCCAGGGGAAGGCAAGACAACCCACTGTAGTGTGGATAAAAGAATTTCTATTCATAATCACTTTCTGAAGTAAGCTTAACTCATATTTACTTACAGATTAAGTGCACTTTATAAACACATACGCATATAGTGAAGGTGTATTCTGAAAGTGTTTGCTAACAGAGGTTCACGGTCAAAATATTTTGAGACCACTCTGTAGTGTAATTCTAGAGATAGCAAAGGGCACAGTGACAAGAACATCAGTTTTAAAGCCAATGGACCTCGGTCAAAATCCCAGCTCTGTCCGTTATTAGCTATGTCCTCTGAATAAATGCCTTTCTATGCCTGCTTCCTCACTTGTAAAAATGGGATAATAATAGTACCTATCTTAAGAGGTCATGGTGAATATTAAATGCAATAAACTATGTACGGCAGCCTGATTGTAGGGTGGCTCTGAATGATTCCCACCTTCTAGTATTCACGCCCTGTGTAATCCCCTCCCCTTGAGTGGACATAATGACTTACATTTAATGAATACAATAGGCAAAGGTGATTGGACAACACTTCTATAACTAGGTGCAAAAGACTGTGACTTCCCTCTTGCTGTCATCCTCTCTCACTCTTCTTGCATCTTTGCCCTGTGGAGTGGGCAATCTGTCAAGGAACTGCGGGCAGTCTCTGGACAATGGCTGGTGAGGAACTGAGACCCTAGTGCAGCAGTTCTCAAAGAACGCAATGCTACCACGTGAGCTGGTCAGTGGATCCTTCCCCATTCAAGCCTTTGAGTAAGACTGCAGCTCAGGCCGATACCTTTATTGTGTCCCTGTGGGAAACCCTGAGACAGAGAACCCAGGAAATCTGCTCAAAGACTCCTGATGCAGAAACTGTGAGATAATAAACATTATTCTTTTAAGCAATTACATTTTGGGGTAATTTTTTATTTAGCAGTAGATAACTAAGACAGCATGTGAGTAGCTTGACAATGTATGACATACAAAGATTTAGTAAATTTTGGTAGGGAACATTATATGGCTGATGTATGGCTTTATCCCACACCCACAGCAGACATCACAAAATATTTTTTCCTGGTGACCCCAGATATAGCCTCAGAATCCTTCTTAACACAGATCTCCAGGAAGCTATTAATTGCTCAGATGAAACTTTTGGCCAACTGTGATCTGATTAATACTTCTTACCTCTTTATGCTTCCTCTTATGTAATATTCCTTTAATGGAAACCCAAGTCTTTCTTTCATCATGAGAGAGATGACTAAAAATTATCAGAACGACTCTATGAACATACATAAAATATAAAATGGCTGGCATCATATGCTGTCCCAAGAATAGATTTTTCCTGAGGGAAGGGTTGAAGAGAAGCTGATAGTGCCTGAAATCTTAAAAGAACAGAGGAGTTAAGCTCAGAAGGAGGACCTAGGAACACCAAAGTTCACCTTACCCTATCTCTCATTTTTGCCATGATTTGGTCTTATTGTAGGGCTGCCATTTTGAAAAAACGAGAGAATAGAGGGCAAATTGTTTTGAAAAATAATGAAATGCTCTGAGGAGTAAATAATTGTTTTTAAATATAGAAAGTGTCCTTCAAATGATTATGAAAGTTTGTTTTTCTGCCTAACTTGATAATAGTATGAGCTATGGAAATAATGCACTTTTAATAATACTCTACTTCACATGTGCTTCCTTTTGTGGGTTAAAACACATTCATTTTGTGGGAGAAGGTATCAGGGAGAATGACTACAAAAAATTGTCTTTTAGATCTGTTATGTGCACACCAAAGTACATGAGGGTCTTGAGAAAATGTATATTATTACTCACTAGGTCTGGGGTGGAACCTGGGATTCTGCATTTCTAAGAAGTGACCAGGTGATGCTAATTCTGTTGGTCTCCAAACTTCACTGTGAACAGCCAAAGAGCAATCTCTCTTCCTCCTTGGAGATAGTTGAAGGACATGGTTTTCCATTAAAGGAATATTTTCTAGACATGGTTTTCCATTAAAGGAATATTATACATGAGGAAGAATGAAGAGATAAGAAGTATTGACCAGATCAGAGTTGCCCAATATGTTTCATCTGAGCAGCTGATAGCTTCCTGGAGAACTGATTTTGATACTCTAAGCCCAGGAGCCAATGGAGTTGTCAGTTGGCGATGGGTGTAGGGTATCTCTGTTCAGCTAGCTCTTTTGCTGGGCACACAGACATTAAGTGACTTAGGGAACAGGAAAACCACCCTTGCTGCTCTGGGAAGGATGACAAAAATTCAAGAAACTTAGATAAAGCCTTGAATGACATGAAACATTTTTGAAAATAGAAAAAGCAAATAAATATCATTTATGGAAAGAGAAAAAAATCTCATCTTTCCTGTGTGTTTTGGAGCAAATCAAACTGGTACAACATTACAGAACCCGTTCATTTTGCAATGGGATAGAATTTCATATAAAGTCACATCTCTAAGTCCATCATTTCTTTGGTTTTCATAAACTCACCGAACGACATCTTATTTAGGAAAAGAAAGGTAAAAATAAATCAAATGCTGGTTGTAAAAACAGGTTGACCCCTGAGGTCATTTAGCACAAGCTGCCCCTTATACAATACTTCCTGAGGCAGAACTGTCTTTTGCCCTAAGATCCTGGAGTACCACCTGGAGCTGTATAGTGTTTCCATTGTTTTGGGACGTAGATTATAATAAACAAGTGATAGTAAGAGCTGGGTGAGATGATTAAGAAGAGCATAGATTCTCTAGACACTTCACTCTTTAGGAACTTCCTTCTTTCCATCATGAAATATTTTCTATATAATTTGTTCACTCTTTCACCCCAAAATTACATCCACACAGCAATGTAAATATGTTGGGTATTTGGTATGTATTTGTAGACAACGAAAGAAAACCAGACCTGGCTCCTACCCATAGGGAGTTTACAGTCTATACAAAGGACAGACAGACCATCACTCAAGTAAACACAAAAATAAATATAATCGCCTATAATAACAGTAATTCCCTTACTGTTCTGTAGTAGGACAAGATAAAAATGTGGCGTTTAGCAAAGTTCACATTTGATGCAATTTGCCCCCATTTTCTTCTTCCTGTCATTTAACCTCTCCCTCATGCAGGAACCCAAAGCACAGGCATATCCAGAGCCCCCCAAGGGCCCACGCTCTGCTGGCACATGGCTGTGTCGAGATTCTAGTCTTTTATGGCTCTGCCCTTACAAAGCCGTGGGTATCTCACTGACCCAGTGATCACCCTTCTAGAATCTTGACCAAAGACATAACCATAAGTGTGGAGAAAACTCTCTGTGCACATGAATATTTGGTATAGTTTAAAACAGTAAAAATATTAACTAGTAATGACAGAGATCTTTTAATTGAGGATTGAGTAAATAACTTACCTTTTATTCCTGAAATGCAATATTAATCAATGGTAAAAAAAACGATGTGTATACACACATACACGATGCAATGGAAAGATGTCTATAATGTATTGTTGAGCTTAAAAAGCAGGTCATAGAATAGCTTGTATAAAAGTAACTCATTTATGTAACATTGTGTGTATGTGTGTTGTGTGTGTAAATGTAATACTCATCTCCATTACATACAAATATACACACATATATATATATATATAATTTTTACTATAGGTCCAGGGGCACTTTTCTCTATGCATAAACACATTAGTATCCTGTGTCTCAGTCATCACTGGTGCTAAGGGATAAACTTAAATTGAGGTGTATAAGAACAGCTTAATATTCCGTCTTGGCCAGGTAGCATATTTGTATTGCAGCTGAGAACTTCAAGGCCCAAGACAGGGACTGGTGTGGACACTGTAGGCAGATCAATGAGAGAGTTGGGGGCAAGAAAGTCTTTCTGCACCTCTTCAATCATTTCCCATAAATATTAAAATTTAAGACCACACACAGCTCACAGGTGACTCAAAACCCAATGAAGACATCTGAGGGAATGTTATCTTCCTATGGCTGCACAGAGCAATTGCCTAGACATGAATGATGGTAGTCAATGCACAGAATAATGAATTTGAGAGCCAATTTAATAGGATGAACTCCTACTGGTAATTTTCAGGCATCAACTCAAATTCTTTAGCTAAAAAAATAGGGTTTTAGCTTTATTTTTTCTGTTGAGTTCTTTTAGGCAGGTGGAAGGTTTTATTAAGCACACAGTATCTATAGAGTTGTGCACGCCTCTGTGAGATCCCAGACAAATTAAAAAGTCACGTTAGCAATGCATATTTAATACTGCTTTGTAGTTTTTTTTTTTTTTAAGTTGGCAGCGATGTTTACTCTTTGAGGGGGAGTTCATAATTATGCAAATTGGAGAAACAGTCTGCATATGATACAATGATAATGCCTTGGGTTTTATACCCAGAGTCAAAAGTATTTCTAAATATTTCTTCAATTTTATGCACGACTTGGGGGAAGGTTTGCCAAGGCTGGGGGCCTGCTTTTTCTTCAGTGATGGAGTAGATGATGCCTTGGAACTTAGGTACCTGTACCAGTTTTCATCTGAAATGTGCACAGTATCACCTTATAGCCTTTACAATGAACATTCATCCTTCCTTTCTCCTTTTAAACAAGACTTCAATTTTGTTCAGATATTCACTTTCCTCTATGTGACCACGTGCTTCAGAGGATGTGGATCCCATCCCTAGCCCCAAGAAGAGATTAATGATTGGTCTAAGCCAGGCACGGTGGTCACATCTTGCTTTGCCAGGGATTGATTTAAGCAAGGATATGTGACACAGTTCTGGCCAATGAATGTGAGTGAAAGCCTGCTGGAGGACTTCTGGAAAAGCTGATAAAAAAATAAATGAAAGAGACAGTCCACTGAAGATGTTAGAACCCAGATCATGGTGACACTTTTGAACTATTCAATTAACCAACTATGGACCTATCCTACTTTATTTTTTTCCTATCCTACTTTAGGACGTCTTGTTATGATAGCTAATAATCTTTTTCTTATTACTTAAGCCATCTTGAGTCTGTGTTTCCTGTTACTTGTAGCCAAGAATATATCTTAAGTGATCTGCACCTTGAGAGTTCCTATGTTGCTCCGGGGAACATATATATAATAGAGAAAAGTTAAGCCATATACCTGGCATCTGATTCACTAATGAGGCCAGTGGATATTTGTTTAAACTGGTTGGAGGAAGGAATGGTAGTTTAATAAATCTCATCTTGGTACCAGAAAGGAGTTCATATTCTATAACAAACAAATAGGAAAAACTACTCACTATTCACACTCCTGCTTTCACTGAAACAAGTATCACTGGTCCTGATCCTCCCGTCAAAGCAAGCCTGTAAGATGCAGGAGAGAAAATCAATATAAAACACACAATCTCATTTTGGCATCATCCAGTCATCAAGTATTTTGCCCTCCTCTCTCCTACGGGATGACTCCAGCTTTAAACTTCATGGATCAGGCTGGACATTTTCCCAGGAAGTTGTTTCAGGAGGAACAGTTTATTCCTACCAGAGAGGAATAAACTGTTAACCTCCGGGTGCACGTCCTGTTTCCATAAACTCTAGTTAAATGCCTAATTGCTCTGAGAAATGCGTACTGGTCCAGCCACCCAGTGCATTCCATCTTCTATGCCACATTCACTGGTTCAGGGGTGGGCATAGGCCCCAATTCAGGCCAATTCATGTCAGTCCTGACACTTGTGTTGAAAATGTAGGGGAAGAGAAGCTCTCTTTCTATTGTACTTAGGATGGTGAGGATGCACACCTGAAGCTGCTGGCAGCCAATGTGGGAAATCACAGCTGCAGTTTTGAGTAAGAGGTACCAAGCCTTGATGTTATTTGGGCACTAGCATCTAGCTATGATTGAAATGCCTGAACTTTCCAGTTGCGTGAACCAACACATAATCCTTTTTTGCTTAAGCCAGTTGGGTTTTCTGTCTCTTCCAATCGAAAATCCTCACTAAAACAGAGAAGGAGGGCAGGTATCATAAATCTCCCTTTACAAGGTATGAAATGGAGGCTCAGAGAAAGGTTAGGGTGGGAGGTCCAAGACCTCCGCTCAAGGGCTCCTGCCATGCTAGTCTGCCGCCTACTCATTCAGCGATTCATTGCAGCAAAGTGGAAGGGATCAACACACCCACTGCTATCTTAACTGACTTCAAATATTTCTGGTTTAGAGAAAATGAAGGAGTCTTCCACTGGATTACCAAGGGAGATTATCTACATGACTTACGCAAAGTAAAGATTGTTACGCGTGTGCACACACACCCACACCTACACTACAAAAGGCCACAGTCGGTGCCTTAGATTTGCACAGAAGATCATCGCCCCGCAAGGATCTGCCCAGGCTGCAGGGTGGCTCTGGTGGAAGCCCTCTCTCCCCAGGTGACAGCTGCCCTAAGTCTACGGATCTTCTCTGCTGCCTGTCTCGTCGTCCTGACCCTGACATCTCCGTGCCCTTGTGTCTGCTGGTCTGTGACTGGACTGATCACAAGCAAACTCTCCACCCAGTTGACTGACTTGCCCAGTGACTGGTCCACTTACAGTGAGTCACTAAACAGAGGTCACAAAGGAAGGCCACAACCCAAATCCTGCTCCTTTGTGTGTTCTAACTTTTCTTTTTAAATTGAGCTACATTTAAAGATTGAAAAATTTTACATAACAACTTAGATTTTATGCTTCACTTGAAAAAAATCAAAAGGACTGTCAACACTACATGTACCCCCACACAGTGACATGGACTGAATCCAAGTGCCTGAGTCCTTTAGACATATTTTCTTTCTTCACTGTATTATCCGTCTGGCTTTTTTCTTTTATTTTCTCTTTTTTTACTCATTTCTGCCACCTGCCTGGCTGCTATGAACTCATGCATTTTCAACCCCTGTCTTGACTTTCCTACACCTATTGGCACTAACCCAACTGAGATGCCACCTTGCCCTCCAGTGGCTGTGTCTGGAAGTAGCCTGTTTCTAGCCAGGTTCCCACCCTAGGCTCCAGTCTCTCCGGGAACAAAAGCACAGTGGCAGCAGTGTGTGATTTTATTTTGTTTCCTTGGATTTTTATGTATCCTTGGATCTGGACCTTCCAAATCCTCTGCCAAAAATAGGGGTCATTTATTTAAATCAGAAAAAGAGATTTATAAATACTCTTGTAAAACGAAGCTGCCCTGTGTCTTGTAGGGGACAGGGATTTAAGGGAGGCTGTGTGGTGTAATCAGCTAGGCACCCGATAAGAAGTCTGAAGATTTTGTCATTCTGTGACCTTTTGTGAATGATTTCCTTCTCTCTACCTCAGTTTCTTCATCTATCAATAAAGGAAGTTGAGCTAGATCAGAAGTTTTAAGCTGGTGGCCCACAAGCCGTATCAAGCCAATAGATGGTATTTTCTTCTTTTATTAATTATATGCCAACAGCTAAAAAGAAGAATATCTCAAGTAAGAATCCAGATAATGCAGATGACAGACTTCTCAGAACTATCTAGCAATGATCAACAACGGGCCAGCATCCCTGAATGACCACGATGGTTAGATGGGGGCTCTGAGCTCACCCCAATCCTCACCTACTTCCCAGTGGGCATACGCACACACACCCTCACCCCCTGATCTGTTCGTTTATGTCCCTGTCTGCCCTCATAGGCATTTGCTCTTGCCACCTTTCATTGAGATGACCTCTCGGGACCTATCAGCCCCAATTCTGTGAGTGGAGAGTAGTGATCTAAGAGTTAGAGATGACTCAGAGAAAAGAAAAAATGTTCTGAGCAGACACCATGCTGCAGCATTCCAGCAAACCTTAATGGGTCACCTCCTCCCACTTGGCCCAGAGTTGAAACAGCAAGACGCCCAAGCCTTTGTCATCCCACTACATGGTTAATCCTGAAAGGGCAACAGCCGGGTTTTGAAAGTAGCAGAAATATTCTTCCGTTGGGGTTGCTGGCTGATTCTCTAAGTAATTTGCAATTCAAGTGCCTCTTTGTTTTGTATGAAAATTTGCTGCTATTTGGAAAGTGGGGAAGAGCTAAATTGCATCCTGCTGGTTTTACTTTGACTATATCAAAAAAGAAACTGTTAATCTGGTTCCATAATTAACTTTCCTGTTCTAAAACGGCCCTGGGATAGAGTTCAGAGAGTGGCTGTCAACTCCCTGCTTCTCTTCTCGACAATGTCTTTCAACAGGACACCCTGAAAGAAGAATGAATCCAGGTGGGCATTGGTCTTGATTTTCACTTTTTCTGATTTTTCTTACCTTTTATCCCCATCCAACCAACATTTAGTGAGCCCTTACTGTAGGTAAGGCACTGGGCTGACCTGGGTGAGTATGAAGATACATAAATTCCTGTGGAGCTGCCAGCTGTAAGTTAATTTTCCTTCCATCCATCCATCCATCCGTCTATCCATCCATCCAAGTGTTTTAGGTTTCTATGTTATATGCCAGACATTGTGCACAACATGCTAGAGAGACAAGATAATTGATACAAGCAAAGGCATGTAGGCTGGAGATTAAGTTTGACGATCAGGGGGAGACCACTTTGGTCTGAGCAGAGGGCTCAGACTAACATTAAGAACTAATACTCATTGACTACTGAGAACTATACTATGCAGTTTTTATCTATGACCTCAATGAGACCTCACAAAGTAGTAATTTTTTCATTACATGCTACAGACAGGAAACAGACTCAGGTAAATTCCCAGGGAACACACTGGTGGGATAAAGAGCAGAGGTGGGACCAGGATCCATGTGTGACTTCAGAGCATAAGCTTTTAAGTACGAAACTGCACTGCCCAGTGGGAAAATGACTAAAGATGGACTTGGATTCCCACCAATTACTCATTCAAGTGATCAGTAACGCATTAATTCACTGATTCATGGAAATACATATTTGTTAGTACTCTGTGCAGAAGAGTACTCTGAAAGCTGGGACCAAAGAAAGCATGACAGACAAGGTCCTTGTCCTCCTGGAGTTTACATTCCAGTGACCTCACACTGAAGTTCTCCAAATTGCACAAACTGCACGTTCCCCAAATTGCACAAGGCAGAAAGTACAAAGGTCAAGCCATAATGGTTCTTTAAGGAGAACGCTACCGATCAGGTGACCTTTCCCCAGCTCCACTTAGATAATTTGGATGTTACCCCGTCTCCACATTTTCTTCGAGGGGCATTTGTTCCCTCTTTTCTTTTCTCTTCTCGCCTTAGGTTTGTTACAACCATTTTCCAATCGTATCCTCAAATCTAACCTGAAAGAATCTGTAAAGAACTTGCTCTTTGCAACTCGCTGAACAGACCTAAATTCTTTCCCACAGTCGCTCGGGCTCTTTCAGGTTCTGGCTTTGAGGAAAGGTAGACACAGACCTAGTTTTACTCCTGGTCCCAACCCCACACCTACCTGAGAAAACTCCCAGCATTCACCAAATTTGGCCTGTAACCTGGCCCTACAAACATGGATGTTTGTATCAAGTTAATGTATCATCCCAAATTCTTCTTGAGATCAGGCAGAGACACTGCATTATTCCTGAGAATTAGAGGAGGACGGGACTCCTGACTGTGTCAAGGCTATAATGGACCTCAAGCATCCACGACAAATTGCCCCTTGGGTCATTACACCCGTAAATGAGGAGGACAGCTGAAACAAGATCTCAAATGGACAGGAGAAGGAGGGTGCTGAGGTAACTTCATATTCTCTGAATGTGGTACATAGAATAATACCCTCCTAAAGATGTTCATGCCCTAATCCCTGGAATCTATGAATATATTACATTACATGGCAAAAGGAACTTTGCAGATGGAATTAAGGTTACAGACCTTAAGATAGAGAGACTATCCTGGATCATCTGGGTGGGCCCAATGTAATCACATGGATCTGTAAAGGTAGAAAAGGAAGGCAAAAGGGTTGACCAGAGATATGCAATGACGCAAGGAGAGGTAGATGAGATTTGAAATGTAGAGACTTGATCCACTGTTGCTGATGGATGGTGGGCCATGAGCCAAGGAATGTGGGCAGCCTCTAAAAGCTGGGCATAGTCCTTAGCTGAAAGCTAGCAAAGAAATGGGGGTCCTCAGTCCTACACCTGCAAGAACTCAATTCATCCAACAACCTGAATTAGAAAGGAGATGGATTTTCCCTTACAATCTCCAGAAAGGAATAGAGCTCTGCTGTCACATTGAATTTATCCTAGTGAGACCCATGTTGAACTTCTGACTTATAGAACTGCAAGATAAATATAGCTCTGTTGCTTTACGTCTCTAAGTTTGTGGTGATGTGTTATGGTAGTAAAAGGAAACTAATAAGCTGACTTTTGGTTTAACTGCCCATCCGTTGTTAAGTTTAATATAGCACCAGGTGGGGTTTGAAAGCTAGTTAGGACTTGGTGTGCCTGAATGTAGCATACAACCCCAAATAACAATGGCTTAAACACCTAAAGTCTTATTTTTTGCTTTAAAGAAGTCTGGGGGTAGGCAGCCCAGGGCTTCCCACTAAGGTGCTTCTATAGAGTCATCAGAAAAGTGGGCAGATTCCAACTTTCTGTTCTGCTATTACCAGGGTTGGTTCTCATTCTTCTGATGCGACCTGACTACCAGAGCTCTAGCCATCACATCTGAATTCCAGGCGGCAGGCTGGAGGAAGTGTGAAGGAAAGCTATGTCTTTGGGAACACTTTTCAGTAGTTGCATACAATGCTCCACTCATATATCCTTGGTCAAAACTTGGTCACATGATCACATATAACTCTAAAGAAGTGTGAGGCAGACAATATGCTCAACTAAAAGTTAGAATTGTCAGTAAGGAGACAGGAGAGAATGGATTTGGAGTGAGAAACAACAATATCTGTCTTCATATTTTTTTTTTTTTTTTGGTGATTGGTGGATGGTTCTCAAAGGGCTCCAGCTACGCAAATGACTCTGGCTGGGATGCCAGCTCTTCCCTCCACACTGACTATAGGCCCTTCTTTCCCCCTTCTCAGTCCTGTTTCCTAACTTTAATTTCCAGTCTGCACTACTCTTATCCAATCTTAAAGGTCCATTTCAAACGTTACCTTCTCTAAGAATTTTTCCTAAGTTCCACTCAGATGGAAATAATTGTCACACTCCACGTAATGTGAGAGTTATTGCTATATGTGAGAGTCTCTTGCCTTCGGAATGAAGGCCATCGTCTTATTCACAGTTGAAAGTCTCAAACACAGCATGAACTCAATATACACATGACACAGCAGAGACTGCTAGCTTGTCCTCCAGGATCCATAGTCCTCTTTTCCTATTAGAAATAGCCACCCTCCCTGGCCCTAAGTGTTGTCTGTGTACATTGTCGTCCAGCTAGATAGTTCAGTGCTGTGTCTCCCTTGGGGCTATGTGTGACCATGTGACTATGTCAGGACCAATGGAGTATGAATTGGAGTGATATTTGCAGATTCTGGGTCATCTCCACAAAGATAAATCTACTTGCCAGGACTCTTCCTCCTACCCTCTTCGTGTTGGCTGGAAAACAGTACAGCAGTTTCCTTGGAACCAGAGATGGAAGCCACGTGTGGAGGATGGCAGAACCAAACGGCCAGCCTGTGACTCACAGTGACCACGTGGAGCTGCCTACCTGCCCTAGCCTGCTCGCCTACTTTTAAGCTGGGAGGGATACACAAACTTGCTCTTCTAAGCTGCTGTATTTGGTTTTCATGACAGCAGTTTATCTGTGCACTAGCTCGTTCCCATGATGAATAGAACTGGTCTCTCTCCCTATGGACAGCAGTCTGGCTTCCTTTCCACTTGTCTTGTAGCAGGAGGCTGACACTTAGCATAAAATAATGAGACCTAAAGTACTGAACATACTTATGCCAAGCCTTAAAAGCAGCCAGGTGTACTTGATAGGAGGTGTGAGCCCGGCTCTCTCATTCTGGTTAGCTAGGAGAACTAAGTGAATAGGTTCGAGCCTAGCATTTTATTATTTCTGCTGGAGTCGCTCTGGAAAATATCTTTAATCAGAAGTTTGTCCAGAGGTTCCTAAATAATGTTTTGCACTGACATTCACTGCTGATTCATTCTTCTCAAACCCATCATTTTAGAAAATTGTCTTTTGCTGCCTAAGTATTTCTTGCCATTTGAAGAAATGTACAAAGTCCCATTTTTCACCATACCCCTTTAAGAGCCTATTTAGACAATTCCGCTGAGCCTTCATTTTCTAGCTGACTATTAACAACAAACTGCCTTATATTGGTATGTTGTTTAAAACTTTTTGAAACACTTTTACAATAATAATAGCATTTAATCATCAGGGAAGCCTGGTACGTTATGTAGCCTAAGTATTAGTATTCCCACTCCCTAGATCAACAGTCCTCAACAATGGTGTGGTATAAAAGTAATATTTAGTTATCCATTGTGAAGTTTGTTATAATGAAAATCATGGGTTTTTTTTTCAAATAATAAAATGTCATTCTTGTAAAGTCACCATGTAAACACAATAGACAGTTTTGAGGAGTTAATGTGTCCTAGGAACAGTCTTCAGCATGGGGAACATAGTGGTGAGCAAAACAGACAATATCCCTGTTCCTGAGAATCTGATGGGCAGTTGATGAGTCAAGATGGTGAACGTCTATTGTCTCATGTATATTGCATCATCCCCCTCCTCTGGCCAACTGTTCCCCTGCTGCTCCAACCATGTGATTCTTTTTTTTTTAAATTTTTATTGGGGAACCATGTGATTCTAATGGGGTTGTTGACCATAGAAGGAGGCAACAGATCCAGGCCTGCATTTCTGATTACTGTGTTCCTTTGGCCACAGTGATTGGTTCAAGAGAAGTCACATGATCCAAACCTAAGCCAATCGAAGTCTCTTCTGGGATTTACAATTTAGGAAACAGGAAGAGAGAGAGGCTTTTCTTTGATTTGTCATTACTGGGCTGGGATGATGTAATCTTGGAGCCAACTTTGGCAGTATTTTTTGCCACATGGAGGACACCTCTTGCAACAGAGAAGTAGAACCAAGAACAATAGGTGATGGGGAAGTGGAGAGGCAGGCACTGAGGGAGAGGCAGTCACAACAATTTGGAAGGAGACTGATTCATTGGAACAGATACTAAAACAATGACTAGTAGGTGCTCATTACTTGTTTTTGAAATGGCAAATGGAAAAGAGAGGTGAACGTTACTTTTGAGCCCCTTTGTCTGGACGTTCCTATCACCTAGTACAGTGTATTGAGTAGAAAAGATACACAGGACATATTTCTTAAATGAATGAATGAATAAATGAATGAATGGCACTATATTGACTATGACTTTGGCTAAGAGGAAAGGCATTTAAGATTGAAAAATTTCCCACCATCTTATTTTATCATAATGTTCATCCATTTTCTCAAAGTATTGTGAAGCAGAGGACTTAGAAAGAAAAAGAGCTTAGATATCAGGCAGGCCTAGCTTTGATTTCTGGCTTCAGCAGCAACCAGCTGTGTGATGTTGAAAAATAATGACTACCCCCTCATAGGGGTTTTTGATGAGGATATAATGAGGTAAGAGTAAAGCTTTAATAAGAGCAGCTGGTAGGAGGGATAAATTGGGAGATTGGGATTGACATATACACACTATTATATATAAAATAGATAATAATAAGGACCTACTGTAAAGCACAGGGAACTCTACTCAGTACTCTGTAATGACCTATATAGGAAAATAATCTAAAAAAGAGTAGATATATGTATATGTATAACTGATTCACTTTGCTGTACACCTGAAACTAATACAACATTGTAAATCAACTATACTCTAATAAAAAGTTTTTTTTTAAAAAGGATAAAAAAATAAATAAAATATAGTAATATTTTAAAAAAGAAATTACAAATAGAATACTAGGTTTCTAATTAAGTTCACTCAAAAGATAAATTTTAAATGCACTATGGAATTAAACACAAAAATAAAATCATTTACCAAAAAATGAGAAGCCACTGACATATAGTCAAAAGCTCTAATGCTACCTATACTCATTAAACCAGTTTTCATTTAGTGAGTGTCTTTATATGCCAGGACTGTCTTAGTCCTGGGGATACAGGAGGATGAGACAGATGCGGACCTTATCCTCAAGGAGATTCTGTTTGAGTGGAGGGAGGTGGTAACAAAATTAAAAACAAATAAATGATTAAGTCATTTGAGGAAGTAGTACAGGTCATGGATAATAAGGTAGGGATAGAGATGAACACAGCCTCTTCTAGACTGGGTGGTCAGAGAAGACTTCTAAGGGAAGATGACATTTGAGCTAAGATCTGCATGCAAAAAGGAGCCAGCCATATGAAGACAGAGGAAAGAGTGCTCCAGACAGAGGGAACAGCAAGAGCAAAGGCTCTGAGGTCGGAATGAGCCTAGTGTATTTAAGAAATTTAAAGAAGGCTGTGTGGTGGGCTATAAAGAATGATGGAGACCACGGTGGGGAGAGAGGTCAGGGAGGGGCCCTTAATCTCCCAGCCATTTAGACTGACTTGTACTATGGGGCAGGCTCTATGTTGGGAACCAGGGATACAATCATGAAAAGGCAACAGCTCACTCAAGGAGTTCTCAATCTATCTAATCTCAACAAATATTAAGGGAGGTTTCAGATGAACTGAATTTTGTAGAGCCACCTTTTGACTATCTTATACCTGCTGGCATCTGTGTCTTTACCATTATAACTGGGTTGGAAGTAAGGGATAGTTCTGTGTCAGGCTTTCCTCATGAAGCAAGCAGGAGGCAGTTAAATAGTAAACGTGAATTTGCCCACAGGAGAGAATTCAGTGTATTTCATGTAATTACACCTCAACAAGGACAAATCCCATCTCTGTGAACCCATGCAATGTTCTGGAGGAGAGGAAGTGATGGTTACACTCATCGGAACCCCAAGTGGCGAGTTAAACTCTATTCTTGTGAAGGATTACACTACAAGTCATGCCCAAGCACTTTCCACACTGTCCACATTTCTGATTTCTCTCTGTTAAGTCATTTGTATGTATTGCTATGTTTTATTCATTAGCACTTTGAGGGTCTAGAGGGCTCGGAGCAGCAGAGGGTAATTTATTTATAAAATAGAAAAGGGAGAGTACAAAACTGATCAGAACTCAGGCTTACATCAGGGCAAAGTGAGATATCAATCCATTTCCTGCAAGAGTACCTTGTTCTTCTCTCCCTGGGTGACCTTGTCCTCTCCCATGACTTTAAATACCATCTATAGGTTTTTGATTCTTAAATTATATCCCCAGCTTAGACCATGCTCTTGAGCTCTAGACTCATGTATTCAACGTCTGGTTTGATATCTTCACTTAGATGTTTCATAGGCCTCCCAACTTAATGTGGCTCAACAATAGCTCTTCAGAATCTGGTTTGGCTTGCCCTACCCAGCATTCTGTTACTTCTTAACTCTTCATTATCTCCCTAAATGGCACCATCGTACACGCATTGGCTCCTGATTCCCAATATCTAGCACATCAACCAAGTCTTGTAGGGTTCACCTCCAAATGATATCTTAGACCTCTCCTTTCATTTCTATAAGCACAGTCACTACCCAAGTTCAAATCTTCCCTATCTGCTGCCTAGAACAGTGCTATGGACTCCGAAAAGGTTCTCGCTTCACTCTTACCCTCCCATCATCTGTCCTCCATAGAGAGAACTTGAAAAATGCAAATTAGATCCCTCCCCCTGCACACACACACTTAAATCACTTCAATTTCATTATACTTTGAATTTTATTCACACCTTTTCCCTGGACTACAAAGTGAAAAATGGCACCTGCCCACCTCTGCAATCTCACACCACTCACCTTCCCCATCCAGCTCTAAGTTCTGGTCATAAGTGACTTCCAAGAACGTGGCAAGCTCACTGGCCCCTTAGGGCATTGTGTTTGAAATGGAATGCCTTTTCTAGCCTCTTTGCCTAGTGGGCTTCTCCAAATCTCACCTAAATTTCACAGAGACCTTCTCTAATTCCTCTACCTAAAGTAGCATCACAGCAATAGACTCTCTCACAGTACTCTATTTCATTCATAGCAATTTTCAAATTTCAAAATAACACTCCTTTGTTATATTATTGTTGTTGTCTGTCTCTCCTATACTGTGTTGAATTCCATAAATACAAGGAGCACATTCATTTTGTTCATTATTTTTTCCCTAGCCCTAAGCACACTGCCTCAAAAGGGTAGGTCCTCCATATTTGTTAAATGAATAAACAAATGAGTGCATGAATAGATAAATGTTTCTCACTGATGGTAATGACGGAGGCCCATGTTATACAGAAATCATCTCCCTTTGTATTTCAACGTTGACATGGTTGCATTGGCCATTCCACTCCTTTGTCATATTACGAACCATCTTTTCTTATCCTCATAAAAAAAAAAAGATTTGAGTCTCAGATTGGATAACTCAATAGCAAAAAATTCTCCCTTAAAGCTTCCCAGTTACCCAGACAAAAAGTCTTCTAAGTATTACAGAAAATACCCCTATTACTCATATCTTTGGGTAAAATCATTGAAGACTGGTGTAGAAAGAAGACTTGGTATCTACCCTGGTAGATACCAGACCTGGTATCTACCCTACTATCTTGGGTAAGTCACTTCCCTTCTCTGACCCTCAGATTTCCACATTGGGCTCCTTTGTTTGCTAGTGCCAAGATCTTCAGCAAGTCACCTAACCTCTCTCAGCTCCAGGATACTTGTAGTGGGCTGAATAGTGAGCCCCTAAAATATATGTCTCTATCACAATTCCTGGAACCCACAAGTGTTTCCTTGTTTGGAAAAAGGTCTTTGCAGATGTTATTAACTTAAGGATCTTAAGATGAGGAGGTCATCCTGGCTTAAGAAGACGGGCCCTAAATCTAATGACAAGTGTCCTTTTAAGAGAAAGACAGAGGGAGATTTGAGACAGTGGAGAAGGCAATATGACCACAGTGACAGAGGTCGCAGCCACAAGTCAAGGAATGCCAAGAGCCACCGGAAGCTGCAAGAGGCAAATAATAGATTTTTCCGTCAAGCCCCTAGAGGAAGTGTGGCCCTGTGGGACTTTGGACTTCTGGCCTCCAGAACTGTGAAGGAGCACATTTCTGTTGTTTTAAGTTACCAAGTTTGTGGTATGGTGTTAGGGCAGCCTTAGGAAATTAACGGAGTATTAATCTGTATGAGAGGTGTGGCTGAGGGTCACTGGGCCTCCTTAACCCAGAACCCAGTTTCTAATCTCACCGTATTTGGTAACCCCACCAGGCCCACTCTAGAAACTTAACTGATGTGCAGTCCAGTAAAAAGAGATCCGGAAGATCATCTTATCCACATCACACCACAGTCCCCTTAAATAGTCAATGTGCCCCTTCTGCTTCCCACGCAGCTATTTCTCCCTCTTTTCTGTGACCTGTGTCCTCCAGCCACCTTCAGCCACATGGAATCTCCTCTCTTCTTGATCCTCACTGCCTCTCCAAGTCCTCTCAGACAATACATCAGCAAGTGTTTAAGGAGGGCTCAGTCTTGCCCTAGGTTCTATGGAGATTTCCACTTCCACAAGCGATGTGAAAACATTAATACTAACAGTAATGAGTGGTAACAGTAGCTAACAGTAACTGGTTGTTTACCCTGTGTAACCATGGTGCTAAGCACTTCTAAGGTATTATTTCTTTCAGCCTCCAAAAACAGGACCTCCTAAATGAATTCCCTAGTAAACATATTCAGGGTACAAGGCCCACTATTGCATTCTCAGGACCCCTATATAGTGTTGTCTGGCTTCACATTTGCGTGTGCCCTTTGGAATGATCTCCTTCCTCCGGAAAGACATTGGATTCTAACCAGCAGATCGCAAAGGAAACTACATTTTACATTTTCTGCACGTTAAGGGATTGCCTTGTTCTCTGACATGTCGTCTATTGAAGACTCTTATGGGAAGTGAGAATCGCGAGAGTGAACGCTTCAGCCAGGCACTAGCCCCTGCAGCTGGAGGACCAGAAAGGAGGCCAGAAGGAGTAGGAGAAAAGGCAGCTCTTTCTCAGCTAGCTGTCTCTTGTAGTAAAAATTGGGCGCCATTTACTCCGGGAGTATCGGGATTTAATTTCACCGGGAGCTTAAACAAACAATCTTCTTAGGTTGGAAACTGGACGGGAGGGAGGGAGGGCAGGCAGGAACCTAAAGAAAACTGCCAGGTAGAACTTGCCCCAGCTGCCGGGGGGCACCCAGGCGCGGGCAGCAAAATCTTGCCCTGAGTCGCCAGTGTGTGTCAGAACTCATTAAATACATATGGCTTCCAGGCCCCTTGAGGCCCAGGAACCAGGACCCCAAAACCCATAGCTGGGAAAGGCGTCATTCGCTGCACCTTCCCCTTGACTGCCTTGCCTGCCGCAGCAGCTGGGTTCACGTACCTATTCCACATGGCTCCACTGTGCCAGGCCCACAGACGCACCAAATGCCCTGGGGGTTACTCTTGGTTACGTGCATCCCGAATTACTATCACTTTTTGCATCAATACCAGCTCCCTTTTGCTAAGTCTCTCCCTACCTGTGTCCCTCTGTTCTCCCGAGACTGCCAGCTTTGCTAAATTGTTAGTTTTTCCTACAGCACTTTTCAGGCCCTCTCTGCTTAAACGTCACACATCCTATTTTAGAATTATTTGTGTCTACCTCTGATTTCACCCCCAGCCTAAGTTCTTTGAGGCCACAAATTATATTTCACATACCCCATGTCCCGCAAGTGCCCAGCACCTGGCCTTGCATAGGATAGATACTCAAGTTGTTTCTTTAATAAACAACTATCCATTTTGTACATGACCTGTGACAGGAACTTGATTGATGCTGGAAGAACAAGCTAGGAGGGAACAAGCTAGCTGTGGACAAGCTGATTTTAGTGAGAAAGCTAGAAAATATTGATACACACACAGAGCACTGGTGTGATGTTAAATACAAGAAAAGAAACAAGTGTGGCGACTGAGAACAGTTGACGGGATCAAGGAGCTTCGACAGAGTGGGCAAGGGAAGGTTTCTTTGAGGTGGTGACATTTAAACCAGGGGAGAACTCTCGGCTGAGAGGACTTGGAAGTTCAAAGGGTGGGAAAGAGTTTGACATGTTCAGAGAATTGAGGGGAGGCCACTAAGGCTAAGTCTCAGCTGGTGAAGGCGGAGAGTGGAAGGGGTGTGAACTGGGTAGAAGTGTCTCCCTAAAACTCATGTCTACCCAGCACCTCAGAATGTGGCCTTATTTGGAAACAGGGTCTTTGCAGATGTAATTAGTTAAGATGAAGTCACATGGAGTAGGGTGGGCCCTATTCCAGTGACTGGTATCGTTTAAGAAGAGAAAACAGACACAGAGCGAGAGACACACAGGGAAGAGGGTCACGTGAAGACAGAGGCGGAGATTGCAGTGATGCACCTACAGGGTAAGGAACACCCAGGGTCAACGGTCATCACTGGAAGCTCGGGAAGAAGCAAGGAAGGATCCTCTCCAAGATCCTGACACCTTGATTTCGGGCTACCAGTCGCCAGAACCGTGAGAGAATAAATTTCTGTTGTTGAAGGCCACCAAATATGGTAATTTTTTATGGTATCCCTAGGAAATTAATACAGGGGGCAAGGGAAAGACTGTTTATTAGTGAAATGGAGATTCATCAAAGAATGTTAGGTGGTAACAAGAACTGATTTTTTTCAGATTTGCGTTTTATAAAGGTACCTCAAATGAGTGAAAGAAGTCCTCATGCTCAGAACACTTTCCTATAACTTTCCTTAAGGCTGACTTGCCCATGGCACCAACAATGCAGCTGCCCACTGACCATACACAATGGGGCACTCGGAGAGATTAGTCATCTGGTTTTCCCATCTCCACCATTAACCACTCGAGTTCTCTAAACATTTCCCTTTTATTTTTAAGCAAACAGGAATCTACTTCTGCATTCTGAATTTAGCTCCTTGTCTCTCCAGTCACGTGGTGATGACACGTGTTGTCCTTTCTCCTCCTCCCTTCAGATCTAATGGAAAACATCACACATTCCGAAGTCACTGTTAATTAAAGCTGATCTTTGCTTTGCTGACATTGCTGTCAAAAGTGCTTATTTAAGGGATGAAGGGTTCTTCTAATTCTGAACACAACTTTCAGTATGTGCCTAAAAATCAACGCATGACTGGATTCAGGTGCCCAATCACAGCTTGAATTAAGCAATTCATGAGTGCTGGCTGTCTGATGCTTGTGGAAAAACACGTAACTTGGGGGTGAGAATGGGAAAATGGGGCAGCAAGCAGAAAGTTCTGGAGTCCACAGCTTTATGCAACCTGATAGGATTTGGAGTTCTCAGTTTCTTAGAGAAACTAAGAAAAGAATTTTCCTTTTTCCTTACAACTGATGGGTTCAATCATAATTCTCCCTCATTCAAGATGCCAAGTATCCTGATTAGGAGTTTGAACCTTACTCCTTGCCAGGTGGAATAAGGCCCTTAGGGTTGGAGCACTAACTATGTGCCAGTTATTGAACCAAATGTTATATATCCATTATCTCATTTAAGGAGGAAATTGTGCACCATTGATAATGATGAAAATGCCAGTAACTGTCATTTATTAAGTGTCAAAAATCTTGGGTGGTACTTCGTATACATTATTTCTTATAATCCTCTCATTGCAGGGTAGTGGTTGGGAGTATGAACTTGGAGTCCAACACCCTGGATTTAAATCCTGGCTCTGAAACTCAGTAGCTTAGTGACTTAGTTGCTTAGTCTTTCTAGGCCTCAGTTTCCTCATTCTGGAAACAAATGGAAATAATAAAACTATGTATCATATAAGGACTAAGTGGAATCCTGTAATATAGTCAATATAGTATGGCCTATTAAGATGATGATGATTAAAAATTACAAAGACAACAGTAACAATTGTATAGCATTTTCTATATGCCAAGCATGCTTCTACACATAGATATTATTATTTCTATTTAATAGATGAAAAAATTGAAAAGTAGAGAGGTTAACAAACTTGCCCTTTATCACACAGCTAAAATGTGGTAGAGCTAGGATTTGATCCACTGATGGTAGCACTGTGACCTAGAGTTCTCATTACAGTGGTTTGCACAAAGTACATGCTGGATAAATAGTTGTAGATTGATAAATTATAGGCAATACATTCCTGCCAGAGAAGACTCTTGGATCTTGCTTAATAGTTTCCATTTTTACTTGATTAGCTCCTAATACAACTGGTTTCTTTTTTCCTCCACCGGATTCAGCAGAGATAGGCCATTGCCCTTTGACTCTCAGTAGTTCTTCAGTCTGAGCAGAAAGTACTTCCTGGATAATATTTGGGAATGATGACATCAGCTTAGGAAACAAATTTAAAACATTCATACTTCAAGGCTCACGTAAAGGCCTACCTCTTCCAAGAAGCTTTGAAACTTCCCTGTCATCTGGAGGGCCCTCCCCTACAGGGCCCTCACAGCTTAGGCCTTCTTGTGCCTCTTATTAAATAAGTTTGTAATGCAGAGTTTGCAGACCCTTGGTTCCACTTTCACGCTGTAAAAACCTTGCTTAGCCCTCAGAACGTCCTAGAGTTATTTCCAGGAATTCTTAGAGGAGTTTCGCAGGAACTTGTGTAATTCTGGCCCCTCCTCCTTGACTTCTGTGGCTCAGGAATCCACTGGGATATATAGTCAACCACCACCCCAACCCCCAGGGTCCTCTCTGTGAACACATTTCCTGCCCAGGGAACTTTCTGGCCACAAACCCCACCAGGAACTAAAATGGTGCTGCTTCCCCTACAGAAATGCAACTTGCTATTTCACTGCCTCATTGGTCCTGCCGTCACTCTGCTTATACTCTTATCTCACAAAGCCCTGCATGTAAATGGCTCCTTTAGCCTCTGCTTGTAGCACATCAGTCTCAGACTGCAGCCAGGCTCAGAGACAGGGGGACGCCTGATCTTTTCCTTTAGAGCTCTTATTACTAGTGGCTATTACACATTATTTTGTGACATTTCTACCTAATGTCTATCTTCCCTATTAGATGGTAAGCTATGGGGGAATAAACTGTATATGCTTTGATCACCATCTCACATTCAGAGTAGTAGTCTTGAACACAACTGTGCTGAGTAAATATGTACTGAGTGAATCAATGACTATTCTGTTCTCCTGAACCCATGCTTTTCCAAACCAGGGATCCAGGTAAGGAAGACAGAAGTTCTAATGCAAATCAATGTCTAGGAAGAGCTCAAACACCCGTCCTGGCTCCTGGCAATATATACCCCCAATTCACCAGTTGATTAGATAGAATCCAAATCTGGATTCCAACTGCAGGTCTTGAATTTAGAAGATATATAGCCCACGTGGTCCTTCCAAATAGATTGGAAGCGTTGGAGTTGGGGACAATGCCTTCTTCATCTCAGCACCTTCCACCTCATCTGGCACAATGCCTAGCACAGGAGATCTGCCCAAGAAATATTTGTTGCATAGGGCTAAGCATGATTTTCAAGATGAATGTTTGCTAGCTTGTTACTGATACGCTGCTGTCTTCCAGCCATGTCTGTGGAGGGGGAGGTGGAAACATGGCAGGCATTTCTGTAACAACTTTTTCCTTCAGGAAACATCTCTGGAAATGGTTCATACCACCTCATATCAAGTGCTGAGAAACTATTTCCTAAAAATGTAGGTGCGCCTTAGAAAGCTGAAAATAAGCTGAGGAAGATGAGTGCCTCATGACTGCTTCCTCCAGGAAGCCAAATGTTTCCTGGTTTGCCTCAATTTGCAAAGACAGAATAAAGATATCTAGCCTAGTGGTGCAGGACTTTTTCTTCAGGTAATGTCGGGCCGCAAACTCTTGTCTCTGCCCTTAAATGAGGCCAGGAACATGCCTAACCCACAGCCAAGATCCGTTTGCAAGTCAGATGTCAAGTCCTAGCTCTCAGCTGGGGGCAATTTTGTCCTTGAAGACATCTGACCATGTCCAGAGACATTTTCGGTTGTCATACCTGAAGACTTTAATTGATATCTAAATGGAAAGATATCAGTAAAAATATCCCAGGGCTAATGCTAAACATCTACAATGAATGCAAAGAACAATCCCTCATAGGAAAGAATTATTCAACTCACAAAATCACTAGGGCTGAGGTTGAGAAACCCTGGCCCAGATAAGACCAAAACACAGGGCTAGTGACACACTGAATTCACACAGAGCCTGCTGTCTACCGCTTAAGGCACTGGAGTCCTTTCCCTTTCTTCCTGCCTTCCTTTGGTTGCTCATGGCCGCAGCATCTCTGATCCCCCAGCTGCAGCCTCCAGGATGTGGCCTGTGCACATTAGGGGGCAGCTTGGATTCAGACTTGCAGCCATTACTGTGGCAGGATCCAGAGTCCCAGGCAGAGAGGGGGATGCCTTTGTCTGGCTTCTCACCTTTCTCCTGCTGAGTTCATGGGAGAGGAATCTGTCTCTCTCCAGTCCCACAATTCTGCATCTTTCACCCCACTCCAGAAAAGGGAAGGAGGGGAAACAATTGGGGCTCAACATAAGCTGTGCCTTCTGCTCAGAAGGAAGGAACTAGTTTCAGCTGACTTCACGTTTCTGTGCACACTCCCTGAGAAGCGTTCCTCCTTGATGCTTTCCCAATGGCACAGTCTTGCTCTAAAGGCTTCTGTTGGTTCACCTGGCTTGGTGGGTTTCGATCCTGCTGACCTGGGTTTGACAAGCTGTGTAACCTTAGACCCCTGAACCTCAGTTTTTCCCTTTACATAAAAGAAGAATGCTATGACCAATCGTTTTAGTTGTGTTACATGGATTAAAAAAACATATATCACCTGCCACGGACTACTATGCCCATTAACACTGCTATGAAGATTACCATATGCCAGCAACTGTGCTAAGTGTTTACACACTATAGGATTTAATTATCACCGTAACCCATTTTGAAGAGGAGTAAACTGAGGCATGAAGAGAGATAACTTGTTCAAGATCAGGCAGCCTGTAGGTATGGAAGAATTGAAACCTGGTCATCTACACTGAGCTCTACGTTAGTGACGTAGAGAAAAAGCTCTGAATAATGTGCGGTACGCTATAAATCTCACAATTTCCCCTTTGTGCTCTGTACTTGTACTTTCTACTTTCAACTAATGTGTACTGAGCAGTTCCTGTGTGTTAGAGACTGTGTTAGAGAAAGTCACACTGAGGTTTCTCCAACACCATCCCTGCAGGATTCCTGGGGAGGCAGAGATCAAATTTCTGACACAGTCCCTGACCCAGCCTACCGTTCTCTGATGGACTCCTGAGTTCAAATGCTCAGATTCACAGCAAATAAACCATCTAACGTCCTACACCCATGTCTATGCATAAAGACAATTAGATCTGTTTGGCCAAATAGCTACTTCTATAAAGGATCAAGTTACAGGTGTTCATCATATCCTCAGGGAAACCATTTTTTTGCCTGATCAAAGTTCCCTTTATACAGTCTCACAGTAGCACGTACCTCCCTGCTCAGCACCGTCCAGACTGCATTACCTGCTCATTTATGTGTGTGATAAGTAGGTGAACTACATTAAACAGCCTTTGCTCATCATTTTTGCCCTGTGTCTACCACAGTGTCGTATATATAACAGTATTCTAGAAATAAGTCAAGGGAGTAAACTCGAGTTTGTGCTATGTGCTAGGCCTTGTAGCATCATCTTACCATGCATTCTGCATGTATTATCTTACCATGTGAGTATGCATTGGTGTTGACGTTTTGCAGATGAAGAAACAGGCTTAGGAGTCCACCTTCACACAGCTAGTAAGTGTGGAGTCAGGATGCCAACCCAGGCTGATCTGGATCTAAAGCCCCATGTCCCCTCAGCATTAGACTAGAAATTTGCAAACCAGATATTTAGAAACCTGCAGTCATTTGGGAGAAGATGTTATGATCAGCAGTTAAGCATGTGGGGTCCAGAGTCAGTCTGCTTGGGTTCAAATCTGGGCTCCATCACCTTCCACGTAAAGGTGTTGGATCTTTGCTCCTGTATCCATTCTGTGCCTCAGTTTATTTATACGTAAAACAGAGATAAAAAAAATAGGAGTACCTCATGGTGTTATTGTGAGGGTTAACTGTATTATTTGTAAGGTTCTTAGGATACAGCTTGGCATGTACGTGGCCACATATTAGTTTTATTCTCCTTCTGTGAAGAAAGAAGGGCTTTACAGGCCATTTATCACTGCTTATATATTATATTTAGGATTCTGCACATAAGTATCCCAATTTGATGAGACATGTTGAAATTTAAATGCTGCTGATTAAAATCACTTAGCAGCAATTAATACTAATTTGCGTTTCCTACAAGGCAGCACCTCCACATATTCATTTAAACAATCACTGGTATTTAATAGCATCTTGTTAAATTGAATTGTCTTGCTAAGTGTATCTTGAAGAAACCATTTAGATCATCACTGAAGTTTTAAGCTGTCTGCTCGTTTTAGAAGTAGAACCAAAGCTGCCTTCCATGCTGCTGATTTGAGGACGGGCAAGCACACAAGAGTATTTCTGGGTGACTACCCTAACGAGGTCATACCCACCTAGACAGGCCACCTGGGACAACCCATGTTTTCCAAGCCTGAAATCTGTCTCACTGCCTGCGAAGGCCCTGGTACAGTGAAGTAGAAGGAACTTAAGAGCATTTGCACAGTGCTTGCCATGGCCCTGAGTGCCCCAGAGGATCTCTCTGGGTCCTTGGAGGCCGTAGCAGTGTATGTGAGCAGATGACCCAGGTTTGAGATGGGGGGATTCTGTGGGAAGATAGTCGCAAGGCAAATGACATTCTCCTGACACAGACCAAGGTCAACTGCCTTTGCTGCCAGTAAGGACAAGATCTGAAAACAAGCTACCACGCAGACTTGTAAAGGGTAACCTGGCACTGCCATCTTTCCTTAATAAGTGTGCATACACCGACACAGGATTATTCCTTAGAGCAGAGGAGATAACGTTCAAGAGACAAAGATGCAAGCTGAGAGCAGAGGTTTCCCTTCACTGTGTGTGTTTTTCTCTCTGAGCACTGCCCGAGGTCTTAGGAAGTTGATCCTTATCCTCTAAGGAAGATGGAAGCTAACCATAATTAGCATTGATGGAATTTTTACCATGTGCTAGACGTTTGACAAACATCACGTAATCCACTCAACAGCTCTGTTTCCCTGGGTGCTATTATTATTCCCATTTTCCAGTTGAAGAAATTGAGGAGACAGAGAGTTTGAGGAACTGGTCCATGGTCACTTAACTGTAAGTGGCAAAGTCCAGATTTGAACACAGCCTGTCTTAACCAACATCTACACTGCCTTCCAGAATTCACCATCACTTCCGTAACTATTTATGGCAGGAGAGTACTCTATGAGCCTCTGTGTAGTACAGGGAATCTTTCCTGACTTCAAGCAGAGTACAAGTGGGATTAGCTCCATTGTCAAGGGCTCCAGAAAACAGACAGATGAGGAAAAAAAGAAAGAGATGCAGAGTTCAATTCTGTCAAAGAGAGAATCTAGCAACAAATTAGAACCACAGAAGAAAACCATACATACAGCTGTTAAGAAAGAAGAGTTCTCTAGTTACCGATATGGAAGCTACAAGAGAAAAACACCAGGCAGGAGGGTGTGTATAATTGCTCTGATCGTGTTGCTAAAATAAAATATTCATATATGTTTATAAACGCATAGACTTTGCTGGTAATAGTGATTGCTTCTGTAAAGGAAACTGTTCGGAAGGGAGCAGGGAAGGAGGGAGACAATTTTCACTGTAAACCATTTTTTAAACTTTATGCCATGTGTTTGTATTACCTAGTCGAAATGAACTTCTAAGAACTAAGAAACAGAATGGGCTGTGCTTTGAGATGGTGAGTGGACAGGGAATATTCAGATAGACTGTGCAGATATCAGAGATGCTGTAAAGATACTTTGGAATAACCTAAATGGGAGAAGAATTTGAAAAAGAATGGATACTTGTGTGGGTATAACTGAATCGCTTTCCCGTACACCTGTAACTAACACATCATTGAAAATAAACTATACTCCAGTATAAAATAAAAATTAAAAAAAAGATACTTTGGAGGGCAGATTGGGGCTTGGAGTTATTCTAATGAATCTGCGATTATATTATACTCACATCACTGGAAATGGTGCTTTCACCATACTCCCTATGGGGATAATACCTTGAGGATGGCATGTTGTCTCTGCCTGAGGGTGGTCAGGGGATCCTGTAAGGTGACCATGGCCTTGGAGACCTCCAAACACATGAGGACAAACTTAACTTTGAGTGTTCTGCTTTGGGTCATAATTCCTCCTTCAAAAGGCCCAAGAACCTATATTTTATCATCCATTCCTGCTACTGCTCCCACAATCATGTTCCCGTTTAATATGTTGTAAATAAGCTTTTCTCTGCCTTAGTTGGCTTGGCCACATTGTTCTCTCTCACCGGGATGTTCTTCCCCAAACTCTTCGTGGACTTGTAACCTTCTTATCCTTCCAATGTCAGCTTAACTAATTCTCAGGAAGACGTTCCTTGACCGTTTATCTAGGCAGATCCTCCATTCTTCTCCAATACGTTACCTCATTCATTATCTTTAAAGAAATGTGTATTAGTTTGTCACAGCTGCTGTAACAAAGTACCACAACCTGAGCGGCTTAAACAGCAGAAATGTATTGCCTCGCAGTTCTGGAGGCTAGAAGTCCAAGATCAAGGTGTTGGCAGGGTCGGGCACTTCTGAGAGCTGTAGGGGAAGGATCTGTTCCATGCCTCTGTCCTGGTTTCTGGTGGTTTACTGACAATCTTTGGAGTTCTTTGGCTTGTAGAAGCTTCATCCTCATTTCTGTTTTTATCTTTACATAACATTCTACCTGTGTGCCTGCTTCTGTATCCAAGTTTCCCTTTTTTACTAGGACATCACACTGGATTAGGGCCCACCCTAATGACCTTACCTTAGCTAATTACATATGCAATGACACTATTTCCAAATAAGGTCATATTGTGAGGTACTGTGTTAGGACTTCAACACATGAATTTTGGTGACACAATTCAATCCATAATAAAATGTATTCAACTTATCTATTTGTTTACCTGTTTATTGTTTCTTATCCCCTCACTGTGCCTTGAGCATCCTGGGGGTAGAGATTACATCTATTTACTTCCCTGCTGTAAACTTCGTATTCACCATAGCGCTTTGCACATAGTATAAACTGGCCTTCATTTCTACTAGCTTGTCTTTTACTGTTGCTGATTTGTAAACTTTCTTAATTGACTTTAGATAATAATGCTCAGTTGGTTAGATGAAATCCAAATATTTTTCCAAGTCTGTGACTTGTTTTTTAACCTTTGAGATGTCTTTTCAAAACCCACTGACACACACCATTGTAAAGCAATTATACTCTAATAAAGATGTTAAAAAAAAAACCCACTGACAGTTTTAATTTATTATTTTATTTCAGATTTTCTGTCTATGTTCATTTGTGAGATGGCCAATGATTTCTCTTTCTTCTTGTGCTTGTCTGATTTTGACTTCAAGGTTATATTAGCTCTAAATATGACTTGGAAGTGTTCTTTCCTGTTCTAGAACTGTTTAACAGTGATATTATCTATTCCTTGAACATACAGTCAAACTTACCTGAAAAATTGACTTGGTATGAGTAGAAGGGGCTGGGGATGGGGAAGAGATAGTTTTAACTATTAATTCCATTTTCTTTAGTGGTTAAGATCTTTCTTTAGTTGTTAAGATGTGCATTAGGATTTTTAATGAACGTTCAGCTTTTCTATTCTTTTTTTCTTGACTTAGGTTTGATAAATTATATTTTTAAAGAAATTGATCATGTAATCTAAAACCTTCACAACTACTGACCTCAAGTTGTAAATAATATTCTGTATTTCTTTTTAATCTCTACAGTATCTTCTATTTCTTTTCTTGATTAACTTTGCCAGAAGTATGTATGGCTTATTATGGGTAAATCTTTTCTAAGAATCAAATATTGACTTCTTTGTTTTCCATTTATTTTTTAGTTTATCAGCTGTTTTAAAATTTTTTCTTATTTTCCTTCTATTGCACTAGCTCTTCTGTTAGCTGATTAATTGCCTCCTTTTACATAATATGAAAATTTCAGGCATTAGTTTTCCTTCTTACAAGGTTTACAATTTGATATGTAGCATTTTCATTACTTTTTAGCTCTAAATATTTAAAAATTTCTGTTATTCTTTCTTCTTTGACCTACTTATTAGTTTGTTTCCAAATACAAAAATTTTAAACTTGTCTTTTTGTAAGTGCTTAATATTTCTAATTAAATTGTTTAGCAGGATACCAATTGTTTAGCATTTATTGAGATTTGTTTTGTGTTTTCTGCATGGAAAATTTTATAAATAACCATGTGTCCTTAAAAAGAGTATTTATTATCTAAATAGGGTGTTGGGTTCTCTGTGTGTTCATTTCATCAAGCTTGCTAAATGTATTCTTCAAATACTTATATGTTCTTATTAATATCCAGCTGAAGCACATGAAAATTTAATCAGAAAGCAATGATGATGTCCCATGAAGATTGTGGTTTTACTTCCTACACTGTTGGTGGGAATGTAAAATGATATAGCTACTATAGAAAACAGTATGGAGGTTCCTCAAAAACTAAAAATACAGTTATCATATGACCCAGCAATCCCACTCCTGGAGAAAGCTCTAATTCAAAAAGATACATGCACCCTAATGTTCACAGCAGCACTATTCACCACAGCCAAGACATGGAAGCAACCTAAATGTCCACTGACAGATGAATGGATAAAGAAGATGTGGTACACATATACAATGGAATACTACTCAGTCATAAAAAAGAATGAACCAATGCCATTTGCAGCCACATGGATGGATTTAGAGATTATCATACTCAGTGAAATAAGTCAGAAAGAGAAAGACAAATACCATATGATATCACTTATATGTGGAATCTAAAATATGACACAAATGAACTTATCTCCGAAACAGACTTGTAGACATAGAGAACAGACTTGTGGTTGCCAAGGAGGAAGGGGAATGCTGGAGGGATGGACTGGGGGTTCGGGATTAGTAGATGCAAACTATTATGTATAGAACGGACAAATAACAAGGTCCTACTGTATAGCATGAGGAACTATATTCAATGTCCTGTGATACACCATAATGGAAAAGAACATGAAAAATAAAGTATATATATGTGTAATTGAATCACTTTGCTGTACAGCAGAAATTAACAACATTGTAAATCAACTGTACTTGAATAAATTAAAACAATAGCAACAAAAAGATTATGGTTTTATAATTCTGTAAATCTGTTTATACCTATTATGAGGTTATGCCCTTAGGTGTATGAAAATTTGAGATTTCCTGGTGAATTGTAACTTTATCAATGTTGTGAGCCTCTTTATTTCTAATAATTTTGCTTTAATGTCTATTTCATCTATTTTATGTGATATTGATCCTGCTGGGCCAACTTTCTTTTGGTTAGAATCTCTTCATATCCTTCTACTTTCAGCCACTTTGTGTCCTTAATTTAAAAATTAAGAGCCTCAGATTGGTTTGTGTAATTTTAATCCAATATGCTAATCTCTGTCTTTATAGGCAAGTTTAACCTATCGATGTTTTTGTGATTTGGCACATTTTCATTTTGCCATTTTATTCAGTGCTTTCTAGTTGAACATTTGCTCTTCTTGTGTCTCTGTCTTCTGCCAGTTTAGATGTTATTCAATGTATTTTTATCTCTTTTTTATTGATTATCCTTAACAATTTACCACAGACACCTAAAATATTGAAATTAATTATATCTTGACCTCTCCTGTGGAACTCAGATTTCTTTAACTCTGTTTGTTTCTGTGTCCTGCCTCGATCCTATCTGTCTTACCAGTTGTTACCCAGAATTTAATTCTACCTTTGTCTTTATTACTTCTAAATCAAATATTATTATTGTTCTCTCATATGGTCAGTATTTGTTTAAAATTTTTGAAATGTTTAAACTTTTATTGCTCAGCATTTTTCTCTTAATTCATTTTTTCCTACTGGATTAATTTCTCTACTAATTGCTTTAGTGGAGTCTCTTACTAGTTCTTCTAGTCTTTATCTGAAAACATCTTTGTTTTGTTCTAACTCTTAAATACTACCCTAGCCAGAGATATATTCTGAGGTTAAAAGTTATTTTTCTGTAGCACCATTTTCTTTATATTCTATTTTACAATGAGAAGTCTGTCAGTTGATTTCTTTGCAAATAATATACATACTTTATATGTTTTTCTGAGATTTTTGTCTATTATTCTTCTGTTTTACTCTGTGTCTAGGTATTGCACACACTTTAATCTCTGAATCGCATTCTAGTTAATCTGAAATATCAAAACAATAGTTTTAGGGGTTTCACTCTCATTTTATCTTTCTCTGTCTCTCCTTCATGTCTGTTTTTTAATTTTTACCCTGCAGTTTCTATCTCATTAACTCACTGTACTGTTTTCTGGGTAATGTCTTCATAACTATATTCTAGTTCATCAATTCTCCATTCCAGTTCAACCATCAATTAGTTTTAAACATCATTGACTGTTTTTTTTTTTTTTTTTCCAGAAGTTCTTTTTGGTTCTTTTTATATTTGCCTGGTGTTTTATATATATATATATATATATATATATATATATATACACACACACACACACACACATATATATATCAGTTCCTTCTTTTATGTTTTTCCTCAATCATATTTTATAACCTTTGCCATTTCTATTATCTGAAGTTCTTGTCTAATTCTGATATTTGTTGTGTTAATATCCATTATTCTTGATAAATCATTTCAAACACAGAAGAATGTTTCCTTCAGCGTTTTTATAGGTTTAAATCTGATGTGAGTTCATTTTATTCAAGTTCATTTTTCAAAGTTTGTTATTTTCTTGTATGGATAGCCATATTGTTCAAGCACCATTTGTTGAAAAGACAGTTTTTTTCTTGTTGAATTACCTTGGCTATTTGTCAAAAAACAATTGATCATCTATTCTGTTATATTGGTCTGTATGTTCACATGTATGTCAATACTACACTATCATCTTGAGCACAACAATTTTATAGTAATTCTCGAAATCAGGTAGTACACACTCTCCAAACTTATTATTCATTTTAAGTGTTTTTGTGGCTATGTTAGTTCTTTGCATTTCCATAAAAATTTTGGGATCACTTTTTAAATTTCTACAATAAAGCTTGTATTTTCATTGAGATTGTGTGGAACACATACACAATTTTCAATAGAATTGACATCTTAGCAACACTGAGTCTTCTAATCTGTGAATTTAACATGTCTTTCTATTTTTTATAGATTTTTAAAAATTTCTCTCAGCAGAGTTTTTAGGTAACAGTTTAATTTTTTTCTGATGGTTGTGAACAGTATTTTAAATTTCATTTCTAATCATTCTTTTCGGTTTTTAAAAATACAAATGAGTTTTGTATATTTACCTGTGACCTTCCTAAATTTACTTAGAGTTCTAGTAGCTCTTTTGAGCATTTTCCACTGCATGATCATGTTTTCTATGAATAATTAATAATTCTTACCTTTATTCCTTTCTCAGTAATGTGTATTTTTTCTTCTTGATGTTTTAAGATTTTCTTTTTTATCACTGTTTTTTCGAAATTTAATTTTGATGTGCTGTAGTGTTTTCTGTATACACCCTACATGGATAATTGGATTTTTAGTTCACTGAGTTAATTGGATTTTTAGTTTTCTAGTTTTCATCATTAAAAAAAAAATTCAAAACACTCTTTTGCCTATTCTCCCTTCTAGAACTCTAAGTACACATGGTTATTTGACTTATTATTGTTCCACAGGTCACAGAGTCTCTCTTTTTTTCCTTCACTATTTTGTTTCTCTCTTTGCTTCAGTTTGGATAATTTTATTCTTTTGTCTTTAGGTCCATAATCTTTTCTTCAATGTAGAATGGGCAGTTAATCACACCTAGTGAATATTTTATTTAAATATAATGTATATTTCAGCTATAAAGTTATGCTTCTTCTTTATATCATTTATCTCTCTCCTCACTATGTTCAAATTTCCTTTAGATCACTGAGAATATTTATAGCAGCTATTCTAAGGTCCTTGTCTACTAATTCCATTATCTCTGTCATTTCTGGATCTGTTTCTACTGACCAATTTTTCTTCTGGAAATGGGTCACGTTTTCCTGCTTAATTCTAAGTCTAGTAGTAGTTTGAATGCTCGACACTGTGAATATTATACATCGTTGAGTACCTGGATCATTTGTCTCCCTTTAAAGAGTGTTGGACTTTGTTCTGGCAGTCATCTAAGTTATTTGTAGGTCACATTGCTCTTTTGAATTATATTTTAAAAATTCTTTAAAGTAACTTTTACTCTAGTGCTAACGTATCCCACCTGCTAAAATGTGTAGGGTGTGGTCTTATGGAGTTGTTACCAAGCGCTCTCAGTGTCTAATGTTTACTCTCCACCGACTTTTCAGAACACAATTATCTCCCAGCCTTGTATGAACTCCGAATGGGCCAGCTTACAATGCCCATGTTTTTCTTTGATTGGTCTCACGTAGTTTCATCCTGCACATGTGCACTTTAATATTCAGTAACACAATCAAAGGGACCCCATGAAATTTTCTGGAACTCTTTCTTTGTAGAGTTTCCTCTTCTCTGGTAACCTAGCCCACAAATTCCTTTCACCTTAGCCTTCCTGAACCCTTATTACAGTCTTCTCTAATCATTGAGTCTGTTGAGCTCTGCTTGGGTTTTCCCTTCCTGCAGTGTGGTCTAGAAAGTGCCTACAAGCAGAAGTGAGGGCAATCAAAAACTTATCTAATTTTCCCCCCTTCTCTTAGGGACTACACTGCCTTGTGTTCATCATTTGAAAAGAACTGTTTCATATATTTTGCTTAATTTTCTAATCATTCATGGAGATAAGCAAGTCTAGTCCAGTTACTCCATCATGACCAAGATCCCAGGACCATTTGTGTATGTGCATTTTACAGCTTCATATTTCCTGGACCAAGCAGATGGTATAAAAATCAAACTCCAAGCACAAGTAAAGACAGATTCATTATGAATGTTCAGAGGTTTCTTTATACCTTTCCTTGAGATTAGGACACCGTATATATGATTCTAATGTCCCTTTGCTGATAGGCAGATTTTTTTTCTTCAACTCTAGTCTTTCACTGAAGTCAGAGTCCTTTGAAATTTTTGGTTTTACATATACAACTTAATTCAAAATTCCTCAAATAATTGAGACTCAAGATTTTGGTTCCTGCACACTAAAAATCAAGTTCTTATGTTATAGGGACTACCAGTCCTACCTGCCATCCCCCAAACTCACTTCAGTCATTTAGAATAATACCCCTAATAGCAACAAAAAATTTTTGGTTTTGACCCCTTAGGGTTTTCTTTACTTTCGTGGGTGGTTAGCTAGCGCTAAAAGGATGTTTGTTATATTTTCACTTCTAGGTGACTTTCAGAGTATGTAGTCAAATTGTCTATACGATTTTTAGCTTATTGGCCATCATGACAGAAAACAAACATCATGTTAAATAATTTTCCATGAAACTATATAGCTATTCATTAGGATTTTTAGTGGCTTTAACATGTTCTAAAATTGATCTAACTTACTATTCAATATTTAAGGTGTCTGCGTAATTTGTACTATTATTATTATAACTAGTTCTCTTAAAAGTTACTTTAATACAATGAATGTTTTCTTCTTTTAGTAAACTTTCCAGATAAACTCTAAGAAGTAGAATTTTGGGGTTGAAATAATGAAACTGTTTAATAAGATTCCTGTCTAGTTTCCACAAAACTTTCTTGCCTCTGTGTCTTGTAGTACAATGACTAAAACTGAAAGGGGATTCAGACTGGATATTGGTTTTCCACTTTTCATTATTTTATGAATAATAAAGAGGGTTAAACTAATTCCTGGAAAATATAGTAGCCCTTAGTGGCCTAGAGATACCTCCAACACAAACAAGAGGTGCTTTAACAAACCTCTGATCAGTGACATTGCAGAAATAGAGCAGCCGCTTATTTTCATTCCAGTTATGCCAAGAAGGGGCAGGTTTCAGTAAACACCAGCAGTTCCCCCTTTGCAGGTGGTTCTACTGTAAAATAGTTTGCAAGAAAGTACCCTCTGTCACATTTTTTAATGAAAACTTTTATTTCAAACTGTCTGCATTTTCCTTTGGTTTCGGGTAAGTACTTGGGCATGCTCACAAATGACTGCCCCAACCTGAGAAAATCTGCAGTAGAAAATCAGTAGCTTCCCAAGTGAGAAGTGTGCCAGAAAAGGTCACGTGTCTTCTTTGAATATCTCTGACAAAGTGTGCTGAACACACTAGCCTGGGGGTCAAGGGTTTTCCTAGTCCCATTTTACCGATTGCTAGCTTTGGGCAAGGCACCTTCTCCCTCTGTGCCTCGTTTCCTCTTTGGTAGGAGAGGGCATTTACCTGTGATCGCCCCAGTTTTTTCTAACATTTCCAAAGACTAAATACGACATGTCACCTAGCTTTATGCATTTTCATAAAGGTTAATTCTTTGGGACTTTTCTTCCCTTTTTTTGTTTATGCCACTATTATACCTCTTAATAAAAGTTGTGTGGTTATTATCTTTATTTGGTCTCTCTTGCCCACTGAGCTGTAAGCTGTTTGGGGTCAAGAACTGTCCTATGCATCCCCCACCTTCCCAAAACCCAGCATATACCTAGCACGTAAGAGTTGCTCAGTAAATATTTGTTGGATGAATATAAGATTTCTAATGTAAAACTTTATTTCACTAATGTCATTTAAATTATTTCCTGCTAATGCTTCTTCTTATGGCAAAAGGTAGTAGCATACATTTTAATATTTTCTTTAATCTTCTGTTTTTTATAATCTTACCAGATGCACTCAAGCAATTCATTTCTTAATTTATTCCAACGACTGTGTGTGTGTGTACGCACTGTGACAGTTGACATGGTGCTTGGGTGTGAAGTGCTTGATACACATTTGTTGAATAAATATGCTTTTGCATGTGACAGAGTGTAATCGTGACACCAGATCAAATAGGCCTAAGGTTTTTTGAGCTTTGAAAACCCGTTCTTTGCTTTCTCAAGTGTGATTTCGGCTGCAGATTAAGCCAAGCCTTCTTTTGGACTTGACTGGTTAGGCACAGAGAAAACAGTGTTGACGTCACATTATCCAAACTTGTTAGGAATGGAGCCAAATTTCTATATGCGAAACTCTCTGGACTGTTTTCTTTTTCTTAACTCAGAGATCCTCTGTAGTGCCTTTATCTGCAGTGCAGATTTCTACTGCATATTCTACAACTGACGTCAATGGAAGCTCCAGAGGAGAAATGAGGACAGCATATGGAATGGGATCCAGAGGGATGGTTGACAAGTAGAAATTTTACCCCTGCTTGGCCTGTCCTTCAACCTCTGACTCTCACTCTAGTTAATCTGACACATCAGAACAGCCACTTTGGCTAGTTTCATTTTCATTCTCCATCTGTGTGCCTCTTTCTCCCTCTGTGCCTCTGTCTCTCTTTCTCACACACACATCCACACTCTCAGCAGACAGAATAGTGTAGTGGTTGAAGACAGACTTTGAAATTAGTCAAACTTAGTTTACATCTCAGCTTTGCCACTTATTTTTCCTTTTTCTTTGTGACTTTAAATGAATTGCTGTTGTTTGTTTGCTTTTAGTTTCAATGGTTCCAGCATTCTTTATCTGTTCAATGGAGATAAAAATAGTATTTTCGTGGTCTGTTGTTGAGTGAAGTCAATAAGATGATTCAGGTAAACTTCTTAGCATCACAGCTACCATTAAGTCCAGAGTTAATGGTGACTACCTAGCATATGGTCTCTCTTGTTTAACGGCACAGCTTTTTTCTGATACCTTATTATGAGTAAGATTACTGAATTTTCCTACTTTTCCTCTTCTGTTGGATACATGCACCCTGCTTAAGCCTTCAAAAAGCAAGAGAATTCCCTAAATCAGGAATTCAGGGGATAACAAACTACATCATCCTTCACTTATGGGAAAATACAGATGACTAACTTGAAAGAAGAAAAGAAGAGTTATGGGAAGGCCAAATGAGTTCAATAGAGTTCAGGCATTAAAGGTCTCCTTATTGACTCATGGGAGAGCTCATCCGGATCTCTGGGTTTAAAGGCTGCTTATTTCTAGTTTATAAACAAATCTAACAAGCATGAACCTTCCTTATCTCTAAGGGGGAGTAGTCTTTCTGGACTAGGAGATTCAGAGATTAGGAGATTCACAGATTAGAAGAAAAGGGTAACTCACTGTGAAAAGTGCTGAAAGTCTAATCACATGGGAAGAGATAGAAGAAACAGGAATATTTGGGTTTATTTTAAAAGGAACGAAATTACTTACAGCAGCATTTCCATACTGTGATTTTTCTATAGGGTGTCAATATATAATAGGCAATGAGAGTTACTTGATCAGTGTGCAAAACGCTGGGTGAAAGAAAGTTAAATATATCACCATTCCTCTTCATGGCTTCACAAGCTCCTTAGTACATTGAAGTATACTCTGAATCTCTAAGAAAGAAGGATGCATGGCTAGTTTATACTGGGCTTCCCAATCTAACTTGACCCCAGAACCCCTTTTATGGAATATTCATATTATTAGTGTTCCATAGAACCTACTTTGGGTTATTCTGGTCTCAGGCTTTTATGCAAGTACAGACTATTGGTCAAATAGTCCAACACTTGCCCAACAAGTGATCAGGGAATCACAGCAGTAGAGTGATAGAGTCATAATGATATCACAGAGCCATACGGAAAAATTAGATTGGGTTTAATGTCATCTTTTAGATAAAGGAAACACCTTCAAAGTAGTTATTTTAGTTTTAGGAATTCAACCTTAGGAACACTCATAAAACTCTGCATACCCTTTTAAGATTGTTCATGAATATATTATTTACCATATTAAAACACTTAATGACTAAACGTCCACCATTAAGAAATTGCCTGGGTAAATGATGGTTCAGCTAATATGATGGAATGCTATACAAGTGTTCAAAAGACTGCGGTAATTCCACCTGTATTGGCAGGGAAATATACACCCAACACATTGTTGGAAAAAGAGAGAACGTTGTAGAGAGAAGGTATGGCAGACTAAATATTTTTTTTTTAAGGCATCAGTCTTCCAAATGGCAGGTGGCATCTGCTACCAGGTGGCGACCTGGTGGCAGGGTAGTATGGTGGGTAGATTTCACAAGGCACAAAAACCTAAAAGACTGATGGCTGCGTCATAAAAAAGAGAGATCTCCCACAATTTTAAGAGCTGACAGCTTGATGGTAGAATATAGAGGAAACTCAAGATTCTCACTAGTAATGAGGTCCCTAAGCCCTGATGAAGGCAAAGCTCTGATCCTGCCCTCAGATCCGCTGAGGTCAGTGGTGAACTGAATTTAACAAGAGCTCCAACAAACCCCACATCCAGCTCAGTTATAGATTAGCTGATCCGATTGACTCAACTTTCTACATCAGCAGTCTGAAGATAAAGGGTTAATGCTCTTTTCAAGGAGTTAATATTTGTTTCATTCTATGGCTCTTTTTACATACAATGTCCAGCATGAAACCAAAAATTATGAGATGCGCAAAAAGGCAGAAGGTGATTTACTGGGTTGACCAGGACGTTTGTTTGGGTTTTTCGTAAGAGCTTACGAAAAACCTGAACGAACATTTTGGCCAACCCAATACAAGGAAGAGAAAAAGTAGTCAATAGAAGCAGTTCAGATGTTGGAATCAGAAGACAAAGACTTTAAAATAACTGTGATGAATATGTTATAGAATCTGGTGGAGGAAAGCGGTTAATTCACAAAGAGTGGAGAATTTTAAGCAAAAACTGAAGACTGTAAAAAAGAACCATATTTTTACATTTTATGATTTTTATCACTTATATTTGAGTAGTGAGAAGATGTTTTAAAAATTTTAAATGTGACTTTAAAACCAATTTCCCAAGTCTTTCCATGTGAAACGGCTAAAGTATAATTCAAATACTTTAGAGGGAAACCTCAACTCTATGGAAAAAACTTTGATGTAAATCTATGCACTCTCTGAAGTTTATTGGCAATAATGG
Source organism: Aethalodelphis obliquidens (assembly GCF_003676395.1). Taxonomy (NCBI): domain Eukaryota; kingdom Metazoa; phylum Chordata; class Mammalia; order Artiodactyla; family Delphinidae; genus Aethalodelphis; species Aethalodelphis obliquidens. The sequence goes on along the minus strand of NW_020837996.1, from coordinate 13,754,920 downwards.
TTCTACCATACCTGCAGGCATCAAACAATCAAGGTCTCCAGATGGACATCTAGACATTACAACAGTGATCACATCAACAGTATTTCTAAAAGCCTACGTGTGGGAGGTAGACTTTTCGATCCCAGCAGTATGATTCCAGGATAAATCATAAATCATAATTATTTATCCAGCAGTATGATTCCAGGATAAATAATTGTCCCTAGGGGAGAGGGAGAAGCACTGTTTTCTCTGGGAAGAACTTTTTCACTTTCATCTTTTCAAGGAGCAACAGCAGATTCTTTTGCTTGTCATGGTCATAATGCTGTTAAAGAGTAATGGGCATGCTGTTCAGGATGATCAAGTTCAGTCTTAGGCTGGATGTGGCAGAAACCAATATGTGTTAATTTCTAAAAGATAGATTTGATTAATCTGTACAAAAGGGTGTTGCATTTTCAGGGCAACACTCTTTATAAAATGCTGTTGGTGGAGATAAACATGGATGAAACTGAAGAAAGCAGAGAGATGTGTCAATAGGATGAACCACATTTAAAATTTAATGAAATTTTAAGGGGGCTTAGTGATGGTGCATCTTCTCAGTTCACAACGTGCATCGGGATACTCACATGAATTCTCATCAAGCAGAGAAGCTCTTTGGTTATGATCCTTGTAGTATACATTTTAGAAGTTTTTATATACGTTTCCTAGTCCAAACATGGATTAGTTATCATGATAAATCTTTCCCTGAGGATTAAGGTTCTGAAAGACCTCAGCATCCTCAATTCTTCTCAGTAAAGGTAATCGCCAGAACAACCTTAGTCTGTAGGTATCTCACTGCGTTCTTGACAAGAATTTGTGGCTGCCTCCTACTCCCACTCCCAAGATTTTGTGTGTTCTCTAGGAACTGAAAAATCAAGGTTTTCCTTACAAAGAACTGACAGCTGAGATACAGATTACTGATGAGGTGAGAAGTCCCTCTGAACACATGCTCAGTGGGAGAATATCCACAAAAGATGTTGTAGAGCCAAGAGACAGAGAATTCCTCAGCAAGACTTCTTTCATTCTATAAGAGTCTTGTTTCTTACACCCTGGATTAAGATGTGGCCAAAAAATAATTAGTGACTGAGGGAGAGGGGAGCAAAATTACTGGGTTGAGTTGTCACTTCTAACTCCAAACACTGGCTCAGAAACAGGCTGTGCTTGCTGAAAAACAACCCGAGATGTATTGCTTGTGGTGGTTTATTTTTTAGAAGGAATATGAAACTTTTGCTTGTCAGTCACTTGCAGGGGGAAGGGGAGTGGAAAATGACAAGCAGAAGTGGCAGGAGGAGCATGTGGTCACCCCTCTCTGCTGCCCAAGGTTTTATGGAACATGCTGTTTACTGGGACCTCCTACCTGCATTAGGAATAAGCTTATGTGCTACACTGGATCTTGACCCACTGGCTTGAATCCACTTATTTCTCTCCTCAGGGGTTAGGATGAAGGCAAGCCTGGAGCATACTCAGCATTATGAGGATAAAGACTACCATTATATTTTCAACCGGAAAAACTCTTCCTCTTCCTGATTCCAAAGTCCTGTCCGTCAAGTAGCTATTGTCTATGCTATACATATTTGGCTAATGTCTAAGAAGCAAGTTGGACATTGGCTTAGGCTGTTTGGCTTCTAGATAGGGATTTTTCTTCACGCACTGGAATCATACAGCCCCACACCAAAACACACACACACACGCAGACACACAAACACACACACACACACACACATGGACAAACAGGTTTTCACAGGGTTCTTGATGGAATCTGTAGTCAGATCTGATATTTTCTGTTTCTGGTTACCTAGATATCATTTCCATCTCAGTGGGAAGAAAAACAGTAAGAGCAATATGGAAATATAACAGAGAGCTAAGTTTGTTGTTTGTTTCATGCAATTTATAATCTTTTGTTTAACTAATTCTTGAAGTTTGGTCCTGACCACTGATATCCTGCAGAGTGGAAAGCAAACCATTTCAAAACAGTTGGGCAACTGAACCTTGGAAAACCCTCAAAACCTTGTAAAATCATGACTAATCAATAAAGATTTTAAGTTTCTTGGAAACAATGGAATGGTTCTCCATTTCTCTAGCCTCCAGAGATGCTTATATGAGGTAGACATGCTGTAATTCAGTGCTGAGTGAATGAAATATTTGTGGAAGGCCTACCATGTGCTCAATAGTATGCTTGTTATTTGTAGAGAACAAACTGAGATAGAGTCCTTGTGCTTCTCCTTTCTGGTCTAGAGAACTGTCACATGTACTCTACTTGTCCTTTACATTGCTCCATCAGATTTATCTTTCTAAAATGCTAATCTCATCACATTTTTCTTTACATCCTACATTTTCTTAATTGCTTATTAAATCAAGTTCAAATGAACACTCTCTGTGAACTAGTTGCAAACTATCTCTGCTTCTTTAGCTCTTACCAACCCAACAGACAAATTATTTTCCCTCACAAGATTTCTAGCAAACTCAGATATTCATGTGTTTGCTCACTCTCGTTCCTCTGACTCAGTCATTCTTTCCCATGGACTTGACCCAACCATATTCTTCAAGCTGAAATTAGCTGCCACCTCCTTCAGGGATCCTTCATTATACTCCATCTCTGGCCAGCATTTCCTCCTCCTCCTTGTATTACATAATGTTATTACTTCTTGCAGCTCTTCCCTGAACTATGAGGTCCTGACAACAGACCCTCCTCCTGGAATTATCAAATATTCCCTTGCTCAAGCTGAAAATGCCTTCTTTAATGTCTCAATTTTCTTTTTCTTAAGAGTTTTGGAAAAATCACTGTTTGGCTTCTGGGCATATGGATTCACTATCATATCATATATCCAGGCATTCAAAAGTCTCTCCGCCCCATCAGTCAGCCCATCATGTTTTCTCATCACTGCTGATTACATTTGTCTAAAGCTGCTAAGTTGTTTGGCCATTCGAAGAAATAATTTTGTGGGGTTTTCTTTTTTCAACTAGAAAGGACATTTTGAAGCAGGGATAAAAAAATCAGCTACTGTAAATGTGGGTGAGGAGGGTCATTTATATACTGTTATTATCTCTTATCATACAATTCAGAAAATTTAGCTCTTGGAATATTCTTAGAAAAATTACAAATGCTTTGAGGTGAAGGGATATATTTTATTTCTCTTTCTATCCTCTTGGTACCTAGTACAGTGTCATGAACATAACAAGAGCTTGTTAAACATTCGTTGAAATGAATATTTTCTAAAAGGGAAATCCATGTTAGTGTTTCTCTTCCTAAAGTGTTGCTACTGTCTTATTTCATGAGAAAGCCCTAACAGAGCTTCTAAAATATGATCAAGTTTCTTTACCAATATATATTTTTTTCAGAGAAATCATAGCAAAGTAGCACATTTTTTAATGCTATTAAAATATCATTTGGTGATAGTTCTCCACTCAAGTTAATAGTCCTTAGCAAAGAAGCCCTCTTACAGAAAACACAAGCTTTGCCTTCAGAGCAGAAAAGTAAATAGCTATCATTTGTTGTCCCCCATTTTTCAAATATAGTACCATCTGGTTTATCCCTTAGCCCTGGAGAACCATTTTAAAAATTATTTCCCCATGATCCATTCTCCATCCTGTCCTTGTCCTGGAGATATTCCTGTACTTATCATTATCTCACCAGTATACGATAACCACTCCTGTTTATAAAGCTATTCATTACCTCACAGAAGTTTGAGCAAAGTTATAAGAACCAAATTCTTCCATGTCCAGGTTCTACAACGTAGCCACAGATTGTAGGCATCATTTGGGACTGGGCTATCTTTCACTCACAAACTTTTGCCAGAATTATAAGATTATGCTGGTACTTAGAATCCCACTCCAATTGCCTTCTCATGTGCCACACATCTTGAAGGCCTGGGTTACTATGCTATACCTCATCAACTCCCCATGCCTCTCTTCTCTGCATTATGTAGCATGAAGTTGGAAAACTGCATGGGGTAGCTGGTGCTAGACTTCCATTCTGGAGGGTCTCACACTGTAGAGTTTTAGGGTTCAGAATGGACCCTTATCCTAGATTCCTTTTAGAATGGCCCTGGGAATGTAAGAAAACAGGCTCATATGTACCATCAAAACAAGATATGGATGAAACTTCCAATTTGTGATGTGGAAACAGCCTAGAGAAAAACCTCAACAGACAGGGCTGTCATCTGGCTGTCAGGCAGCATCAAGCCATTTACCAAGTACCTTTTCAGTACTGTTGTCTATCTGAGACCCTGAATATACTTGACCCAGGTTTTCAAGTTTTAGAATTTTGGCTGGACAGCATTTTAACAATGCCAAGATGCCTTGAAAAATATGTTCTTTAATTGAAGGGACCATTCAAATATTTTTTTTGGCCTTCAGTATCTGTGACTTTTATTAACAATGGCAAGTTGTGACACGTGCTTTGAAGAGAAATCATGTAGGACAAGGATCGAGAGAGTGATATAGCAGTGATTTATAAATATGGGGTCAGGGACTCTTTTGATGATGAGATAAAATTTGACTGCAGACTTGAATGAAGTGAGAGAGTAAACAGTATAAAAATTTGGAGGAAGGACATTCAGATAGAAGTAACCCATCTGCAAAGGCCTTGAGATGAGAACACGTTTGAGAAAGACCAACAAAGTCATGATGCTGGAGTTCAGTGAACGAATGGAGAGTCATAGGAAACAACTTCAGAGGAATAGTGAAAAAACGGGTTATGGAAGGCTCTGTGGGCCATAGCAAGGATATTGGATTTTATTCTGAGATGGGGGCATCAGTGAAAGTTTTGAGATAATAAAGGGTTAAATAAGACAAAAGGGAATCAAGAATACTATAAATACCAAGCTAAACACTAAAAAAGAAACACAAAACTTCATAAATAGCCAAAGGCAAAAAATAAAAGCAAAGACGACACAGTGAATGAAGAAAGAAAGTAAATACGATGCTCACAGAAATTACAACATAAATGGCAGATTGGGCACCAAACATAAGTCACATCAATAAACATGAATGAGCTTAACTCATCTATTAAAATAAAATGATTCTCAAATCTATTCATCAATGAAAATCTAAATTCAATGTTGTATATAAGAGATGCAGCTAAAATGCAGAGATTCAAGGCTAAAAATAAAGAAATGCACAGATTTACCACAAGCAAATGAAAACAATAAGAATGCAGAAATTGAAATTCTCATACCAAAGGAGAATTCAAGCCCAAAGCATAAAATGAAGCCAAAGACATTTTATAATTCTAAAAGCCATACTTCTCTATGAAAAATATAACAAAATTCAAAAGCATTCACATACACAAATGATAGCTGGAAGACAATGAATAAGAAAATCTTATTTATAATAGCAATAAAAAAGATAAAGTAGTTCTCTGTGCCTGGAGACCACCCTCACCATTTCCTTGTGAAGCCCTGCATGGTGTGGGGCCCTCTCCTTTCCAGAACTGCACAGAAAGAGGTGCTGGAAATACAACAAACAAGCAGCCACTGACGGTGCCTTCACAGAGCTGATAATTTTGGTGGGAGAAAATTAAGGAAGAAGTGAAATCTGTGTCCCTGAACCAAATGGCAGAGTAGAAGGATGTGCTCTCACTCCCTCTTGTGAAGACACTGGAATCACAACTAGCTGCTGGACAATCATTGACAGGAAGACACTGGAACTCACCAAAAAGATACCCCACATCCAAAGACAAAGGAGAAGCCACAATAAGATGGTAGGAGTGGCGCAATCACAGTAAAATCAAATCCCATAACCAATGGGTGGGTGACTCACACACTGGAGGACACTTATACCATAGAAGTCCACCCACTGGAGTGAAAGTTCTGAGCCCCACGTCAGGCTTCCCAACCTGGGGGTCTGGCAACGGGAGGAGGAATTCCTAGAGAATCAGACTATGAAGACTAGTGGGATTTGATTGCAGGACTTCGACAGGACTGGGGGAAACAGAGACCCCGCTCTTGGAGGGCACACACAAAGTAGTGTGCACATCAGGACACAGGAGGGAGCAGTGACCCCAGGGGAGACTGAACGAGACCTACTTGCTAGTGTTGGAGGGTCTCCTGCGAAGGTGGGGGGGTGGCTGTGGCTCAAGGTGGGGACAAGGACACTGTCAGCAGAAGTTCTGGGAAGTATTCCTTGGTGTGAGCCCTCCCAGAGTCTGCCATTAGCCCCACCAAAGAACCCAGGTAGCCTCCAGTGTTGGGTTGCCTCAGGTCAAACAACCAACAAGGAGGGAACTCAGTCCCACCCATGAGCAGTCAAGTGGATTAAATTTTACTGAGCTCTGCTCACCAGAGCAACAGCCAGCTCTACCCACCACCAGTCCCTCCCATCAGGAAACTTGCATAAGCCTCTTAGATAGCCTCATCCACCAGAGGGCAGAAAGAAGAAGCAAGAAGAACTACAATCCTAGAGCCTATAGAACAAAAACCACATTCACAGAAAGACAGACAAGATGAAAAGGCAGAGGGCTATGTATCAGATGAAGGAACAAGATAAAACCCCAGAAAAACAACTAAATGAAGTGGAGATAGGCAACCTTCCTGAAAAAGAATTCAGAATAATGACAGTGAAGATGATCCAGGACCTTGGAAAAACAATGGAGGCAAAGATCAAGAAGATGCAAGAAATGTTTAACAAAGACCTAGAAGAATTAAAGAACAAACAAACAGAGATGAACAATACAATAACTGAAATGAAAACTACACTAGAAGGAATCAATAGCAGAATAACTGAGGCAGAAGAACGGATAAGTGAGCTGGAAGACAGAATGGTGGAATTCACTGCTGCGGAAGAGAATTAAAGAAAAAAGAATGCAAAGAAATGAAGACAGCCTAAGAGACCTCTGGGACAACATTAAATGCAACAACATTCTCATTATAGGGGTCCCAGAAGGAGAAGAGAGAGAGAAAGACCAGAGAAAATATTTGTAGAGATTATAGTTGAAAAATTCCCTAACGTGGGAAAGGAAATAGCCACCCAACACCAGGAAGCACAGCAAGTCCCACACAGGATAAACCCAAGGAGAAACATGCCAAGACACACAGTAATCAAATTGGCAAAAATTAAAGACAAAGAAAAATTATTAAAAGCAGCAAGGGAAAATTGACAAATAACATACAAGGGAACTCCCGTAAGGTTAACAGCTGATTTCTCAGCAGGAACTCTACAAGCCAGATGGGAGTGGCATGATAAAGTGATGAAAGGGAAGAGCCTAAAACCAAGATTACTCTACCCGGCAAGGATCTCATTCAGATTCAGTGGAGAAATCAAAAGCTTTACAGACAAGCAAAAGTGAAGAGGAATCATCACCACCAAACCAACTCTACAACAAAGTCTAAAGGAACTCTTCTAAGTGGGAAACACAAGAGAAGAAAAGCACCTACAAAAACAAACCCAAAACAATTAAAAAAACGGTCATAGGAACATGCATATTGATAATTACCTTAAACATGAATGGATTAAATGTTCCAACCAAGAGACACAGGCTTGCTGAATGGATACAAAAACAAGACCCATATATATGCTGTCGACAAGAGACCCACTTAAGACCTAGGGACACATTCAGACAGAAAGTGAGGGGATGGAAAAAGATATTCCATGCAAATGGAAATCAAAAGAAAGCTGGAGTAGCAATACTCATATAAGATAGACATTAAAATAAAGAATGTTACAAGAGACAAACAAGGATGCTACATAATGATCAAGGGATCAATCCAAGAAGAAGATATAACAATTATAAATATATATGCACCCAACGTAGGAGTACCTCACTACATAAGGTCACTGCTAACAGCTGTAAAAGAGGAAATCGACAGTAACACAATAATAGTGGGGGCCTTAAACACCTCACTTACACCAATGGACAGGTCATACAAAATGAAAATAAATAAGGAAACAGAAGCTTTAAATGATACAATAGACCAGATACATTTAATTGATATTTATAGGACATTCCATCCAAAAACAGCAGATTACACTTTCTTCTCAAGTGCACATGGAACATTCTCCAGGAAAGATCATATCTTGGGTCACGAATCAAGCCTCAGTAAATTTAAGAAAACTGATATCAAATCAGGCATCTTTTCTGAACACAGCTCTATGAGATTAGAAATCAATTACAGGGGAAAAAAACTTAAAAAACACAAACACATGGAGGCTAAACAATAAATTACTGAATAACCAAGAGATCACTGAAGAAATCAAAGAGGAAATCGAAAAATACATAGAGATAAATGACAATGAAAACATGACAATCCAAAACCTATGGAATGCAGCAAAAGCAGTTCTAAGAGGGAAGGTTATAGCTATACAAGCCTACCTCAGGAAACAAGAAAAATCTCAAATAAACAATCTAACCTTACACCTAAAGGGACTAGAGAAAGAAGGACAAACAAAACAAAAAGTTAGCAGAAGGAAAGAAATCATAAAGATCAGAGCAGAAAAAAATGAAATGGAAACAAAGAAAACAATAGCAAAAAAACAATAAAACTAAAAGCTGGTTCTTTGAGAAGATAAACAAAATTGATAAACCATTAGCCAGACTCATCAAAAAAAAAGAGGGAGAGGACTCAAATCAATAAAATTAGAAATGAAAAAGGAGAAGTTACAACAGACACCTCAGAAATACAAAGCATCCTAAAAGACTACTACAAGCAACACTACGTCAATAAAATAGAGAACCTGGAAGAAATGAACAAATTCTTAGAAAGGTAGAACCTTCCAAGACTGAACCAGGAAGAAATAGAAAATATGAACAGACTGATCAGAAGTAATGAAATTGAAACTGTGATTAAAAATTTTCCAACAAACAAAAGTCCAGGACCAGATGGCTTCACAGGCGAATTCTATCAAACATTTAGAGAAGAGCTAACACCCATCCTTCTCAACCTCTTCCAAAAAATTGCACAGGAAGGAACACTCCCAAACTCATTCTGAGGCCACCATCACCCTGATACCAAAACCAGACAAAGATACTACAAAAAAAGAAAATTACCGATCAATATCACTGATGAATATAGATGCAAAAATCCTCAACAAAATACTAGCAAACAGAATCCAACAACACATTAAAAGGATCATACACCATGATGACGTGGGATTTATCCCAGGAATGCAAGGATTCTTCAATATACGCCAATCAATCAATGTGATACACCATATTAACAAACTGAAGAATTAAGACCATATGATCATCTCAATTGATGCAGAAAAAGCTTTTGACAAAATTCAACACCCATTTATGGTAAAAACTCTCTGGAATGTGGGCACAGAGGGAACCCACCTCAACATAATAAAGGCCATATATGACAAACCCACAGCAAACATCATTCTCAATGGTGAAAAACTGAAAGCATTTCCTCTAAGATCAGGGACAAGACAAGGATGTCCACTCTCACCACTATTATTCAACATAGTTTTGGAAGTCCTAGCCACAGCAGTCAGGGAAGTAAAAGAAATAAAAAGAATACAGATTGGAAGAGAAGAAGTGAAACTGTCACTGTTTGCAGATGACATGATACTATACCTAGAGAATCCTAAAGATGCTACCAGAAAACTACTAGAGCTAATCAATGAATTTGGTAAAGTTGCAGGATACAAAATTAATGCACAGAAACCTCTTGCACTCCCATACACTAATGATGAAAAATCTGAAAGAGAAATTAAGGAAACACGCCCATTTACCATTGCAACAAGAAAGAATAAAATACCTAAGAATAAACCTACCTAAGGAGACAAAAGACCTGTATGCGGAAAACTATAAAACACTGATGAAAGAAATTAAAGATGATACAGATGGAGAGATATACCATGTTCTTGGATTGGAAGAACCAATATTGTGAAAATGACTATACTACCCAAGGCAACTTACAGATTCAATGCAATCCCTATCAAATTACCAATGGCATTTTTTTTACAGAACTAGAACAAAAAACTTAAAATTTGTACGGAGACACACAAGCCAAAGCAGTCTTGAGGGAACAAAACGGAGCTGGAGGAATCATATTCCCTGACTTCAGACTATACTACAAAGCTACAGTGATGAAGACAATATGGTACTGGCAGAAAAACAGAAACGTAGATCAATGGAACAAGATAGAAAGCCCAGAGATAAAGCCACGCACCTGTGGTCAACTAATCTATGACAAAGGAGGCAAGGGTATACAATGGAGAAAAGACAGTATCTTCAATAAGTGGTGCTAGAAAACTGGACAGCTACATATAAAGGAGTGAAATTAGAACACTCCCCAACACCATACACAAAAATAAACTCAAAATGGATTAGTGACCTAATGTAAGACTGGACACTGTAAAACTCTTAGAGGAAAACGTAGGAAGAACACTCTTTGACATAAATCACAGCAAGATCTTTTTTGATCCACCTCCTAGAGTAATGAAAATGAAAACAAAAATAAACAAACGGGACCTAATGTAACTTCAAAGCTTTTGCACAGCAAAGGAAACCATAAACAAGACGAAAAGACAACCCTCAGAATGGGAGAAAATATTTGCAAATGAATCAACAGACAATCGATTAGTCTCCAAAATATATAAACAGCTCATGCAGCTCAATATTAAAAAAACAAACAACCCAATCCAAAAATGGGCAGAAGACCTAAAAAGACGTTTCTCTAAAGAAGACATACAGATGGCCAAGAAGCACATGAAAAGCTGCTCAACATCACTAATCATTAGAGAAATGCAAAACAAAACTACAATGAGGTATCACCTCACACCAGTTAGAATGGGCATCATCAGAAAATCTACAAACAACAAAGGCTGGAGAGGGCGTGGAGAAAAGGCAACCCTCTTGCACTGTTGGTTGGAATGTAAATTGATACAGCTACTGTGGAGAACAGTAGGGAGGTTCCTTAAAAAACTAAAAACAGAATTACCATATTACCCAGCAATCCCACTACTGGGCATATACCCAGAGAAAACCATAATTCAAAAAGACACATGCAGGGCTTCCCTGGTGGAGCAGTGGTTGAGAGTCTGCCTGCCGATGCAGGGGACATGGGTTTGTGCCCCAGTCCGGGAAGATCCCACATGCCGTGGAGCGGCTGGGCCCATGAGCCATGGCCGCTGAGCCTGCACATCTGTAGCCTGTGCTCCGCAACGGGAGAGGCCACAACAGTGAGAGGCCCGCGGACTGCAAAAAAAAAAAAAAAAAAACCTTCATCCTAATGTTCATTGCAGCACTATTTACAATATCCAGGTCATGGAAGCAACCTAAATACCCATCAAGACATGAATAGGTAAAGAAGATGTGGTACATGTATACAATGGAATGTTATTCAGCCATAAAAAGGAACGAAACTGGGTCATTTGTTGAGACGTGGATGGATCTAGAGACTGTCATACAGAGTGAAGTAAGTCAGAAAGAGGAAAACAAATATCATATATTAACGCATGTATGTGGAACCTAGAATAATTGTACAGGTTAACCCGTTTTTAGGACAGAAATTGAGACACAGATGTAGAGAACAAACGTATGGACACCAAGGGGGGAAAGCCGTGGGGCGATGGGGGTGGTGGTGTGATGAATTGGGAGATTGGGATTGACATGCATACACTGATGTGTATAAAATTGATGACCAATAAGAACCTGCTGTATAAAAAAATATATGAAATTCAAAAATTAAAGAAGAAAGAAGATAAAATATTTAGGAACCAACGTAACAAGAGATAACAAAAATTTATATGAAGAAAAGTATAAATACTCATGAAAAACATAAAAGTATACATGAGCAAGTGGAAAAATAATCCTGTTCTTGCTTAGGATGCCTCAACGTAATCAAGATCTCATTTTCACTATGTTAGTTTGTAAATTTAATATAACCCAACGGAAATATTGACACACTTTATTATCAAGCTAGATATATTGAACCTAAAGTTCACATGAATGTATATCAAATCATCACATTGTATGCTTTAAACATCTTATAATTTTATTTGTCAGTTATGCCTCAATAAAGCTATGAAAGAAAAAATAAATATACAAGTGTAGGTAGGAAGAGCTATGGGTGGGGGGTGGGGTCTAGTCCTCTGGATGTTAATACTACTAAGCCTCTATAATTAGAACAGTGTAGCACTGGCTCATGATGAGACAAATTGCAATGGAATAGAAGTCTATTATAAATGTGTTATCTAGACTTATTGGGGAAAAGATGATCTTTTTAATGAATAATGTTAGGACAAATGGATGACCATTTTTTTAATGAAAAAAAAAGGATCCATTCCTCATGTCACTCTAAATTGATCAGAAAAGTAAATGTAGGAAATAAAACTGTACCAGTACTAGAAGAAAATATGGGTGAATTACTCTATAATCTATATTTAGGAAAACTTTTAAAATTGTGCCTAAAAAATTCCAGATTATAAATAAAGAATTGATAAATTGAATATACATGGCAACAAAACAAAACAAAACACCATAAGCAAAGTAAAAATACAAATGACAGGCTAAGAGAAAGTGTTTGCAGTGGATATCACAGAAAAAGGCCCAGTATTGTTAATATATTATACAAAAACCTTTAACACTTGAAGAAAAAATAAATACTAATAATTCTATAGAAAATGGATAAAAGACATGAAGAGGCAATTTACAAAAAATTATAAATGTGAGCCTTGAACATGTGAAAATATATTTAACTTCACTCATATGAAGATAAATGCAAGTTAAAACTCACTGAAATACTGTATCTCACTCATCAGATTGGAAAAAACTCAAAAGCTTGACAATACACTTTGTTTCCATGGCTGTGGAAAGACAGACACTCTCATACATTGTTGGCAGGAATGCAAAACGGTAGGAACGCAAAACCCTTATTGAAGGGAATTTGGCACCAGCTAATAAAATTACTTAGGCATCTATCTTTCAATATAGCAATCCCACTTCTAGGAATTTGTCCTGGAGATATACCCCACAGTACTACAAAAATACATATGCACAAAGCAACTAATTACAGTATAATTTTTAGGAAACTACCTAAATGTCTAAGCACGGGAGATTGATTGAATATATGGCCCCTATATTCAGTAGAGTACTATCCATCTGTAAACAAAGAATGAGGAAGATCTCTGTAAACTGAGGTGGAGTGATCGCTGGGAGACATTGTTAAATGAAAAAGGCAAATTGTGAAAGAGCTCACATGCTATCCTTCATAAAAGAAAGATGAGGCAATAAGATAACACATATACATCTACTTATCTTTTAAAAAAACACAGGAAGAAGTTACCAAACAATAATGTTAGTTACCTAGATGGAGATAGGCCGAAGGAATACAGGAGGAAATGGCGCTTTTCTGAGTATACCTGTGTGCCATAGCTTTGATTTTTAGAAGTGTGTTAATGTTCTTCATATTAAAATATTAAATTGATAAGGATGGGAAGGAAGAAAACTTCTAAGTGAAAGCAAATTGAAAACAAATGAACCTAACTGCATTTCAAATAAATAATATAACCATGCTAAAGGGAAGGGGAGAAAGAACTAATCCAATTAATTTATGAACAAGAGTATTTGATCATATACTTTTAATCTGGCACAGAATTTCAAGTGTATGTGGAACATATTACCAAAATAGATCCCACGCTGGCCATAAAGCAAGTCTCAACAAATTTCAAAGGATTTTTTTAAATTGGTGTATAGTTGCTTTATAATGTTGTGTTAGTTTCTGTTGCACAACGAAGTGAATCAGCTATATGTATATATATATCCCCTCCCTCTTGGACCTCCCTCCCCCCCCATCCCATCCATCTAGGTCTCCACAGAGCTCCGAGCTGAGCTCCCTGTGCTATACAGCAGGTTCCTACTAGCTATCTGTTTTATACATGGCAGTGCCCATGCCATGTGTGTCAATGCCACGTGCAAGTGCACATGCACAGTGTGTCAATCCCAATCTCCCAATTCATCCTCACCCCCCACCATGTCCACACGTTTCTTACATCTGCATCTCTATCCTGCCCTGCAAATAGGTTCATATGTACCATTTTCCTAGAGAATATATTCTTAGACCACAATGAATATAAACTAGAAATAAAAAACAGAAAGATAACTAGAAAAGACTTCCCCAAATCTGAAAGCTAAGCAATACACTACTAAATAACCCATGGAACAAGAAGAAATCATTATGGAAGTTTAGAAAATATTTTGAACTGAATAAGAAATATAGCGTATGAAAATTTGTGAGATACAGATAAAGCCATGCTTAGAGAGATTGTGGCCTTGAGTGCACATATCAGAAAAGAGGAGACACTAAAAATCAATTATCCAAGTAGCTTTCTCAAGGAAATAAGAAAAGAGCAAATGAAACCCAAAGAATCTAAATTGAAGAAAGTTCATAAAATTTTAAAGTGTACAGTAGATAGAATTTTAAAAATCCAAAAGGTGGCACTTAGGAAAAACTAACAAAACTGATATACCCCTGGAAAGTCTAATCAAGAGAAAAAAAGAAAACACAAAAAAACCCAATAACATACAAGAAATTAAGGAATATCATTAAAGATTTAATGGACAAAAAAGTATCATTGGACGATACTATGAACAACTTTATATCAATAAAATTAAGAATTTAGATGGTATGGATACATTCCTAAAAAAATAAGCCTACCAATTGACACATGAAGAAACAGGAAATCTGAATAGTCCTATGGCTATTAAAGAAATTGACCTCAGCAGTTAAAACATCTCCATAAGAAAATTTAGGGACCCTGGCTTCCCTGGTGATTTCTTCTAAAATCTAAGGAATACATAACACTGATTTCATAAAAACTGTTCCAAAAAATAGAAAAATAGCGATCACTTCCCGATTTATTTTATGAGGTTGGCAGAGCCTTGATACCAGGCCCAGATGAACACCTTATGTAAAATGAAAGAAACAAATGGAAGATTATTATTGGAGTTCTGATCCAAGATGGCAACATGGGAGCCTCCTGAACTCACCTCCTTCCCTGGGCACACCAGATCTATAGGTTTACAATGGAGCAATTCCCTCTGGAAGAAATCCAGAAACTAGCTGAGTGACTCCTATACATTAAGCACAAGAGGAAATACCCGTATGACCCACATTAAAATGGGTAGGAAAGGTTGAGACACAGTTTTGTCATAAACCTGACCCCAGGCATAGTCCCATACAATTGGGAGAGAACTCCCAGCTTCTCCCGGGGAAGTGAAGGGTTTGAACCCCACATCTAGTGCCCCAAATTTTAAGACTCCCACCTGAGGGAGGGGCCGCAAAACACCTAGCTCTCAAAGCCAGTGGGACTTGTGCCCATAAGACCAAAGCAAACAGTTTCTAAGGGGCTGGTGACTATCCCCCAGCGCTCAACACAGAGGGAGTTGGCAGAAAACTCCCATCTCCTACAGAATTTTTTCCCTGAAAGAGGCCTTTTTGCATACTTTAAAGCTGCTGCCTAAGGTCAGGTTTCTAGGTGCTGACTATAATCTTCCCCCCCTGGATCAGGGAAGCCAGCAATACCACCTTCAGCTTCTCACTTGAGTCTCCTGCAAACTGCCAACATCTTCCCGGAAGCTTATACACATTTCTGGTGCTCCTGCTGTTGTAGCTGTTGTCCGAGGGACAAACCCATAGGACTGCCTGGCTCTGAGAGGCCCTGGGGCTTATATTCACAAGTCCAACTGGACTATGGTAAACAAAGACATAATAGTTACCTGGCTGTCCTTCCAGGGCTCAGTACAGAGGGAGCAAACAGAAACATCTATTTCCCAGTCTCTCGCTGAAAGAGGCCTATTTGCATACTTTAAAAGCTGCTGCCCGAGGGCCTCACTTTTAATTTAGCACACATCTAGGGTCTGACTGTGACCCATTCTGGGGAACAGGGAAGACTGTGGATACCTTTTAGTTTGCTCCAATTTTCCTCTATCTCCCTGGAGGTACTGGCACACATGTCTGGCACCCCAACTCTTGTGAAGACACCCAAGGGCTGGGCCCCTCATCACGTGGCTCAGAGAGCCAAGGGTGTTTGCATTCAAAAGTCCCACAGGACTGTAGCAAACAAAGAAGCAGTCATTAACAGGCTCAGGAGTAGTACGCACAGTTACACACCCAGACCCAGCACATGTTTAAAAAAAAAAAAAAAAAAAAAGGCAAAAAAGACCATCTCCAAGTTTCTCCCTAGCAGGGTCCTAACTACATACTCTCCCAGCTGCTGCCTGAGGATCCATCAGCCTGTATCTAGCTGTTGCCGGTTGTGGACGAAGAATGTCACCTGCCACTTCAGTAAATGACAATGTTGGCCCCATCAAGCTATCAGCCACTACAGCTGCCCCCAAAAGTAGGCTCTGAGGGGGAATTCAGGATGGTTAAAAATAGGATACTGGCCCTAGATAGTTAAGATGCCGATCTAAGGAAAAATTTAAAATGACCCCAGATTCTTATATCCAGCCATACATAGAAAAGCAGTAAAACAATTAACTTGAGATGTCTCTTCTTTGTGATTAGCAGTAATCTTTCTATGCTTGACAAGATGTTTTCCCAGAAGAAGAGTTTACATATATTCTGGCTCCTCCCTACTTCTTCAGAGCAGTTTCTCAGAGCTAGCTGAGAGGCTGTCTCCCAGGCTAAAGACTTCATTAATAAAGCGTAATTCTTAAATTTTAGGTTGTGATTTTCTTTTCAGTCGATACTGTGATCCTCCCTTTTGGGACATGCACTGGTCCTGGCAGACCCTCAACTACCGGGAGCCACTAAGAATAAAGAATGAGGCTTGGACAATTACAAAGGTTTGAGTAACGACCAAAAGCTTGGGCTGGGCTGACTGACCATTCATCTCCTAAACAAGACCGCTCCATCAAGACTAGGAGAGGCGGTTATTTTATCTAGTGTGCAGAAACTGAGAGACAAGGAAAATGAAGAAACAGAGGAATATGATCCAAATAAAAGAACAAGATAAAACTCCAGAAACAGATCTTAATGAATGAAAAGGAGATAAGGGATTTACCTGATAAAGAGTTCAAAGTAACAGTCAAAAAATGCTCACTGAGGTCAAGAATAAATGTACGAACAAAGTGAGAATATCAACAAAGAAACAGAATATGTAAGGAAGTACTAAACAGAAATCACAGAGCTGAAGAATACAAAGATTATTATAAATACAAGCTCTTTCACGTAAGCATCACAGTATCCACAAAGCAAAAACCTATAGTAGATACACAAAATATAAAGAGGAAGAAATCTATGCATACCATTTCAGCAAATTATCAAAGCACAAAAAAAGAGTAAGAAAAGTAGACAGGAAAAAAGGAATTACAAAAATGTCAGAAAATAAGAAAATAACAATAGTAAGTCCATACCTATCAATAATTTAAGTGTAAATGGACTAAAATCTCCAAACGAGACAAAGACTGATATACTGAGTTTCCAAGATGGTGGAGTATAAAGAACCTCCGTTCACCTCCTCTCATGGGAACACCAAAATTACAACTATTTTCAGAACAACTATCAATGAAAAAGATGAGAAGCTACCAGAAAAGATCTTCTACAACTAAGGATATATAGAAGGAACCACAATGAGATGTGTAGGAGGAGTGGAGTGGTGGTATAGTCAAGACCCACACCCCCAGGTGGATGACCCACAGACAGGAGGACAGGAGTAAGGGGTCTCAGCATGACATCAGGCTCCCCAGCACAGGGGTCCTGTACCGGGAAGATGAGCTCCCAGAGCATCTGGCTTTGAAGACCAGTGGTGCTTACTTTCAGGAGTTCCAGAAGGCTGGGGGAAACAGACGTTTCACTTTCAAAGGGTACACACAATAATGCTCTGGGACCAAGGGTGGAAGCAGTAATTTGATAGGAGCCTGGGTCAGACCTACCTGTTGACCTTGGAGAGTGTCCTGAAGAGTCAGGAGGCAACTGCAGCTCACCCTGGGGACATGGACACTGGCAGCAGCCATTTTTGGGAGCTCCTTCTATCACACGGACCCTAGTGCTGGCAAGTGTCATTTGGAATTCTTCCTCTAGCTTATTAGCCCCAGGACCCAGCCCCACCCTGGCCCAACAGTCTGTAGTCACCAGTGCTGGAAAGTCTCAAGCCAAGCAACTAACTAGGTGGGGACCCAGTCCCACCCACCTGCAGACAGGCTGCCTTAAGAACCCCTGAGCCCAGAGCTGCCCCTGGACATGGCCCTGCCCACCAGAGGGCCCAGGACCCAGACCCACACAACAGTGCAGAGACACTAGACACGGAACCCTCAAGACCCTCCAGCCAGAGATGCTGGGACACAGCTCCACCCAACAGTGGGCAGGCACCAGCCCCAGAACGTGGGCTGGATGCAGAGAAGTTAGAAGTTTTTAAACAAAGAGTTAGAAAATATAAATAACAACCAAACAGAGATGAAGAGTACAATAACCTAAATGAAAATTACACTAGAAGGAATCAACAGTAGATTAAATGATACAGAGGAATGGATCAGCAAGCTGGAAGACAGAGTAGCAGAAATCACTAATGCTGAACAGGAAAAAGAAAGAATGAAAAGAAATGAGGACGGCTTAAGAGACCTCTGGGGCAACATCAATCACATTAATATTCACATATTTACAGGGGTCCCAGAAGGAGAATAGAGAGAGGAAGGGACTGAGAACACAATTGAAGATATAGATGAAAACTTCCATAACCTGGGAATGGAAACAGACATCCAAGTCCAGGAAGCAAAGAGAGTCCCATACAGGATTAACCGAGAGAGGAACATGCCAAGACACATTGTAATTAAAATGGCAAAAAATAAAGATAACAAGATAATATTAAAAGCAGCAAGGGAAAAATGCAAGACGTTACATACAAGGGAACTCCCATGAGGCTGTCAGCTGACTTTCCAGCAGAAACTCTGTAGTCCAGAAGGGAGTGGCATGATACATTTAAGGTGATGAAAGGGCAAAACCTACAACCAAGAATACTCTACACAGCAAGGCCCTCATTCCAATTTGATGGAGAGATGAAAAGTTTTACAGACAAGCAAAATTTAAGACTTTAGCACCACAAAACCAGCTTTATAAGAAATGTTAAAGGAACTTCTCTATGTGAAAAAGAAAAGGTCACAACTAGAAACATGAAAATTACAAAAGGAAAATCTCATCGATAAAGGCAAACACACAGTAAAGGTAGGAAATCATCATGCACAAAGCTAGTAGGAAGGTCAAAAAAGTAGTAAAATCATCTATATCCACAATAAGGATACACAAAAGGATACACAAAGCAATTAAATGTAAAATATGTCAAAACTGTAATTGTGAGGGGAGGAGAGTACAAATGCAAGATTGTTAAAATGCATTTGAAATTAAGAGATCAGCAATTTTAAAGAATCTCTCACACACACACACACACACACACACTGCTATATATAAACATCATGGTAACCACAAAGCAAAAATCTATAATAGATACACACAAAAAAAGAAAAAGGAATCCAAACATAACACTAAAGATAGTCATTAAATCACAAGAGACAGGTATAGGGTATTAATAGGTACAAACTGCTATAAATAAAATAAATAAGCTACAAGGATATATTGTACAACACAGGGAATATAGCCAATAGTTTATAATAACCGTAACTAGAATATAACCTTTAAAAATTGTGAATCACTATACTGTACAACTGAAACATACAATATTGTACATCAACTATACTTCAATAAAAATAAAGATATTCCGTGTTCATGGATTGGAAGAATATTGTTGAAATGTCCATACTAATCCAAGTGATCTACTGATTCAATGCAATCCTATCAAAATTCCAATGGCATTTATCACAGGCATTTTTAAAAATTCTAAAACGTGTATGGAATTACGAAGATGTGAATAGCCAAAGCAATTTTGAGAAAGAAGACAAAGCTGGGGCATCATACTTCCTGATTTCACACTGTATTACAAAGCTGTAATAATCAAAACAGTATAATTTTGGCATAAAAACAGACACATATGTCAATGGAACAGAATAGAGAGCCCAGAAATACACCCATGTGTATATGAGCAATTAATTTATGACAAAGAAGCCAAGAATATACAATGGGTAAAGGATAATCTCTTCAATAAACGGTCCTGGGAAAACTGCACAGCCACATGCAAAAGAATGAAACTGGATCCCTATCTTCCACCATACACAAAAATAAACTCAAAATGGATTAAAGACTTGAACATAAAGCCTGAAACCATAAAAGTCCTGGAAGAAAGCATAGGAAAAAAATCTTCCTTTTATTGGTCTTGGCAATGAATTTTGGATTAGACACCAAAAAAGCAAAGGTAACAAAAGCAAAAACAATCGGGACTACCTCAGACTGAAAACCTTCTGCACAGCAAAAGAAACCATCAACAAAACAAAAGGCATCCTACCGAATGGGAGGAAATATTTGCAAATTATTTATCTGCTAAGGGGGTTAATATTCAAAATGTATAAAGAACTCACACATATAACTCAATAGCAAAAATAAAAACAATTTTATTAAAAAAATGGGCAAAGGAACTGAATAGACATTTGTCAAAGAAAACATACAAATGGCCAACAGGTATGTGAAAAGGTGCTCAACATCACTAATTGTCAACGAAATGCAAATTAAAACCACAATGGGTTATTACCTCACACCTGTTAAAATAGCTATAATCAAGAAGACAAGAGAGAAGTTTTGAGGAGGATGTGGAGAAAAGGGAACTCTTGTGCACTGTTGGTGGGAATGTAAATTGGTGCAGCCACTATGGAAAACAGTATGGCAATTTCTCAAAAAATCTAAAATAGAATTACTATATGATCCAGCAATCCCACTTCTGGGTATATATCCAAAGGACATGAAAACAGAATCTCAGAGAGATATCTGCATTCCCATGGTTACTGCAGCGTTGTTCACAAAAGCTAAGATATGGAAACCACTTATGTGCCCCTTAAAAGATAAACGTATAACAAAATGAATCAGCTATATGCATACGTATATCCCCATATCCCCTCCCTCTTACATCTCCCTCCCACCCTCCCTATCCCACCCCTCTAGGTGGTCACAAAGCCCCGAGCTGATCTCCCTGTGCTATGTGGCTGCTTCCCACTAGCTATCTATTTTACATTTGGTACTATATATAAGTTCATGCCACTCTCTCACTTCGCCCCAGCTTACCCTTCCCCCTCCCCGTGTCCTCTGTAAAGCAATTATACTCCAATAAAGATGTTAAAAAAAAAAGATAAATGTATACAGAAAAGGTGTTGTATACATATTCAATAGGATGTTATTCAGCATTAGAAAGAAGGACAGCCTCCAATCTATGACAATATGGAAGGACCTTGAGGCCATTAGGCTAAATGAAATAAGCCAGACCAAGAAATATGTACAAATACTGCATGTTATCATTTACATGAGAAATCTTGAAAAAAAGCCCCTCAAAGTCAGAAACGGACAGTAAAAATGTGGTTGCTAGAGCCTAGGTGGTAGGCAAGATAGGGAGAGATGGGTAAAATTGTATAAACTTTCAGCTATTAGATCAATAAGGTCTGAGGATCTAGTGTAAAAATAGTGACTATAGTTGATAACACTGTATTGTATAATTGAAATTTGCTAAGAGAGGAGAACATAAATGTTCTCATCCAAGTAAAATGAGTAAGTAAAGTGATGTGGATATTAATTAACCAGATAGGAGGAATCCCTTCACAACGTATTTGTACATCAAATCATCACGATGTAAACTTTAAGTATCTTACAATTTTATTTGTTAATTGTACCTCAAGAAAGTTGGAAAAAAGTAAATATTACTGCCAATCTTTTATGAACATAGAAATCATAATCTTAAACCAAATATTCCCAAACAAAACCTAGAGATTTATAAGAAGGATAATACATCATGACCAGGTTGCAAAGGAATGCAAGGGTCATTTTAAGTTAGAAAAGAAACTGGACTATTTCAACATATTAATGGGGGGATGGGGCAGAAGAAAAGTCATATGATCACTTCAGCAGAAGTAGCTGTGGGTGTATGTGAGATGTGGTTAAGCTGAGGGTACCTCTAGTTTGGATTTAGTGGTATATTTTTATGTGGCTTGTGGTCACCCCCAGCTACAGTTAATTGATTGCTAGCTGTTCTAGGGTAGGAATGGCTTCCAGGTATAAACTACTTCTGCCGTGCTGATTTCAATAGCAATACTAAACAAAGGGGAAGATCTAATTCAATACATAATAAATCACCACAACCAGGACATGGATGACAAAGAAGCTAAGTTTCACCAATTCAAAGAATATTTAAGACTACCTAGGGACTTCCCTGGTGGTGCAGTGGTTAAGAATCTGCCTGCCAACGCAGGGGACACAGGTTCGATCCCTGGCCCGGGAAGATCCCACATGCCATGGAGCAACTAAGCCCGTGGGCCACAACTACTGAAGCCCGCGCACCTAGAGCCCGTGCTCCAAAATGAGAAGCCACCATAATGAGAAGCCTGCACACAGCAACCGAGTGGCCCACGCTCACTGCAACAAGAGAAAGCCTGTGCGCAGCAACGAAGACCCAACACAGCCAAAAAAAAAAAAAAGAAAGACAAAAAAGACTACCTACTCTACAACCTGAAACATCCTAAAAAGTTGCAGTTCATTTTTTAAAAAATCTATAGTGATTCCCCAAATTTGACAAATTTTTGAACTTAAATACACTTTTCTAAACTACCTGTATTAAAAAAAAATTTTTATCAAATTATAAGAAAAGCTGAATTGTCTTTCTATTTTCTCTAAAGAAAGTGATCATGTAAAATTGTTACCCTATGAAGGGGTAATCCAAGACTAGACAGCTAAAAAGTGCAGAAATGGAAAATTGTAGGGGGTGTGATGGGTAGTGAATTCATATGATTTTTCTCAATTTTTCTTGATTTAATGGTATTTAGGTATTTCTTGTCTTTTAAATTTTATAACCTGCTGGGATTTATTTTCTTCTAGTCAATAATTATTCATTCTTAACTTTGATTTATAATTTACTATTCTTTTTCTTAGCTCACACCTCCCAAAATGAATTAAGCTTTAAGCAGCACAGAATCTGGATCTGCCTGTACCCACTAGAATTGACTTGTATTAAAATACTAAAAATAGTAAAGGTTAGTAGGATGTGGAACAACTGACACTCTCATACAACCCTGGTGGAAGTGTAAATTGGAATGACTGCCTTAGGATACTACTTAGCAGTATCTACTAAAGTTGAGATAGCCATACCCTATGACGAAGGAATTCCACTCCTAAATCTGTACCTACCAGAAACACACATATGTGTACTAAAAGCTATGTTTGAAACTATTCATAGGAGCATTATTGATAATAGCTCCAAATCGGAAATAACACAAATTTCCGTCAATAGTAGAATATATAAATAAATTGTGCGCTCACACAGTAGAAAACCAAACAGAAATGGAAATAACTGTTACACGTAACAGTACGAATGAATTTCATAGACCAGACTTTTCCAAACTTTCTCAGGTCGTTATTGTCTCAGAAAAAATTTTAAAGTGCCACTACACCAAAAGAAAAATATAACAGTCCCAATTATTAAGTAGTTATGTCACAACTTAATAAATATTTGTGTCCTAACAACTTAGCAGTCATGTTAAAAAGTACACATAAATTGAAAGAAAAAACTAATATTTTAATTTCATCCTTAAATAACCACAGTAACGTACTAAAGGGCTGTGTATTCCTGCTAGGCATTGCACAGCTTCTCAAATCTTGGAATCATGTTGGATACTACCACCCTCATTTTCTGTTCCACAGTGATTTCTGTACATACTTGCTTTTAATTACAGCTTGAATGTTACCTTTGAATGTTTGCAAAGCTACGACACCAAGAAATGTAGTACAACTTAATGTGGAAACTGAACTGTCATGAAGTATTACTTTGTTCACTGTCTGACAGATGTTGAGCATTATGATGTTTCTGTAAAATTTACAAATACCCTGCAGTGCCCTGCGATGCACTGCTACACAGTTTGGGAACCACTATTGTAGACATCACATTGAGCAAAAAAGCCAGACACAAAGGCATGTATGAGTGTGATTCCATTCGTATAAGATTTCAAGGACAGGCAAATTTAATCCTTGATGTTAGAAATCAGGATCTTGGTTACACTTGTGAAGAGGGAGAGGGCCATAATTGGGAAAGGGCGTATCAGGACCTCAGGAAAGCTCGTAAAAACATTCTATTTCTTGACCTAGTGGTGGCTTCTTGATCAAGTGACTAAGCTGGAGTGTTCATCTTGTTATAATTCACTGAGCTGTATATGCAAGGTTAGTGTACTCTGTGTGTGTATAAATTATACATGAATAAAAAGTTTTTTTTTAAAATAGAATAAAACAAAACAACAAAATATAAGAAATTACCCCTTAAGGGTGAAGCCCTTTCTGATACCCTAGTCAAATCCTTTGTTTTCCTTTAGAGCGTTATCTCCTAGTCTACATTTTTTTTTTTTTTTTTTTCTTGTGGTGTGCGGGCCTCTCACTGTTGTGGCCTCTCCCGTTGCAGAGCACAGGCTCTGGACGCGCAGGCTCAGCGGCCATGACTCACAGGCCCAGCTGCTCCGCAGCATGTGGGATCTTCCCGGACCGGGGCACAAACCCGTGTCCCCTGCATCGGCAGGCGGACTCTCAACCACTGCGCCACCAGGGAAGCCCTCCTGGTCAACATTTATGTGCTTATCTGTGGTATCTCTGGCTAGACTGTGAGCTCCTGGAGGATAGGGGCCATGTCTCATTTATCTCTAATTTCCTAGTGCTTCAAACATGACAACACAGAAGGTGGGTAATTATTGTGAAATAAAGAACAGTTGTTCAAAATAAACGTACAAACTCTCGTCTTTTTCTCTATCTGCTGTCTTTTCTCTGTCTCATTCAAATGCCCTGAGTGATGTTCCGTGTATGACACATCTGTGACTTTCCTTTTTAAAATTCCATTTTCTAACACACCATTGTAAAGCAATTATACTCCAATAAAGATGTAAAAAAATAAAATTCCCTATTTTTATGATATTCATTTCTCATCTCCAAAGAATACATTTTTAAAGGGACAGAAACACACACCCACACACGCCGACATACCCACATTCTCTTTTAAGAATTTATTTATATACATTATAGACTTCTAATGTTACTCAGTACAGTCCATGGACGGTTGATTACTGGTTTACAGCAAGTTAAACACAGAAATTGAGTATATATGTTTAGAAACAAGTACATCAACTTAACCCTACTAAGATATCTGAACATGTGATTGGGAAACTTGCCTTACATATGACATGAGTTATGTTCTTGTCATTCATAGTAGAACTAGTTATTGGTTGGACATGGATTGGACAAAAAACAAAAAAACACTGGTCCTTTTCCATGAATAGTTGTTAATGCTATGCCATTGACTATCAGAGCTGGAAAAGACCAACCCCATTATTTTACTAGTGGGGAAACTGAGACCTAGAGCTTACACAGTTCCTGATTGCCAAGCTAGTGGTCTTTAAACTCTAATGCCATCCACATTCCTTATATTAACAAAAAGATTCAAAGATAAAATCAACATTATTACTGCTATTGTTACTGGCAGTAGCAACTGTAGCTACTGTTTACCCACATTCAATGTTTATTAGCCAGAACCACATGAAATGGTTATTTATACATGTAAAAACTGTCAAGTGTCTATAATTTCACATGGTTCAACTCATATGAAACGCTGACACATGAAACAATGCCAAGTGTTTTTAAGCCTTAAAGAAGAGGCATCTGGAGCGAGAGTACGTGTTGCTTGGCAAGTTAGTGGAGTTCTCTCTGGGGCCTGTTCCCACGTCCCTAACCTGAAGCTAGTAATTGTACCCACTTCAGATATTTATAGAGGCTTAAATGATCCTAGCCTTGGAAGAGCACCTACCTGGCGGGAAGTAAGTGCTTACTGAGTGTTAGCTCTTCTGATTAATCAAGGAGATGATGTGAAAATAATCTAAGAACAATCTTGTGAAATAGAAACATATTATCCTCAGTTTATAGATGAGGAGACCAGAGCTTTAAGAGAAGATAGTAACTTGAACCTTTGTCCATCTGAGTTCAAGCTCATGCCCTGTGTCTTACATACTAATTTTCAATTAAGTGACAGCTGAATCAAGTTGAATAACCTCATTAGGGTGTTTCATCAGAATTGCCAATATTTGAGCAGACCAACCTTCTGGGACTCTTTAATAGTTATATTAAAGAAAGTGCAGGCTTTATTATATTCTGATTAAGAGAAGCTAATTGCAGCATTTTTCCTCATTTTTAGGTCTCCTGACGGACAGGAATGCTGTAAACAATAAACAAGCTAATGGTTACCACGTCTGATTTCCTAATAGTTCAATCCTGTAGTAACCCCTTAGGTATTTCATTCACCTTCCAATGGGCCCCCAAATCCCAACAGCACCATCCCTTGGATGCTGAGAAGGGAAAACTCCACGTGGCACCTGCTGCCTGGAACCCGAGCTGTTCAACTTGGTCAGCATTTTGTACAACACCAAAGAAACAGTGTCATCTCGTTTTCTCCTTAAACAGAATAACTAGTCAAGAAACTCCCTTGAGAAGCAACAAGATATGATTGAATTTTTCAGAATTTTCTATTATTCTATCAAGTTCACCTGACAGCAAAGGACAAGCTGCCTTTCACATAAGCGAATGCATCAGCAATTCAGAAGGAAAAACATGGGTTATTAAGTAGGAACAAGTTTCTCTGAATATATTTATACCAACTCATAGAAACCATTCTCTTCAGAAACCTCTGTGACTATGTTTTTTAGTCTCAGTATTGCTTTAAGGTTGACAGACGATAATAAAATACAATGAAATTACCTCTGAGTTCTGAAATGTACATCAGCTTGTACATTCCTCATGACTTGATTTTTTATTTTTCCAACATGGCTCATCCATGAGCCATGGTTTCAATACTATTCCCAAGCACTCAAGGTTTACGTCTGTGGAATACAGCTACTTAGGCCTACGCCATGTTTATATAAAGGTAAAGAATAAAGAATTTATTATATATATGTGTATATATATACATACACACATATACAATGTACATGTATATACCTATTAGCTAAGAGCTAGAAGGGGCCTTTGAAATCATCAAGTCTCCTTTGTTGTCTTGTAAATGACTCTGAAACCCAGAAAGCAATGCTATTCTGAAGGCTACACAGCAAACTGGCTTCTAAATAAAGCTTGAGGGAACAAGTATGTAGCAAGCACCTACCATCTTCTGAGGATTGCAGCAAGCATTTTCTATACGTAAGTTCTCATAACATTTCTACGATGTCAGCATCACCATTCTCATTTGATACATGAAAAAATTGAGACTATATAGCTAATAATTGCCACAAGTGGAATTAAAGCACTGGTGTAATTGAGTTCTTTTCAGTACACCAGTGTTTCTCCGAATGCACTCACGCCCACATCCCGGTTTTTTGCCATATCCACACACCAAATTTGTTACTGTTTTCTAAACCTTTTCTTTAAATAGACTAAACATTTATAAAGGAAACTTTTTATCACCACCTAAGTGTAAAACAAGTATCATGTGCCATAAGTAGAAGACATTCGTAGAAGTAGATACAAACCAACCAAAATACCACTAAATTTTAGTTAGACTCTGCTGCTCCCTACATTGGCTTTGCATCCTTCTCTTTGTTGACAAGAGATTAGCAATGGTTAGAGAGGTATTAAAGGCCTGTCAACATCCAACTGAGATTTAAGGATTGACAGAGAAGACAGGGAAAACTTTCACTATGGGATTCAGCTGTTCGACGGCACATCAGAGAGTGACCTAAAGTCATCTTGTTCCTATCTCAGATAATTTTGAGTCCTGTCCTGGTGCCTACTCCTCACTTTTGAGAAACACTAACGTACCTAAAGCACCTGGGCAGGTTCTCCAGGTCATGTTTCTCTAACTCTGGTCAATATCAGAATCACCTAGAGGCTTCTTAAGAACTCAGATTTGAGTCTTCCCAAGTTTCTGACTCAGCAAGTCTGGGGTAGAGCCTGAGAAATGGCATTTTTAATGAACTCCTGAGTAATGCTGAAATGATCTGGGCAGAAACAACAACTAGAGAATCACTGCTCTGGGTTGTACTTGGGGTTGGGGGAAAGAGGTGGAGAATATACGGTGGCACGTATGTGAAAATTTCGCCATCAAGTTTGATAGTAATTGCAGGGATCTGGTAGTTTTATTGAAACAGGTAGATACAGCAAAGAAACCAGGTATTCTTGCATTCCTGTGTTGCTTCTTCAATCTAGTGAGTTCAAATTGATACCACACCACATCAGAGTAACTTCGGGTGAGGGATAGAAGTCCTCCCCCAGGCCCAATAATTCAGGTCATTTCCGGGTGGCTTACTATCTGCAAGGCTCTTGACTGCTCGTAACAGAAGCCAGTGATCATTAATCCCAAAAGCAGAGAATGAGACTCTCCTTCTTTCTTCCACACATGAAGACATTATATAACACTAATAAATGCCATGACAGTTACTATTCCCTCTCTTCTGGTTCCAATTAACAGTAATGACTAATAATTATAAAATGCCTGTGTGAGCCAGTCATTGCATTGTACTAGGTGATTATACACATACACACTCTCGATGCGAGGTTTGAGGAGCTAAGTAACTTATCTAAGGTCACACAAGAAGTAGAACAGTGATTCGATTCTAATTTCGATGACTATTGTTTTTCTACTAAGCCACCCCACTGCTACTGTTACTACTCATTTGCTCAATCTTAATATAATTGTATTTTATAGAGAACTAAAAGGAGGAGAAAAGGCTCCAGACGCTTGAAACTTTTGAAAGAAAATTTTAAAATGATGCCACTGAAAGGGAGAAATCAGTGATATTTAATCAGCAATGGAGGTAGAGCTCCCTAGGTTCAAGGGTGGAGGGATGTCTGACAAAGTCTTATTTTTCGGAGAGGGAATAAGTGGGTAAAACCAGTCTCAGAAATCCAACCTGTCTTAGCTTACTCTTGAGTCAAGAAGGAGATTTTTATTCCTCTCTGGAATGTCAAGGGCCATTTTGGAGAACAAGTATGGCAGAATAACCAGCACCGAATTGAGAGCCATGAGCCTTGGTTGTTGTTTTGTCTCAGTAACTCAGACTTTGTTTTCCTGAGTCCCAGGTTCACCATCTGTAAACCAGAGAGCTGGCCTAAGTTCCTTTCTCAGTTCTGCCTTTCAGAATGGCAGACTCCTTCAACTGGGTTTATTAGCACCATATGCCTCAAAATGACAATGCCCATCTTTTAGCATAAGGGCAATATGGTTTGATTGCAAACTCAGCAGTGGGTTTCAACCTTCAGTCTTTCTATTAATCCACCCATATGTGAGGTTACCCTGCTACCTTCTTTGGAAGATACATGTTAACAACTGGAGGAGGGAATTGGAACCCTCTGAGGTAGAAATACAATTTAAATCCATATAAATAGAATTTAAGAAGTGAATGATCTGATAAATTTTTAAAAAGTCACCAATGGCAATGAAATGGCAAATTCAGTAGGTGTTTTTAGGAGTAATTATAGTAACATCTGAAAAGAAAACAACATCTGTGATTTGCCCTACTAATGGCTTAATGTAACAGTGCATCTGTTACTGGAGTAACACTCCTAGTGATCTTGACTGTCTGTTTGCAAGATCTGGAAATAAAGAAAGGACTGTTGGAGAAGAAAGGAACAGGGTGCCAGATTGGCTATTGTTGGTCAATTTCCTCCCCAGAATTTTGAATTCCCCTCCAGCTACCTCGGCCAAAAGTGTGTAGAAAATTCAGAGGACAAGTGAGTTCCACCTTGCATATGAACTCCTGCAGGCTAAACAACTAGCGGCTCACAGTGATTTTTAAAAATTTACTTTTCATCTTGTGGTTAGATATGTGTTACCCCAGCCCTAATGGCATGCCCTCAGTAGGATTTTACTAAAGGTACTCATCATGACTCGTATGAATGAGGCTTTTTTTCTGGGGGGAGGAGTTAATACTCAGGGAGTAAACTTATTTTCTTTAAACATCAATTTTCTCCTTTGAACTCAAAGGAAATCCAGAAGTTCCCACCTATAGTTGAAATCCACTGCAACGTGCCAGCTTCAGGGTATATCTAGATGAAATTGGGAAGCCATATAACAGTCTCACTCTTTTCCTCAAAGCTGTATTTTCTCTCTGCTTTGAGAAACAGACACTAACTACATCTCCTTCTTCAGCCTGCAATGGATGAATGCAGGATAGATTCTTTTTTTTTTTTTTTTTTTTGCGGTACGCGGGCCTCTCACTGTTGTGGCCTCTCCTGCTGCGGAGCACAGGCTCTGGATGCGCAGGCCCAGCGGCCATGGCTCACGGGCCCAGCCGCTCCACGGCATGTGGGATCTTCCCGGACCGGGGCACGAACCCGTGTCCCCTGCATCGGCAGGCGGACTCTCAACCACTGCGCCACCAGGGAAGCCCTAGATTCTTTATCATAAAACGTATCCAGGTCCATTCAAACTGCAAGCTCTATTGCATGAGGAAGCAGCATTTGTCAAAAGCTTATCCTAATGAAATCAACTGAAGAAAAATACAACATTCTGTTACAAAAGAAATGTGGATCTCACACTCAGCAAGGCAAACACAGTTTCAAATGTGGTATAAAGAAAAATGGTTATGTGTTGGGCCTGATTCAAAAGTTAGAATCAGTGAGCAGAGGAGGCGATGATTCCTCTATTATATGGAAGGGACAAGTTGCTGTTACTCACCCCAGCAAAGATGACGTCTCTCCTGAGCGGGCTCCATTAGGAACTACGGACAACAGGGCTTGAAAGTGGCATATTTCTCTTGTGCTGCTTGGCTAAAATATCACTTTTCTCTCCTACGATATTTTTCATTTCTCTGATTATATCTGATGGTGTCAATGCGAGGCCTTAAGCTAACACTCTCTTGGAAACTCAGAGAAGAAGAAGGCCTGGAAAGAAACAACTCTGACCAACAAAGGAGAAGGGACAAATAAGCTGTCTCACTAGAGCCCTGTGAGAAAGAAGAATAGCCTGACAGACCGTGGAGCTCAGTCCCAGAACAGTGAAGGCAGTGTTCTCCGCTGGGCTGCGCGTTTACACAGCACCATCGCTGTTAGACGTGGCTCTTGCATACATTTCTACTTTCTGTGAATCAGTGAGCCAGCAATATCAAAATTCATAAGTGATCGTACTCGCTGTATATGGTACAAAAATGACTGTCCATTTACCTTTTGTAATGCATGTAATTAAGTGTGAGACAAATATAACCTTTGTTATACCTTTGTTTGGGGGCCTGGAATATAATTTAGTTGCTGGGTTTCAAGGGCACTTAAGAAAGAAAAGACTCTCTGCAGTGACTTTTATATGCGTGCTGGTGAAGAATTTGCCCTCAGAGCTTCAGAAGTCCCATTCTTCAGTAGTCATTGTTCTCACTGATTACTGTTTGATTATACAAAATAAGGAAAGTGGGACCAATATATTGTATTTATGGATTATGTGAATACTTCAAACATACAGAAAATCAGAATTGTTTATGGGCTGACTGAGAGCTTTGAGTCACACCCTGAAAAGGAAATTTTCACGTATGATATATATATATTTTTTACTGAGTTGTCTGTTACTCAGCTAATTGGGGTGTTAGTTACTGGTGAGCCCATTTAAAAAAAAAAAAAGAGAAGGTAAAGCAAGCAACAAGCCTATTTTGAGGGTAGCAAAAGGGAAATATTAACAACCTTGGGAATAAAAGGAGGTGAAAAGAAATGAACATACTATCTAACTTCATGAAAATCTTTCCATATGACCTTGGTTGGTTGCTATGTTAACTGTGAACTTACATGTATGGTTGGATCCTATCAGACTACTAAGTAGAAGTACGGACATAAGAAACGTTTTAGAAGGGCTGACGCACCCATAACGTCTAAACTTTGAATAGCTGTAAGGTACAAGGTAGGAATTTTTAAGAACATAAAATTTGCCTAACAATTTGGACAGTCTAGAAGTTTTTCAAAAGGCACTTAACATTTCACAGACATCCATCTGCTAAAGAGAAGAGTGCTTTGCAAGTCCTAGTTTCGTTCTCTCCCTTTTCTCAGAGTCCTCTGGTTTCTTGGCACTAGTGTGACCTAAAATCACAGATCTGGCTCATCACAGAGTGTTAGCATCAGAACTGAAGGTTGTTTTGCACATGTTTTGCATGTGCTGTGGGAGAGGACACCACTGTAAAGCTTAGAGAAGTTAATAAACCTGCTCAAGGCCACACAGGAAGTTGGTGGCAAAGACGGGACCACAAACCACATCTCCTCACTCATAAAACCAGTGCTCTTCTCCTCACCACTTCCCCAGTAGAGAGAGGTGCATACAATTCTGGGACAAGAGGGTCTAGAGTATCTTGTGGACTATTAGGCTGACCAATGGATAGAGAGTCCACAAAGCATAAGCCCATTTTCCAAGCTATTTAGAAACTGTAAATACTAACGGGCATTTGCCAAGTTATTTGCACGATGAAGTTGGAATTAAAAATATCACTGTCTGGCTAATTAGAACCCTAAAAACAAGTAATAGATAGCAAACACTATGTTCAGTTTTTGCTAGAGAGGCCATGTTTCTTTTGCCCGGCTGTTGGAATTCCCTAATAAATCGTGTTGAAAGATCACACATCACAGAACTGTACGTAGTTCCCCTTTCCTGCCATCAGCGTTTCTACACTTAAGTGAATCAATCATTTTGTACGTATTTGCATTTCTCATTGGCTGCATCATGCTCTTCATGCATGATTTTTAGAGTTTTTCACGGTTAGCCTTTATATTCTTGCTGCCCAAAATTGCCCATGAAGAAGCAATGTTTGACAGAAACTTTTGCCCCTTCATCTCCCACCCACCCATACCATATACCCAGGATAAACTTCATAAGCTTAAGACCAGTTATTTACTAAAGGCTGTGCAAATTTTAGTGGTACTAATTGTTATAACTCTTGTTGAGTGGTGATTTTGTGCCAAGCACTGGGGTGACCACTCTGCATAATGCGACTCATTTAATTCCCCAACAACCTTAACAGACTGACATAATTATTTCCATAAAAAAGGTTGTAAAATTCTTCAAACAAACCGAAATAGAAGTAGTTTTGGGGAAAAATCTTATGGTTACTTTGATAAGGCAACGCTTGTTTGTCTTAACTTTACTCAGGAGAAAGGCAAGGGTCTAGACTAATCTTCCCTGAACAAACAAAATCATGTTTTAAGTACTTGGAATGGAAAATAACTTGAGGCCTTTTATCTGGTTAGCCAAATGCAAACACTGGTATAGGATTAATGAACAAAGGTTGGAAAAAGAACAAAAGCACGAGGAGGAGTTAGTAATATGAGATTAGCCATAAAATGAGTTCCTTCAGGACTGAGGCAAGGGGATGGACAGTGGGGCAGTGGCCCAGAGCCTCAAACATCTCTGGAGATGTAACATGATGGAAAAGAGTTCATTTACCAGATCTCCCCTTAGGAAGAATAAGCAGCATGAGAAGAGGTAAGATATCCTCAAGGGCCATGCGTGAACATCCCTAAATCACTGTTTCTCAACAAGGGATGACTTGGCACCCCAGTGGACTTTTGGCAATATCTGGAGACATCTTTGATGGTCACACTGCGACGGAGAAGTCACTGACATGTAGTGGGTAGATCCCAGGGATGCTGATAAACATCCTACAGTGCACAGAACATCCTCTCATGACAAAGAATTATCTGGCCCAAAATGTCAATAGTGCCGAGGTTGAGAAACCCTGCCTTAAATGTTCCCTGAACTCCAGAGGTGCTGGGTTAAGCTAACCGCAGAACTGAATCACTGAGTAAATGAGTTTGGCGAGTCTTGGTTACCTTTCCCCAACCTAAGCTTTGCTCTTTCTCTAGATACTTGTTGAACAACCTTCTAAAGATGAGCAGTTTGAAGGAGTGTGAAGTCTCGGGCTGGGCCTCTATGAATTAATTTGATTTCTGAAATAATTTTAAAAAGCAAAGACAAAGTGATGGTGAAGAGCCTTTACAGTAAGGAATATTGAGCAGGGACAGGCTCAGCTGAAAAACACCAGCAACTACAGAAAACCTCAGTGGATGATAACTTCTCGGTCGTTTGTCATCAGGTAATTTCTGTGATATTCAGGGCTCCTAAACCAGATGTGACACAGTGGTAATTACCTGCACAAATATTTCGTTTGGCCTGCACAGACTTAAATTTTAGATTCACTGGCAGCGTTAAACACCTGGATGCTCCTCATAATAATGTAGACTCTTTTTTGTGGAACTCAAGTAGCCAAACAACTGACAGCCATGGGTACACTTTCCCACCAGTCAAGAGTTGTCCACTGCTGGGACTTCCCTGGTGGCACAGTGGTTAAGAGTCCGCCTGCCAATGCAGGGGACACGGGTTCGAGCCCTGGTCCAGGAGGATCCCACATGCCACGGAGTGACTGGGCCCTTGTACCACAACTACTGAGCCTGCGCTCTGGAACCTGTGAGCCACAGCAACTGAGCCTGTGACACACAACTACTGAAGCCCACATGTCTGGAGCCCGTGGTCCACAGCAAGAGAAACCACCACAATGAGAGGCCTGCGCACTGCAGCAAAGAGTGGCCACTGCTCACCGCAACTAGAGAAAGCCCACATACAGTGACAAAGGCCCAGTGCAGCCATAAAAATAAATAAAATAAATTAATTTAAAAAAAAAAGAGTTGTCCATTGTTGAATAATGCCATTGTGGACAGGGCATGACTATCCCCATTCTTCAACTGGACTGATTCAGGAGGTTCTATTACCTGCCTGGTCCCTGTAGCAACCTTAGTTTGCAACTCCTGTCTTAAAAGATTATACTTGTAGTAGTCTCTTATAATCCTTTGTATTTCTGCAATGTAAGTTGTAATTTCTCCTTTTTCATTTCTAATTTTATTGATTTGCGTCCTCTCTCTTTTTCCCTTGATAAGTCTGGGTAAGGGTTTATCAATTTTGTTTAGCTTCTCAAAAGAACCAGCTTCTAGTTTTATTGATCTTTGCTATTGTTTTCTTTGTTTCTATTTCATTTATTTCTGCTCTGATCTTTATGATTTCTTTCCTTCTACTGACTTTGGGTTTACTTTATTCTTCTTTCTCTAGTTGTTTTAAGTGTAGGGTTAAATTGTTTGAGATTTTTCTTGTTTCTTGAGGTGAGATTGAATTGCTACAAACTTCCCTCTTAGAACTGCTTTTGCTGCATCCCATACATTTTCGGTTGTCACGTTTTCATTGTCATTTGTTTCTATGTATTTTCTTTATTTCCTCTTTGATTTCTTCAGTGATCTTTTGGTTATTTAGTAGCACAATGTTTAGCCTCCAAGTATTTGTGTTTTTTACAGTTTTCTTCCTGTAATTGATTTCCCATCTCATAGCGTTGTGGTCAGAAAAGATGCTTGATACGATTTCAAATTTCTTAATTTTTCTGAGGCTTGATTTGTGACCCAAGATGTGATCTATCCTGGAGAATGTTCCATGTGCATGTGAGAAGAAAGTGTATTCTGCCACTTTTGGGTGGAATGTTCTATAATATGAATTAGATCTGGTCTATTGTGTCACTTAAAGCTTGTGTTTCCTTATTTATTGTTTGGATGATCTGTCCATTGGTGTAAGTGGGGTGTTAAAGTTCCATATTATTATTGTGTTACTGTCAATTTCTCCTTTCATGGTTGTTAGCATTTGCCTTATGTATTGAGGTGCTCCTATGTTGGGTGCATAAACATTTATTTTTATATCTTCTTCTTGGATTGATCCCTTGATCATTATGTAGTGTCCCTT
Source organism: Aethalodelphis obliquidens (assembly GCF_003676395.1). Lineage (NCBI taxonomy): Eukaryota > Metazoa > Chordata > Mammalia > Artiodactyla > Delphinidae > Aethalodelphis > Aethalodelphis obliquidens. The sequence continues at coordinate 13,719,124 of NW_020837996.1, read as the reverse complement.
CTTATCACTTGTAACAGTCTTTATTTTAAAGTCTATTTTATCTGATACAAGTATTGCTACTCCAGCTTTCTTCTGATTTCCATTTGCATGGAATACCTTTTTCCATCCCCTCACTTTCAGTCTGTATGTGTCCCTAGGTCTGAAGTGGGTCTCTTGTAGACAGCATATATATGGGTCTTGTTTTTGTATCCATTCAGCCAGTCTGTGTCTTTTGGTCAGGGCATTTATTCCATTTCCATTCAAGGTTATTATCGATATGTATGTGCCTATTACCATTTTCTTAATTGTTGTGGGTTTGTTTTTGTGGGTCTTTTTCTTCTCTCTGTTTCCCCGCATAGAGAAGTTTCTTTAGCATTTGTTGTAAAGCTTGTTTGGTGGTGCTGAATTCTCTTAGCTTTTGTTTGGCTGAAAAGCTTTTGACTTCTCCATTGAATCTGAATGAGATAACTTGCTGGGTAGAGTAATCTTGGTTGTAGGTTTTTCTCTTTCATCACTTTAAGTATATCCTTCCACCCACTTCTGGCCTGCAGAGTTTCCACTGAAAAATCAGCTGATAACCTTATGGGGATTCCTTTGTATGTTATGTTTTGTTTTTCCCTCACTGCCTTTAATACTTTTTCTTTGAATTTATGGACAACCACGAAGAAATGGACAAATTTTTGGAAAGATACAATTTTTCAAGACTGAACCAGGAAGAATTAGAAAATATAAACAGACCTATCACAAGGAATGAAATCGAAACCATAATTAAAAATCTTCCAACAAACAAAGTCCAGGACCCAATGGCTTCACAGGTGAATTCTACCAAATATTTAGAGAAGAGCTAACACCCATCCTTCTCAAACTCTTCCAAAAAACTGCAGGGGGAGAAACACTCCCAAATTCATTCTATGAGGCCACCATCACCCTGATACCAAAACCAGAAAACAATATCACAAAAAAGAAAATTATAGACCAATATCACTGATGAACATAGATTCAAATATCCTGAACAAAATACTAACAATCAGAATCCAACAGCACATTAAAAGGATCATACACCATGATCAAGTGGGCTTTATTCCAGGGATGCAAGGATGCTTCAATATATGCAAATCAATCATTTTGATATGCTGCATTAACAAATTAAGGAATAAAAACCATATGATCATCTCAATAGATGCAGAAAAAGCTTTCGACAAAATTCAACATCCATTTATGGTAAAAACTCTCCAGAAAATGGGCACAGAGGGAACCTACCTCAACATAATAACGGCCATATATGACAAACCCACAGCAAGCATCATACTCAATGGTGAAAAACTGAAAGCATTTCCATTAGGATCAGGAGCAAGACAAAGATATCCACTGTTGCCACTCTTATTCAACATAGCTTTGGAAGTCCTAGCTACGGCAATCAGGGAAGAAAAAGAAATAAAAGGAATGCAAATTGGAAAATAAGAAGTAAAACTGTCACTATTTGCCAATGACATGATATTATATATAGAAAATCCTACAGATGCCGCCAGAAAACTATTAGAACTAATCAATGAATCTGGTAAGGCTGCAGGATACAAAACTGATGCACAGAAATCACTGGCATTCCTATACACCACCAACAAAATAATCAGAGAGAGAAATTAAGGAAACAATTCCATTTACCATCACAACAAGAAGAATAAAATACCTAGGAATAAACCTACCTAAGGAGGCGAAAGACTTGTACTCAGAAAACTATAAAATATTGATGAAAGAAAGCAAAGATGACATAAACAGATGGAGAAATATACCACGTTCTTGGATTGGAAGAAACAATATTGTGAAAATGACTATACTACCCAAAGCAGTCTACAGATTAAATGCAATCTCTATCTAATTACCAATGGCATTCTTCACAGAATTGGAAAAAAAAATCTTACAGTTCGTATGGAAACACAGAAGACCCCGAATAGAAAAAGCAATCTTGAGAAAGAAAAAAGGAGCTGGAGGAATCAGGCTCCCTGACTTCAGACTATACTACAAAGCTACAGTAATCAAGACAGTATGGTACTACCACAAAAAACAGAAATATAGATCAATGGTACAGGATAGAAAGACCAGAGATATACCCACACATATATGGGCACCTAATTTACAACAAAGGAGGCAAGAACTTACAATGGAGAAAAGACCACCTCTTGAATAAGTGGTTCTGGGAAAACTGGACAGCTACATGTAAAAGAATGAAATTAGAACACTCCCCAACACCATACACAAAAATAAACTCCAAATGGATTAAAGACATAAATTTAAGACCAGACACTATAAAACTTTTAGAGGAAAACATAGGAAAAACACCCTTTGACATAAACCACAGCAAGGTGGTTAGAACTTTTTTGACCTACCTCCTAGAGTAACAGAAATAAAAACAAAAATAAACAAATGGGATTAATTAAACTTAAAAGCTTTTGCACAGAAAAGGAAACCATAAACAAGACAAAAAGACAACCCTTAGAATGGGAGAAAATATTTGCAAATGAAACAACAGACAAAGGATTAATCTCCAAAATATACAAACAGCTCATGGAGCTCAATATCAAGAAAACAAATAATCCAGTTAAAAATTGGGAGGAAGACCTAAACAGACATTTCACCAAGGAAGACATACAGATGGCCAAGAGACACATGAAAAGATGCTCAAGATCACTAATTATTAGAGAAATGCAAATCAAAGCTACAATGAGGTATCACCTCACACTAGTCAGAATGGCCATCATCAAAAAATCTAGAAAAAATAAATGCTGGAAAGGGTGTGGTGAAAAAGGGAACCCTCCTACACTGTTGGTGGGAATGTAAATTGATACAACCACTATGGAAAACAGTATGGAGGTTCCTTAAAAAACTAAAAATAGACCTACCATATGACCCAGCAATCCCACTACTGGACATATACCCTGAGAAAACCATAATTCAAAAAGAGACATGCACCACAATGCTCACTGCAGCACTATTTACAATAGCCAGGACATGGAACCAACCTAAATGTCCATTGACAGATGAATGGATAAAGAAGATGTGGCACATATATACAATGGAATATTACTCAGCCATAAAAAGAAATGAAATTGAGTTATTTGTAGTGAGGTGGATGGACCTACATTCTGTCATACAGAGTGAAGTAAGTCAGAAAGAGAAAAACAAATACCGTATGCTAACACATATATATGGAATCTAAGAAAAAAAAGGTCATGAAGAACCTAGGGGCAAGACAGGAATAAAGACACAGACCTACCAGAGAATGGACTTGAGGATATGGGGAGGGGGAAGGGTAAGCTGTGACAAAGTGAGAGAGTGGCATGGACATATATACACTACCAAACGTAAAATAGATAGCTAGTGGGAAGCAGCCGCGTAGCACAGGGAAATCAGCTCGGTGCTTTGTGACCACCTAGAGGGGTGGGATAGGGAGGATGGGAGGGAGGGAGACACAAGAGGGAAGATATATGGGAACATATGTATACATATAACTGTTTCATTTTGTTATAAAGCAGAAACTAACACACCACTGTAAAGCAATTATACTCCAATAAAGATGTTAAAAAAACAATAATATATTTATTACATGTTAATATATAACATTTTAACAAAAAATAACTGTATTTCCCAACAAAAAAATTAGTGAGAATTTTTCTAAATCTCATTACCATTTGGATTAGAGGACAGCTGGATTCTCATATCTGTTTATCCATTCATTCTGTTGCATCATGTTCTTGTGTTCAAATACCTGAAGAAAAATCCAGCTTTATACATAGTTATAAAAGGGAGGACTCATGGATCCCCCAAAAGACCTTTGAGAACTGTGATTAGTTTTCTGTGTCAACTTGGCTATGCTACAGCCGCCGGTTATTCAATCAAGCACTAGTCTCGGTGTTGTGAAGGTATTTTGTAGGTGTGATTAAAGTCCATAATCGGTCCACCTTAAATAGGGCCTGATTTGATCAGCTGAAAGGCCTTGGAAGCAGAGTTGTGTCTTCCCTGAAGAACAAGAAAAAATTCCGTCTGTAGATAGCAGTCGCAGCTCATGCTTGAGAATTCCAGCCTGGCCTGCCCGATGGCCTACCCTATGGAGGTCACACTCGCATAGCCAGCCCAATGATCATGTAAGCCAATTCCTTGCAATAAATCTCTTAAAATATATCACCTACTGGCTCTGTTCGTCTGACTGCACTCTGATACAGGGACCCTCTAGGGATCCTCAGACCACACTGTAAGAATCACTGATAGAAGATATATTTCATAAAGGCTTTGATGTCACTTACCTAACTGGCTTAACAATAATTCTATGAAGTCAAAAAGGCAGAAATCATCACTCCTATCATCAGAGAGTATATTTATCAAATGGCACACATCCATCAATGGCTCTTAGTCTTTTTTTTAAAAAAATAAATATATTTATTTATTTATTTACATTTTTGCCCGTGTCGGGTCTTCGTTGCTGCTTGCAGGCTTTCTCTAGTTGCGGCAAGTGGGGGCTACTCTTCGTTGCAGTGCACGGGCTTCTCACTGCGGTGGTTTCTCTTGTTGCAGAGCACGGCCTCTAGGCATGCGGGCTTCAGTAGTCACGGCTCGCTGGCTCTAGAGCTCAGGCTCAGTAGCTGTGGCGCACGGGCTTAGTTGCTCTGCGGCACGTGGGATCTTCCCGGACCAGGGATCTAACCTGTGTCCCCTGCATTGGCAGGCGGATTCTTAACCACTACACCACCAGGGAAGCCCAATGGCTCTTAGTCTTGATCCTTAAATTCCTGGTTCCTATTGCACTGCTTCTATCCTTCAGTACAATAACCTTGAATATATTTGCAAGTATACACACAGATCTAGACATTCATCTTACTTAATACACTCATGCCACAAAGAATTTCCTTAGAAAAAGTAGGTAGGACTACTTTAAGTGAATTTCTTAAGGGAAAGTGATACAGAAGAAACACAGGGCTTTGTTCTATGCTCAAGCAGTTTACAATTTACCTGGGAGAAATAAGATTATTCACCCCTGAATACATGAGATTTAATGAAGTAATTAGGACTTTGATTCTTTACCAATACTTTTTTAAGCACTAGGCACTGGAATAGGGCCACTTTCATCTTTTTCAGCTACTTCTACTATGGAATGGACCTCCTCACCCCGTATTTGATGCTCCCACTGGTCAGTGAGTTTATGGAAGACAGGGATAGTGACTGGCCAGCAGGTGCTTAGTGATAATGACCTGTTCAGTGAATGACTGAGGATGCCAAGAATGGGTGCAATGCATAAAGGTGAAAAGAAAGAGCAAGAGTGGAAAAGTTGGGAGAAATGGAGAAACCAAAGAGCTGAAAGATGGAATATGACTTTCAAAAAAAGAATAAAGAGGAAGCTGAGCTGGAGAAAAGGGTGTGTATCAAATAGTAACAAGAGATCTATGAGAACAAATGAAAGGCTTCCATTCTAGGAAAGTCTGGCCAAGGAGTCTGTGCTTCATTAGGAAGAAGAGGCAGAATAGTATCATGGCTGAACGTGTAAACTTCAATCAGACAGATGTGAGTTTGGGTCTTAGTTCCATCACACACTAGCTATGTGATCTTGGATAAATTACCTGACCTTTCTGGGCCCCAGTTTCCACAACCGTGAACTTTTAGAGAGTCATTGTGAAGATTAAAGGAGAAAGTATATGTAAAGTACATCACATAGTGCCTAGCATAGAGTAAATCCAGTGAGTGTTGGCTCTCATAATTATTGTTACTATTGCTAGCATTATTAATTCTAGGGGCAGCAAGCAGCCCATGGGAGGTTTTTAATTGGGATGGTGATATGGAGGCACCTGTCAATTTTGAAAATATATTTGATGTTAGTTAGAATGAATCATTAAGGGGAAATACTGGAGCCAGAACAGTCAGGAGGTTACCTTAATAGACCAAGCACAAAGAAGTGACAGAGGTAAGGAACATGCTAGCCCAGCGCTCCTTCCACTGCCTCATCCCATACACAACAGACTGGACCTCTGCAGCTTATTATTCTAAATAGGAGCAAAAGGTCTCTTAAGTATAACTGGGAAAAGAGAAACGGTATAAAATTTTGCAAGTGTATTTAACTTCAATACATTGTTGATCAGAGTTAGGGGAGAATTTTAGAATATCAAAGTTGCAACTTTTAGAGATTGTCAAACTCTCTGACATACTGGGGCTTTCAAGCTCCCTCTGCTTACGTGGCAAATTAACTCAAGGTTCCTAGAAAACAAATCGCTAAGGAGACACCAGTCTAGGCTAATAATTAAAAAAAAACTGCTTATAAGTCACATAAACATCTTTGTGTATGTCTAGGATCTTTTGAGAGTTATGTATAGCTAGATACATAAGTATCTACAGAGCTTACACGTGGTGACTATTCACACTGAATGAAACCCATCTGTTAATATCTGGGTACACTGGCGGTAAAGTCAACTGATGACAGGTAGGTGTAACAGGAGCTGACTAGGAGAAATCACTTGCCAATCTATAGCACTGGTCTTGTTATGTCTGTATCCAGTAATTATGACATCTTTTAATTTTCAGGTAAGTTCTTGGTCTTAGTGTGAGGTTTAATCTTTATTTTCAAACACAGAGAACTGGGATTCTTCCTGAGCAACTTGAAGCATAGCAGAAAGTCAGTAGGCTGAATCACAGGGTTTCCTAAAATGGTACAGTTTTAATAATGTGTACACACTGAAACCCAAAGACATGCTGATCTCCACGTATAACACTTCTGACTTAGTATGGGAGGTCAATGACAAATAGTACAGAACATTCACCAGAATTATGATTTAGCTACTAGTTTAGAGTGGAATTTCTAGTCTCAGTTGATTGAAACACATGTGCTTATGTTTCAGTGTAATAGATGTGAATCCCCCTTTCAAAAGAATTCCAAGTTTGCATTTGTGCAGAAATCATTGATTGGAATAGGTATTCCATGAGTATAAAGGAAAAAAAAGACATTAAGTAAGAGACATCTCATAGTGGCCTTTGTACATGATTTTCTCTCCATCAAATGCTAGTACTCAAGTTGACCTTCCAGGTAGAAGGGATGGATTGTCTCAGAGCCAAAAATGCATTGTTGTGCAGGCCCTGTGGTTGTCTAACAATACACATTTGCAAGGTAGCTGCTTGGGACAGAGGTGGAGCGAGACCTGGGAAGAGAGAGCTGGGATCTTCATCTAGAAATAAAAGCCTTGCATTAGCTAAACGTACTGATAAGCAGGGTGTGTGGCTCACCACTTCCTATGACTTCTAGGTGAGAGGTAACTAGGAACTCATGGAATTAAAGCAATCAACTTGGAATAACAGCTTAAGATGAAATAGGGCCTCAGATTTTAAGTCTTCCAATATTAGCATATCACAGATAAAGGAGACAGAGACTCAGGAAGGTTAAAGAGTGTCATGAGTCAAGGTGACTGCCAGGACTTTTTTATAACTTCTAATCCAGTATATTTTTGCCACTTCACACTGTCTCAGTGAGGTCACCATGATCACTGTATTTCTACCCAACTGTTTTCTACCCATTTACTTTAGCAAAACGGGAGATTTATTGGCTCACAGAACTGGGATGTTCAGAGATCCAAGGGCTCTAATAATTGCATGTTTTAGTCTGGCTTTTTCTGTGTGGTGGGCCAGATGGTCTTTGGAAACTCCAGACACATATTGACTCAGCCTATAAGCCTCATTAGAAGGTCTTTCCTGACACATTTTATTTTGCCAAAGTCCCAGGAAAACCTCTAACTGGTTCACTCTGGATTAGGTACCCATCCACAGCAGCCCATGACATACTCTGTGCCAAAGTCTTTTAACCGCATTGAATATATTACTCATAAGAAAAAGGGGTTATCTAATTAGAAGGAAGTCAGGGATTCTAAACAGGCACAAGCAACTAACATATATCATAATCATATTTCTAAAATAAAATATCATGGAAGGAAATATCTAAAAAGGGAAACTTACCAAACAACGGAATACCAACTATGGAAATGGTGTTGCTTTTCTTCTTTAAAATAATTTGTGTCAATATCTGTAATGACAAAGATAAGGAAAAATCTCATTTCAGTAGATGAAAGATTGATTCACTATAGCTTACATCACAATAATTGCTTTCATACACACCCAACATAAAATATTTTATAGTCTTTGCACAGTGTCTGGCATTTAATGAATGCTCATTCCCATTCTTTGCACATGTACAACTGTTAGCCTTATTTGTGCCAAGGCCACTGTCAACGCTTTTATCACCACGGACTGCCAGGGTCATTCATGTTATGAAGTCTCAGTTAAAAGACAAAATGGACTATAAGCTGTTCCGTATTTTTGGTTTCCAACATTTGAGTTTTTGAATGCCATGATTCCCAGAATGGCCTACCATTTGCTCTGTGATTTCATAGCACATATTCCCACCCTCCTTACATTTCAGTGGGACTTGCATTATTCGGATTTTCTTTTTAATTTCAATCCACATGAACCTTGGTTATTATGTCTTTGAGAATTTCATGATATAGCTGGAATTGTGTCATCTGGTACAATTAGGTTTCTACAATGTCACTCTGGAGGATAATCAAAGACTTAAATGAAGCACAAACTTATCACCTGTCTAATTTCAGTAGAGACCAAAGAGGTAGTGTGTGATCATGGTTAGGAGCCAGGGCTTTCAAGTTAAGAAGTTCTGGGTTCAAATCCTGATTCCCTACTAGCTGGTTTCTTAAGCAAGTTACTTTATCTCCTTAAGACTTAATGACCTCACCTATAATGTGGGACAATACCACCACCTAATTCATAGGTAATGCACGTAGAGTGTGTGGTACTCTTTGAACTTTAAATACAGACTAACCATTATTATGACAGTCATAATAAAAAAATGTATGTGTGGGCAATAAAATAAAGAACAGAAAGAGCACCTGCTGCAGTTGCAAGCACAAAATGAGAACACATACATACATCTGTGCATGATGATTTTATCGACAGACATCTTTTACATTTTGTTCAAGAAGCCTACCCAAATTTCTTTATTCTCATTGGTCCGCCTCCTTTTGGATTCTTTATAATCACAACTTTTTATCAACAGCTTTGAGGTATAACTGACAAGTAAAAATCGTATATATGTAAGGTACACAAAATGATGGTTTAATATATGTATCCATAGTGAAATGATTACCACAGTCAAGCTAATTACCACATCCATCACCTCACGTAGTTACCTTTTTTCTGTGTGTGGTGAGGACACTTAAGAGATGCTCTCTTAGCGACTTTCAAGTAAACAATTCTATGTTATTAACTATAGTCACCATGCTGTCTGTTAGATCCTCAGAACTTACTCATCTTATAATTAGAAGTTTGTACTCTTTGACAAACATCTCTCCATTTTGCCTGATTATTATTATTATTATTTTTTGCGGTACGCGGGCCTCTCACTGCTGTGGCCTCTCCCGTCGCGGAGCACAGGCTCCGGACGCGCAGGCTCAGCGGCCACGGCTCACGGGCCCAGCCGCTCCGCGGCATGTGGGATCCTCCCGGACGGGGGCACGAACCCGCGTCCCCTGCATCGGCAGGCGGACTCTCAACCACTGCGCCACCAGGGAAGCCCTGCCTGTTATTTTGATTGTTTTTTGTTTGTTTGTTTTTTAAGATAAGAAATTAGGACAGATACAGAATTCTGTGTGACTCTTGAATGTCTCTCAAATCTATTCATTTCTTCCATTTCTTTTTTTCTGTGAATTTTTTATTTTTATTTTACTTTTATTAATTTTTATTGGAGTATGGTTGCTTTACAATGTTGGGTTAGCCTCCACTGTACAACAAATCTTCCATTTCTACTGCTTGAGTCCAGGCTATCTCTTCTCTTGCCTGCTCTCTCTTGTTCTCACTGCTTCTGTGCTCACTTCCTATGGTGGTCATTGCTCCTGGTCACCAATAGTCATCCCTCCTCTACTTCTGGGCACTTAGGAGGATCGCCCTTTCCTGTGCCTTAGAGAAATGCATGGGGCTTCCCTGGTGGTGCAGTGGTTGAGAGTCTGCCTGCCGATGCAGGGGACATGGGTTCGAGCCCTGGCCTGGGAGGATCCCACATGCCATGGACCAACTGGGCCTGTGAGCCACAACTACTGAGCCTGCGTGTCTGGAGCCTGTGCTCCGCAACGGGAGAGGCCGCGACAGTGAGAGGCCCGCGCACCGCGATGAAGAGTGGCCCCCGCTTGCCGCAACCAGAGGAAGCCCTCGCACAGAAACAAAGACCCAACACAGCCAAAAATAAATAAATAAATTTAAAATTAAAAAAAAAAGAAAATAAAGAAATGCATGGCCATGTGACCTGTGGTGGCTAAAAAAGTAAGAGTGGAAGTGACGTGTGATGCTTCCAGGCGGAAGCATTTGAACTGATGTGTGTGGTTCTCCATGTTCTGTCCTTGTTGACATGACACCAACCTTCCAAATGGCAGAGCTTTTGTCAGCCAGAGTTATAGGGTGAGGATGATGTGGAACAGAGTGACAAATGATGCATGAGCAAAAAATAAAATTTGTTTCACAAGCACAATTTAACTGCTAATTAAAGACCGCTTGGAATGTAAACTGTTGCATAATATTCTCTCCAACTGGAATTTAGGTAACTCTTCTGCAGGAATTACAGCTTGCTTCTTATACAGTCTTTGTGTCACCAGCCTGAGCTTAATATAAGGAATCAGTAATTACTTGTCAGTGGACTGACCAGGGAAAGAAACTTGATTCTCTCCTCCAGCCCTTTTAAATCAATTGACTGTTTTATGTAAGTTAGCAGTAGACTTACATACAGTTACCATAGGTATATGGACTGGGATGAGAACCCCTCTTAAAATGTTCTAAGACTCCTCAAGCTGTCCTTTTGTATGGATATGTCTAAGGCCCGTAAATCGCAAAGCATTATTCACTGACTAACAGGAGCCCAAATAAACCTATGCCTTATTTCTATTACCTTTTAATATTCTTCTATTATCAAAGATACGGACGGAGAAAGGTAATGGAGGATGGACTTTCTGATAACTTTCATGTTATCATGGTTTGGCCAAAGGCTGGAACATTCAAACCATGATTATAAACAGTGGTATATAAAGTGTCTCCTGGGACTTTGGTCCAAGATCAGTCTACAGTTTTAGTAGACTCAAGTATTTGATTTGATGTCTCCTTGATGCCTTTCCTGAATAGCATAGTGGAAGCAGAGGTATCAGATGTGAGGGTATCTCAGATTGTGCCTCAACAGGAAGAAAAGTCCAGGCACCAAATGTTTTGCTAGGGAGAGTTTTTATGCAAATAGCCTTGGGAAAGACTTCCAAACCCTTGTTGAAAAACTCCAGAATTTTTCTCCATTCTACTACTTTAATAGTCAGCAGCCCCGAATTCTTGCTGTCACTTCGTTGCCTCTTCCATTTGTTGTCTCCTTCACTTTGTCATCTGTATATCGTATTGATGTGGGTCTTGTTTCTGATTTCCAGGGTCTGCCTTGACTTTTGGTGACTGTGTAGGATACAAATCGCATCTCTGCAATCACATCAGTAACATCAGATAGAGACTCCTCAACTGTATGTCCATAAATGGCCCTTCCCACAATTCTCCATTGTAACTAACTTTGAATTGGGCCAAAGAGTATAGGATGACAGGTCCACGTTTGATTTTCCATCAACCTCAGCAGTGACTAATATTCCACTATCCTTCGTATTTTTATTTTCTTTAAATTCTTTGGAAAGGATCCATTCAGATTAGTTTCATAAGATCAAAGCTCATATTACTATATATTCTTACTTTTCACATTCTAATGTTTCTGAAATTGCAGTGCCTCTTACACTTGATATTTACCTTTAATGATGTATTTTTAATCTCCAAATGCTATTATTAAATTTACAATGCAGTGTATAATTGGTAGCATCTTAGAACTCAAGGTATATGCTAATATTACTCCTCATATTAGAGGTTCTCAAGTACACTTTATGACATTGGCTTCTTATTGCACTGCATACATGCAATTTAACAGAGCTAAAGGGTTATATCCCCAAGAACTGTGAAAGCCAGCCAAATCCTGAGCATCACAGGCTAGAGGAGTGTTGAGCCTGGTTTGCACAGATGTATCTGGTCTGCCTTCTGAAACTTCTGTACATAAGTAACAACAACCTTTCCTCATCAAGAGAAGTTGCCAGACTATCACCACATCTGGGGTGGAACAGCAGCTAATTTTACACAAAAAGTCAGTACTTATTTGACTTTTTGCTCAAATTCTCTGGCTTCCCAATCCACTTGAACATGTTGACTAGCTGGTTAATATTTCTCAGGGAAAACTACGTTTAATTTGATCCCATTTACTCTTTTTCTCATACTTAAATTTACAAGTAAACATCATCACAGAGTTCACAAGGCTTTATTTAATTTCCCTATCTGCACTCCAACATTTCACTTGCTGAAACCACTGCTATGAAGTTTATGCTTTTCTTTAGACAAAATCATATACACCAACCCCCCCCCCCCACTAAAACCCTGCATCTTCTCCAACAACCTCATTGTAAGGCATACACGCATATGATAACATATTCACATTTCCAATATGAAAACACACCACTTAAAATTTCTTGTTTTACTTATATAAAAAAGGCGGGCTTCCCTGGTGGCGCAGTGGTTGAGAGTCCGCCTGCCGATGCAGAGGACACGGGTTTGTGCCCCGGTCTGGGAAGATCCCACATGCTGCGGAGCGGCTGGGCCCGTGAGCCATGGCCGCTGAGCCTGTGCTCCGCAACGGGAGAGGTCACAACAGTGAGAGGCCCACGTACCGCAAAAAAAAAAAAAAAAAAAAAAGGCCTAAGTATCTCTGTCTGATCTGGAAGTCAGATGTTGAATTATCATAAGTTTATAAAGAAATGTTTTTCTCCTCAACAAATCAACTACATGATACTACCCTAAGCTTTGGGAAGATAACTGACTTTTTCTAAGACCTACAAATTGGTAAGGACTAGCATTTATTGGGATTAAACATTAGGCATGGCTTTAAATTCCCAGGAATACTTGGTGAGGAAAATCCTGGAATTCATACCACTATACCTATACAGATTAAGAGAATCAAGATTTGGGGCCCTCAGTAGTAGATGAAGCCAGAGATATATTAATACCCATCCAATCTATAATTATTCAATTGCATTAATTAAGTAGGGAAGCCAAGTGATTTCTTTAAGGGTTAAAAATGTATCAACTACTGCAGAGTCAGTGACGTTATGAATGTGCATTGAGATTGATTCATACAGTCCTGGGTCTAATTTTACTTCTGCCACCTTTTCCTGGTTATTTGACTTTGTAAAACTACTTAATCTCTTAGGCTTAAGATACTAGCCTTAAGTTTCTTCTTCTGAAAAAAAAAAAGCAAAATGATAGCTATTTTACATGATTATAAATTTCTTCTCTCTCTATATCTCTATCTCATGTGTGTGTATATACCATATCTGGCATAATGAATACTCAATGGCAGTTGTTGTTAACACTATACTCTACCCATCCCAACTGTAAACTCAAATACCTTACCTAATAGCTCTCATTTTCCCCTACCAATATGAGAATTGGACAATCTAATTTATCTTCTAGGCTACCATCATTTATCATCTCACTCTCCCTTCCTGTCTGGCTAAGAGAAGCTGAGAGAGTAGGACTAACAATAAAAATCATACAAATCCCTAATTTCAAGGAAAAAGTGCCATGGGATAGGAAATAGTCCTATAATTGTTTCTTTTTTCAGCTAGAAAAAGAAAAGTCTGAACAAACTTACTAACAAAACCTTCCATTTAAAATTCTTCCTAGCACCTCCTCATAAAAACCTCTTGCAAATAACTGGTACAGAAACAAGGAATCTTATTCAAATATGGGTAATCACAGAGAAATCTTCATAAAAGTTGTCACTTTTATAGATAGATACTATGAAGCGCAAAAGGAGAATGGAACAGGAAAAACAACTGAAAATAATGAACACAATAAAAACAATATTGCCATGGAGAAGATCAAGTTGTGATTGAGTTTTCACTGTGAAAACAGCACAACAAACCACCTCATGAAATGATGATCACTAAAATTCAGAGATCAAGTCAGACCTCTAGGACGTAGAGAACTATTGTAAGAATACAAAAGGAAAAAAAGAATAGAGCTGATTGGTTTAAGGAAAGAAACAGAAGATAAAACTGAAGCCAACACAAAAATGAATCTGAACTGGGAAGCAACACAAGGGAGATCAAAAATTGCTATAAATGCAGTAAACCACAGAATACTAGAATGGGAAAAGTTAAAAAGATTAGTGAGAGAAATTACTGGTATCAAAGACAGATGTGGTTATAAAAGATGTGTATAATTGAAGCCCGTGATGAAGAAATGGAAATAGGCAATTAAAGCAAATGTTAAGGATTATAATTGAAGAAAATTTCTCAGACATAGAAAAAAACTTGAATATCAAGTTTGAAAGGAAACTCTAGAAAACTAGGGCACCTACAAGGCACTGGTGGGGGACCACAGACACCTAAGGGGACTGGAAGAACCCCCAGCAATTGGCTTGCAGGATCATGGTTCCCAGGCCAAAGGTCAGGCCCAAGCTCCTGTGGTCGGAGCTCCGAGTCCAAACCACAGGACTAACAGAGAACCTCAGACCCCAGGGAATATTAACTGGAGTCAGGCCTCCTGGAGGTCCTAATCTCAGCACCAAGACCCAGCTCTATCCAACTGCCTGCAAACTCCAGTGCCTGACACCTCAGGCCAAAGAACGAGTAAGACAGGAAAACAGCCCCACCCATCAAAAGAAAAAGAAAAAATGAAAGGACAAAAAAATATGTTACAGAGGAAGGAGCAAGATAAAAACCTACAAGACCAAATAAATGAAGATGAAATAGGCAACCTACCTGAAAAAAGAATTCAGACTAATGATAGTAAAGATGATCCAAAATCTCAGAAACAGAATGGAGAAAACAAGAAACATATAACAAGGATCTAGAAGAACTAAAGAGCAAACAAACAATGATGAACAACACAATAACTGAAATTAAAAATACTCTAGAAGGAATCAATAGCAGAAAAACTGAGGCAGAAGAATGGATAAGTGGGCTGGAAGAGAAAATGGTGGAAATAACTACCACGGAGCAGAATAAAAAGAATGAAAAGAATGAAGAATTAATTTCATGCCAACATGAAAGGATTGTAGACATCACTAATCATTAGAGAAATGCAAATCAAAACTACAATGAGGTATCACCTCACACCAGTCAGAATGGCCATCATCAAAAAATCTACCAACAATAAATGCTGGAGAGGGTGTGGAGAAAAAGGAACCCTCCTGCATTGTTGATGGGAAAGTAAATTGATACAGCCACTATGGAGAACAGT
The DNA here is from genome assembly GCF_003676395.1 of Aethalodelphis obliquidens. Lineage (NCBI taxonomy): Eukaryota > Metazoa > Chordata > Mammalia > Artiodactyla > Delphinidae > Aethalodelphis > Aethalodelphis obliquidens. The sequence continues at coordinate 13,703,758 of NW_020837996.1, read as the reverse complement.
ATGGAGGTTCCTTAAAGAACTAAAAATAGAATTACCATATGATCCAGCAATCCCACTACTGGGCATATATCCTGAATAAAACATAGTTCAAAAAGAGTCATGTACCCCAATGTTCATTGCAGCTCTATTTACAATAGCCAGGACATGGAAGCAACCTAAGTGTCCATCGACAGATAAATGGATAAAGAAGATGTGGCATGTATATACAATGGAATATTACTCAGCCATAAAAAGAAATGAAATTGAGTTATTTGTAGTGAGGTGGATGGACCTAGAGTCTGTCATACAGAGTGAAGTAAGTTAGAAAGAGAAAAACAAATACTGTATGCTAACACATATACATGGAGTCTAAAAATAAAATGGTTCTGATGAACCTAGGGGCAGGACAGGAATAAAGATGCAGACGTAGAGAATGGACTTGAGGACATGGGGTGGGGGAAGGGTAAGCTGGGACGAAGTGAGAGAGTGGCATGGACTTATATATACTACCAAATGTAAAATAGATAGCCAGTGGGAAGCAGCTGCAGAGCACAGGGAGATCAGCTCGGTGCTTTGTGACCACCTAGAGGGGCGGGATGGGGGGAGGGTGAGGGAGACGCAAGAGGGAGGGGATATGGGGATATATGTATGCATATAGCTGATTCACTTTGCTATACAGCAGAAACTAACACAACATTGTAAAGCAATTATACTCCAATAAAGATGTTAAAAAAAAATGAAAAAAAGAAAGGACCCTCTATATTCCAAGAAAGAAGTAGCACAGAATGGCCAACATTATGACATACCATAAAAAAGTTATTGGATGTCAAAAAAAAAGGGGGAATCCATTGGGAAGCCAAAGGAAAAACAATTCAAGCCCCAGAAAAGTTGGGGAAATAGCTTCAACAAATGCTGAAAGACAGGCAGCATTGCCTGTTATATTCTCAGGGACAGAAAATATGGTTTGGAACTTTAAACCCAGCCAAACTATTTTGAACATGGAAGAACTAAGGGAATATTGTTCCCAAGAGACTTTACTGAGAAATCTGTTGGAGGAAAAACTTCAGTCCATCCATATATGATTGTAAAAATTACAGCAAAAAGATTTATGGAGAGGACTGAATCTAACTACAGGACTGAGCCTAAATGTCATTCAGGGATAGTTGTTTCAGAGCAGAATATACGTTTTATTAACCTTGACAGAAGTTGGGAAAAGAGGGATAAATGAAGACATGTAATATAAATACATTGATTGCCTCATGTCTTATAGTTGAGAATAGTGAATTAAGAGCTAGAAGGATAACAGAACAAAAGGAAACAACCTAGCAAAGATAATACTGGAAACTGAAATTGGGTGGAAGAATGAAGGGAGAAAGAGAAAATACAGTAGTTTTTATCACTGCTTACGAAAGAAAGTTGATAGATACTATTTAAAGAAATAGAGAATTTAGTTACTACTCATGTTACACTTAATATGAAAACGTAAATAGAAACTTTTCAGATTATCAAAAGAAGTACATATAAAATGAAAACAGAGACTATATATAGTAAAGGATTTAAAAAATATTAACGAAAGCTCCCATTCCCTTTAAATTAAGCATATTAAAAGAGTAGGTATGGCTACTTTCCTATGTTAGATCAGTAGTGATTTATGGTCCAACAATCAGTAAAATAAATTTCATTTAAGTAGTTAGTGCTGCTTTTCCCTTGAGGCTCTCTAAAAAAATATCTCAGAATATTAAAAGACAGATAAACCTTTTACTTGTGCCTGAAATTATGTAAAATTTTCATTAACCCATCAGCTAAATAACTATACCCTAATTGGTGGCAACTTCTTTAATAAAAAGACCACATTTTCTTCAGATTGCCAGAAGACTCTTCCAAGTGTACATTTGTACATGTGGTATATTGAATAATAGCGATGAGGTTTGCTATTTCAGCAAGGAACCCTTGCTTTTAGAAAGTAGAGTGGTGCTAAGTTTCCAAGCCATCTCTCTTGCAGTGGGATTGGTAAAGAGAGATGTACGAGTTTGCTAGGGCTGCTGTAACAAAGTACCACAAGTGGGTGGCTTAAACAACAGAAATTTAGGGTCTCACAGTTCTGGAGCCTCAAAGTCCCAGATCAAGCTGTTAGCAGGGTTGGTTCTTTCTGAGGGCTGTGACAGAAGAATCTGGTCCATGCCTGTTTCGTAGCTTCAGTGTTTTGCTGGCAATCTTTGATGTGCCTTGGCCTATAGACCCATCATCTTGATTCCTACCCTCATGCTCACATGGCATTCTCCTTCTGTGCACATCTCTATGCACACATCTCTCCTTTGTCTACGGACATGTCGTATTGGCTTAGGAGCCCACCTACTTCAAAATGACCTCATCATAACTTCATTACATCTGCATGTCTATTTCCAAATGAGGTCACATTCTGAGGTACTGGGAGTTAGGAGTTAACTGTGGGAGGAGCCACAATTAAACCTGTAGCAAGACAGAAGAGAAAGTGGTGGTTCTGAAATGGTAGAGCAGACCATTCCACCTGTCAAAGTAGACAAAACCAAACTGGATGCCCATTAAAATCAGGTGTCATTGCTGGTATACACGTTGAATGTCACTGGGACCTCTTGCAGTTTCTTACCTACCAAGTAGATGATTTTGCTTAATGATATTCATCAGTGATAAGAAAAAAGGCAGATGAGTACATCAGAGTATGAGAAGAGGAAATTAAGATCTAAATCCAAGCACCTTGATACTCGGACATCTAATCAGTGAATAGAAACATTCCTGACTTTGTAAGACTTTCAAATTTACTAATAGTCCATTTTTTCTGTCTAGCATATTGTTTATAAGCAACCTTATACTGTTAAATAATAATAACAGTAATAATATACTGTTGTTGGACCTAAGCAAGTCTTCCAAAACCTCATCAGGATTATTAACTCCTCACAGAGACACACACACTCTTTTCTGGGGCCAACTATACTGCAACAATTCTTTGTTGATAACAAAGGGTGTAGGAGTGGGCGGCCTGAAGTTCTACTTGTTGAAATCAACTTAATGTGCCGTGGAGCAAAAAGAGCTTTCCTGTTTTTCAGGTAGCAAAAAACCTCTATCCCACAAATTTCAGCTTCACTTAATTGACCAATGTTTTCCTAGGTCGGGGAACGCTACTTAAAAGGGTTTTGGGCAATGTGAGATAATGCAGGATGCTGCCTAAAAGTGGTAATGTAACCCTGATATTCATAATGAGATTTTTCTTTTTTAGTTCCATTTTGTATTGAATACTCAAAAGAATTAGCTACCTCAATTTGGCGCTAGTGTGATTTTAAACATTAATACATCCTAATCTCCCTTATAACACAAAGGAAGATACCACAGCTCCAAGTTTTAGTTTTGTTTATTTAGAATATGATGTTATTTTTAATTATATTTATTTTATCATTACTATCTAGTTATGGTGTTTGATATAAATATTTCCTTTATGAAAGGGACAAGATTTTTAAAATAAATTGAAAAGTCAATTTTTTAAAAAAACTACAGGGCTTCCCTGGTGGCGCAGTGGTTGAGAGTCCGCCTGCCGATGCAGGGGACACAGGTTCGTGCCCCGGTCCGGGAAGATCCCACATGCCGCGGAGCGGCTGGGCCTGTGAGCCATGGCCGCTGAGCCTGCACGTCCGGAGCCTGTGCTCCGCAACAGGAGAGGCCACAACAGTGAGAGGCCCGCGTACCAAAAAAAAAAAGAAAAGAGACAAAACTACAAAATAAGTAACAGTCATGGAGTTAGGCAAACATTTGAAAGGTAGCATGCAAATAACTAAAATTTGAGAACTAATGAATTAATTCCTTCATTTATTCTGAAGGTATTTGCATATAAGAACAAAGCACTCCACTGGATGCTCAATAAATGTATTTAGTTGCAGGAAACAGTTATCCTCTGCACCCAAATTTGCATGTTTTGGCTAGGCAGAGAGGAAAAACACAGAAATCCAGCACATCTTTTTTTTTGCTAGAATAGAGCAAGGGCTGAATTCCAACCACCTTTGGAGCTGGTGGCAATGCCTCCTCCTTCCTTTCTGTTTTTATCCCCGGCTTCCCTGTTTTGTATTACGTTTGATCCCACAAGCCACCTCTGACCCTTTTGGGAATAGGCAGAGTATATAAAAAGGGAGGGGATTAATCAGTATTTGTTGAATAAATGAATACATAAGTGAATGAATAAGCAAGCAGAGGACTGAGGGGGAGAACTGCAAAGCTCTGATGGTTCTTAGCTCTCCTGTTTTAATAAGGAGGGTTGATTCAAGGAGCACACTGTGATTCTAACAAGGAAGGTAGCACCCTGCCTGACCCAGATGGGGACCGTGGAGTCTGAATAGGCAGGAAATTAGAGAAAACACTCGTCAGTGAGTGTTTGTCTTCTCTCCAGATGTACTGGAGGGCTGGCTGATAACCCCAGATGGACCCAGAAATGACTTCTCAGGCAAGTCAGAGGAAACTGAAGCTCACGGTCACCTTGGCTAAACCTCAGATTAAGTGTGTCAGTCCTAATTCAGAGGAATCGTGAAAAAAAAAAGGTCTGGTTGTTAGTGTAAAGGAAAGTTGTAAAACTGCCTTTGAGAGGGAATCCAGCCTGAATTAGTAAGAGAGAGAAAACCTGCCATGTCTTTGTTCTCTGCCCAGGAGGGCCATCAGTGTGACCCTGACAGCTCTTCCGGGGAACAAGAGAAAATCCCTGGTGGCCTTGTGGAAGTTGTTTTCATCCTAGGTGACAGGATGATTCACAGGCTGTTGGAGAAAATATCGGTCGCAGAGCAAAGAGAAACATGAGTGAATGTAACCTGCTGTTCTTGACTCTCTAGGTTTTAGCGCTTCTCCCTTTCTAATACAGCACTTTACATATATGCCTCCCTCTCCTAAATTGGACTCCGCCCAAAGGCAGGATTTCTTTTTTTTTCTTTCTTCTTTTTTTTTTTTTTTTTTGCGGTACGCGGGTCTCTCACTGTTGTGGCCTCTCCCGTTGTGGAGCACAGGCTCCCGACGCGCAGGCTCAGCGGCCATGGCTCACGGGCCCAGCTGCTCCGCGGCATGTGGGATCTTCCCGGACCGGGGCACGAACCCGTGTCCCCTGCATCGGCAGGCGGACTCTCAACCACTGCACCACCAGGGAAGCCCCAGGATTTATTTCTGGATTCATTTTGTAGTCTTCATGGTACCCATTATTTGAGACTCAATAGGTGCCTGGTATGTACTGGTTAAATGTATGAATGAAAGTAGACATTTGAAAATTGCTACAGCTGTTATTTAAATCCTTCTCCATGAATGTTTGAGTGCTTACCATGAACCAGACAACTTTTCAGCACTGGGAGAAATTTAAAAAATCAGTACGCCAGCCTCACTTCTAAAGACATTTGTAGACCTGAGGCTGATGTAGCCATGAACATTAGTAACATTTATACAACTGAGATCATAAGAAACAAAGTGAGAGGGGGATATAGCAAAGGGATGTGAGTGCACAGAGAAAGAAGAATCAGATATGGGGACTGCTTAGCGCAGAGACTGGGGAAGGAGCATTTGTTGAAGGCTTTGAAGGATGAAATTCAATAGGTGTAGGTAACTCTGGAGAGGACGTCCCAAGGGAAAATTACACCCCAGACAAAATCTTGACATGGGATAGAACAGAGTTTGTTTTGGCGTGTTGGGTAGTTTAGAGGGGCTATGATAATGTTCACAATGTGGGGGTGTGTATGTATGTGTGTGTGTGTGCGTGTGTATGTGTGTGAGAGAGAGAGAGAGGAAAGGGGGGAGAAAGGAGGAGGAAGAGAGAGAGAAAGAATCGAGGAGTTAAGGTCATCTGGGCACAGATTTCACAGAACCTTAAAAACTGGGTGAAGCCGTTTGGATTTAACTAAGTAATGAAGATCGTGGAGCAGGGACATGGCACAATCTCAGCTGCTCTTTAGAATCTGGATGCAACAATGAGCTCATCTGACCAACAAAGCTAGGCAAGAGTTACTGACGCCCCCTCCTCCAGGGTCATTCTTTTCCTTCCTGGTATCAAGGGTGCACCACCTAAAAGGAGACTCCAAAAGATGACAGCTAACTCAAGGAATGGTTCCCTGCTGGAATGTCATCCAAAAAAGAAAGGACAATGTAACAAGGAAACAGTGGGAGAGCCCTTCTAAAGCACAAGGCACATTTGTCTCTATTTGAGGGACGATTTAAAAAAAAAGAAAAAGCTTCCCTTGAACATATGTCCTTAAAGGGAATGACCTAAATGTTTATTTTTACTTTTTAGCAGGAAATGTATTCCTGTGCAATGGAATACCTAGAATTGTCGAGGGAAAGCTCTATCTCACAAAGGGATGTCAGCTGGTAAGCACAGAATGAGTGACAGAATTAGAAAAAGCGCCTGCCAGCTCTAATGTAATTGATTCAGGCATGAATTTTCAATCGGTGTTTAAACTATTAGGTGAATGGAAATGTAAGCACGTAATGAACAAAACACAAGTGAGATCTCATCACCCCTCTGATCAAAGCTCGGCACTGGCCCCCTTTCACTCTAAGAGTCCAATTCCTTACAGAGGCCCCCAAGATCTCACACCATCTGCCTCCATTCCTTTCCTAAACGCAACCTCACTGTGATCCCCTTGTTCCTGTAACTTCAGCCACACCAGCCTCCTTAGTCACGCACCCTCCTTAAGGTCTTCTGGTCACTATCCTCAAAGTCTGGATTCCTCTTCTCCCAGACGTCTGCATGGCTAACTCTTTTCTGATACGAGTCCCTATTAACAGTCAACTTCTCAGCACCGTGTTTACAAATACACCCCACGCCGTTGCCACCCTCGAACACTCCCAGTCTCTGTCACTCCACTCTCTGCTTTTCCCTACTAGGCATCTACTGAGTGTTAACCTATGATATAATTTACTTATTTGGGGAGACAGAGATTTTTGTCTTTTGTTTTCTGCAAAAATCCCAGGTATCTAGAATAGCACCTGGAATGCAGTAGTTGCTCAAATATTTGTATAATGCATTGAATAAAAGCCTATGGGCAAAGGAGTCTTTTGTGAGTCACCTTTGATGAGTGGCTCCTGCACTGCCCATGCATACAGTGGGAGCACAGATCGCAAGTGGGGACTGACCTCTGCGTACATGAAGGGGCAACCCTTGCCTCTGGGCATTCACTACCATAAATAGGTGAGAAGTGTTGCCTAATTAGAGGATAAGGAAAATATATTAGTGTTGAGAAATTAATGAGCTTAGGGAACAGAAAATCAGTGCCTCTGACAAAGGAATCTGTTAGAAAAACAAACACAGCAGAGGCCAAGAGAGAGCAATACCAACTTCTAGACTTGGACCTTTCTGCTTCAAAGATGCAGAAGTTTCGTCTCTGATAAACTTCATTAAAAAGCCAACAGAATTCTCTCAATGCCCAGGCAGCTTCTTTGAATTTGCCTCCTTTTGTGAGCCGTTCTAGAAACCAGCCCAGGATCTGCATGCTGGGGAAAGAATCTTTCGTCTGACCAGGGATTAAGGCAATCTGCTTCTTCGGTCTGGGGGAACCGTTCTCCTGGGGGCCAGGGGATTAGGTATAAGCAGCTGTCTGGAATCAGGGAGAAGAGGGAAGGAGGCAGAAGTACACAGTCCAGTCTCAGCACAGGCTGTGAGCCATTCCAGTTTCTCTTCTATAATCAGCTTTGTTTTCCTTTGTTCCTACGATTATGATCTTTTATGTTTTTCATTCTAGCCGCTCCTAATTCACGAAGCCATGAAAATGGGTGTCAGGGGTCTGAAAATTTGTGAGAACTAGACATTATCGTCACAGTGAATAAATATCAGATTTTTGTGTACATATATGTACTATTTTTGAGCTATAGGTGTTCCTGGGACCAATGAAATATAAAAATGCTATTAAAAGTGTTGCTGAGTTCATTGAATGGCTTGTTATAGTACTCCTAACACAGTAACCTTTTGTCACGATGGCTCAAATAAACATGAATTGCTATTATCACAACGTTAGACAAAATCTTCCGTGGGAAAAAATATGGTAGGGATAAATCATCTAGGTCAAGTTCATCACTTACTTCCTTAATAGTCTGGAGAACCAAAGAGAGGGAGACGTTAAGGTCTCATGGTGAAATAACAGAAGGCTGGAGCAGAATCCTGGTCCTTGGACACCCAGCACAAGGCTCTCAACAAGGGCTCTAACCTGCCAGCTGACTCCAGCCTTCCAACATTCCTCACTGAATGGACATTCCCCTACCCTTGACCTCTGACCATTTAAACTCTTGCTAGGTGGGTCAGAATCAAGGGGCCAGAGTGGTCAGCTGATAAGAGGATCCTTCTCTAGAAGGTAAGACCTGCTTTTTGCAGAACTAGATGCTCCTGCCCCACTGGCAGTGCAGCTCACACAGGGGTTCTCAGGAGAGGTACCCCAAGCCCCACGTTCCTTTCTACTACAGATCAAGCAGCTGGCTGCCTCGCTTCTCCTCTCACCCCAAACCAACACATTCTCCACATTGCAGTGTGAATGAAAAAGATTGCCTGCCATATCAATAAACAAAGGATCTTGCGGGCATCAAGCTATCACATTATAGCTTCCCAGCTGGTGAATCCCGAGGGAACTCACAATGGAGACAAACGGGCTGCCCACTGCCAAGCCCTCAGCCACCGCAGTCACCCCCACCTGTGAACTCTGAAGAGATTCAGGATGGAGAAAAGCAGGATACTGGCCCCAGATAGCTGAGGTACATATCGAAGGAATGATTTCTGTGAGCCAGACTCTTGCATCTTCCCCTATACAGAAAAGTGCTAAATTCCTTAACTTGAGATATCTGGTTTTCTTTCATTAACAGTAATCCTTTGATGTTCCAACTACCTGGTCTTTGTTACAAAAACTCCTATATATCCTGGCTTCCCCCGCCCCTGGCTTGCCTCTTGAGAACAGTCCCTCAGAGTCATCTGAGAGTCCTGTCTCCTGGGCTTAGTCTTTAGAATGTTGGTCAAGTGTCCTTAGAATGTCGGTCAAATGTCCTTAGAATGTTTTTCAGTCAACAGCAGCGTGAGTGGTATTTTCAAAACAGAAATCTATGACTTGATTCAACAAGTCTTTGACCATCCAGCCCTAACCCTTACAGAGCTTACGCAGAAGTGGGTAGTGAGACAGGTAGCAAGCAAAGACATGACAGGGGTGGTAAGAGCTATGAGGACAGGAAGTGGAGGGGAGAGACATGGTGTGTGTTTGGTGGGTAATTTTTACTCTTCTGAGGACTAGAAACAAACTCCTGAGTGTGGCCAGTAGGGCTCTACCTGATCTGGCCCGGGCTGCCTCTCCAGACTCGTGTTATACTGGATGTCAGACCCTGATCTCTACCGTGAAGTTTGCCACTGGGCCTTTGCACGTGCTCTTCCCTGTCTACCTCAGACTGCCTCCTTCTCCCTAGTAAATTCCTTCAGAAGATTCTTCAACTGCCACTTTACCAGGGAAGACTTCGCTGCCGCCCTCTGGCACCATGGAGATTCTCCTTCAGAGCATTCAGCCCATTCATGATTTAATTCTTGTGGTTATTTGACTAATGTCTGTTTGTAAACCCCATGAAGGCAAAGTCCATGTATTACTGGGCTCATCCTAACACTTAACAGGTGTTTAATAGATATATATGGAATGAGTAAAGATTCTCTAGGGATTCTCTTTGTGGACTTTTAAGGTCTTCTTAGCTGGGGATTTTAGTTGCTCCCCGTGACTCTACTAAATTTTTTTTTTTTTATTGAGGTAAAATTTACGCACTGTAAATTGACCATGTGAGAGTATGCCAACAGTAAGTTCGTACATTCACAATGCTGGGCAATCAGTTGGAACTAGATAATTCCAACATTTCCCTCACACCAAAGGGAAAGCCCATACCTAGTAAGAAGTCACTCCCCTCCCACCTCCCTCACAGCCCGTAGCAGCTGCAAATCTGTTTTCTCCATCTACGGATTTGCCTCCTCTGGGTATTTAATGTAAGTGGACTCATACAACATGTGACCTTTTGCGTCTGGCTTTTTTCACTTAATGTTTCACAGTTCAACCGTGTGGTAACATGTACCAGAAAGCCAGTTCGTTTTATGGCTAAAACTCCATTGTGTGTGTATGCCAGTTATACCTATCCATTCGTCATTTGATGGGTATTTTGGTTGTTTTCACATCCTGAGTTTTGGGACTAGGGATGTTATGATCCTAAGTTTAAGATTTCCTCCCTCCCTTCCCTCCTTTCTTTTTACTACTTCTTTACCATTTTTGGAGCATACTAACGGGGTGGAATTGCTAGGTCCTAGAATAATTTTCTAGTTAATGTTTTGAGGTCTCTTGTGTACGAAGAACAGATACTACGTTTGCGCAGTTGCTGAGGTTTCTCCTCTTTGCCGGAACTGTCTGGTTTCCATGACTTTGGCAGGTGGCTGAGCAGCCTTGTGCATGCTCTGGGGGACCATCGTGGGCGCTCTGTCCCTTGTGCCAGAATCCCCCCAGCCTGTGTCCTTCACCTCCTCCAGTGATTTTCTCCATTACCTCTTCCTTTCAATACATGACCTATTTTTCTTTCCAAAAGCCATTAGCCTCCATGGAGCCTAGGAAACAGGTTTAAATGTGCCCTTGCAGCCAAAAGTTGCATATGAGTTTTGCCAGAAAAAGACATTTCCCTTGGCCCTATTCATTTACTTCAGCGAGCCAGTCTCCAAGTTTTGTCAACTTGGGAAAATTATTTAACCTCTGAGTCAATTTTTTCATCTGTAAAATAGGAATGATACGTGTTTTGTAGAGGTAAAAGAAATATAGGTCAAAAGCTTGGAGCTGTGCCTAGCAGAAAGCATATGAAATACTCATTTGTTATTTTTCTCCAACCTAAGATGCCGTAGTATAGAGGGAATTTCATTATTATAATTATTTAAAATATCATTTTTTATAATGATTCCTAATTATTTGTTTTAAGCAGAAAGTTGACATTTTCTTAATGTATGAGTCCTTTAGTGAGACGCTGCAATCTTTAAAGAATTAAATGGGCTCCTTCTCTGACTGAGATCTTCCTATGGCTTCTCATTGTGTTTAGAGTAAAACTCAAACTTCTTCCATAGGCCTTCATGATCTCTTCTGATCTGGCCCCTGTCTTCCCCTCTAGCTGTGTTCTCCCACCTCTCTCCGTTTCTCTCAAGCTCTAGCCTTGCAGGTCTGCTGTTCCCCCAGGGCCCCAATTTCTTTCCTGCCTCAGGTCCTTAGCGTCTGCCGATGACCCAGGCTCCAACCTTGTCTCCCAGGCTTTCCCAAGCTTTGGGGTAAGAAAGAAACTGCTATCAATTTCCTTAACTGCTTTCATTCCTTATGCCTGACGTTTAAAAGGAAAACAGAACCACAATTTTTTGTCACTGCATGCTTTCTGATAAATATTTATTTGTCTACCTAGAGGTGGTCAGTCCCCGCTTCTGAGCTGTGAGCTTCATGAGGCAAGGGATCTGGTGTGTTTTGCCCTCACTCTTCACACACAAAGCATCTCGACAGAGGAGCCTCCCCTTTGTTGAATGAATGGAATCACGATTTCTCTTCTACCTTGGTGCCAAAATCATCTCCAGTGAGCCTTATTTCCAATCCATAACGAGATCAAAAGTGATAGTAAGGGTCGATATTAAAAGCGTTCCCATTTGCAGTAACATATACAGAGAGATGCAGCTGCCTTTACAGAAGCAGCTTTGAAATGGGGTAGGAGTGGGTGTCAGGGTTTTTACAGGGATATTGAGAAAAGTACCGTGAGTGCCCACTCCCAAGAAAAAGGAACCACAAGGATACCACAACATCAAATTGTCTAATTATTGGAAATAAGAAAATGGAAAAAATACTATAGTCATGTATAAGGCTTCGGGGGGCAGGGGTGGTGGGAGGGACTACAAAGGGGCACAGGAAAACTGGGGGTGATAAATATGTTTACTGGGGTAGCTGTGGTGATGGTTTCACAGGTGCAACCATATGTCATAACCTGCATTCTGATGTTTCAAATGTGTGCAGTTTATTGTATGGCAATGATACCTCAATAAGGCTGTTCAAAGCATTAACAAAATTAAGGGGAAATCAACAGTAACCTCCACAACAAAATAGCAGTCATGAATTTTCTCGGGCTGATTAGATCAGAATCTAAGTTTCTGAAGGTGGAGCTAACGCATCCTACTTGTTCTGGGAATTCTGGGATGGGACACTGCTGAGGTCCCTTTTGCAGAGGTGAGAGAGAAAGATGAGCCCGTGTGGGGCAGTTGTTGCCATCCAGGCCTCACCCCCATCCTCAAGGGGGCGCCCCTTCATGGGGGAGTAAAAGTCAAGAACCTCTCGTGCACCAGCGCTCACAGGGAAGCTTTCCAGCAAGGACAAGAAGGAGGTCGTGCTGTGTTACCGTGTTTTGTTTTTGCCTAAAGCAGTGAGGAGCTCAGACACCAGACCAGCAGCTCCTGTAGAAAACCCCCCTACAGCCATTGACCTTTCCTTTCCTGAGGCTGCCCTCCGAGTCCCAGCCTGCCCTCGGCTACTGAATCCCTCCAGTTTATGGACAGGGCATCTCTTCCCCTCACATATTTTTCTTTCCTCCATTTTCCTCTGCTTACATTTCCTTTCTCTTCTTGTTCTCTTCCTTTTTAAAATATGAAAGTAAATTTACGCTGGTTGGACACTATGTGGCCAACTTCTCACTAACTTTATTCTGTTTTGTCTTTTAAGCCAGACCAGGGAAGAGCTGCCATCAGCGTTCCTATTTCACAGAAGAGGAAAACGATACTGTGACAGGTTCGGGGCTCACAGATGTTCTGCCTCCAATAAATGCAGAGCCAGGATTTGAACCTGGGGTATCAGCCCCTTTCCTGATCTCCAAGATTTCCTTCTTTCTTTTCCCTTTACACAGGTATTAATGTGTGATGACTCCACTAGATGAAGTATTCTATATTTCTAAAAAATAATGTGGTAGAGTGTATTAAATGGCATGGAAGTAATCCTCGCATACCCTAAAGCATAAGAAACACATTTAATAATTAAGTACTCTATGTCAGTGCATATGTATATAGTAAATTAGAAGCATATACACCAAATTCAGCAAGGTAGCAGGATACAAGGCCAACATACAGAAATCGGCTGCACTTCTTTACACCAACAATGAAATGTCAGAAAGGGAATGCATAAAAAGGAATACCTTTTAAAGTTGCAGCCCCCAAGATAAAATATTTAGGAATAAACCTCACCAAGGAGGTGAAAGACTTACACACTGAGAACTATAAAATGTTAACAAAGGAAATTGAATATTGTATTGTTAAAATGGCCATACTACCCAAAGCAATCTACAGATTTAATGCACTACCTATCAAATTCCCCATGACCTTTTTCACAGAACTGGAACAAATAAGCCTAAAATTCATATGAAACCATAAAAGACCCAGAATTGCCAAAGCAATCCTGAAGAAAAAGAACAAAGCAGCAGGCATAACTGTCTCAGACTTCAGTCAATACTACAAAGTTACAGTAATCAAAACAGCATGATATTGTCACAAAAACAGACATATGGATCAATGGAACAGAATAGAGAGCCCAAAAATAAACGCACGTATCTATGGTCAATTAATCTTTGACAAGGGAGGCAACAATATACAATGGGAAAAAGACAGTCTCTTCAGCAAGTGGTGTTGGGAAAGTTAGACAGCTGTGTGTGAATCAATGAGGTTAGAACACATCCTCTCACCATACACAAAAATAAACTCAAAATGGCTTAAAGACTTAAACATAAGACATGATACCATAAAACTCCTAGAAGAGAACATAGGCAAAACATTCTCTGACATAAATCGTACGAGGTCAGTCTCCCAAGTCAATAGAAATAAAAACCAAAATAAACAAATGGGACCTAATCAAGCCTACAAGCTTTTGCACAGTAAAGGAAACCACAAACAAAACAAAAAGACAACCTACAGAATGGGAGAAAATGTTTTCAAATGATGCGACCAACAAGGGATTAATTTCCAAAATATACAAACAGCTCATACAACTCAACAACAAAAAAACAAACAACCCAACTGAAAAATGGGTAGAAGACCTAAAGAGACACTTCTCCAAAGAAGATATACAGATGGCCAATAGGCACATGAAAAGATGCTCAACATTGCTAATTATTAGAGAAATGCAAATCAAAACTACAATGAGGTACCACCTCACACTGGTCAGAATGGCCATCATTAAAAAGTCTACAAATAACAAATGATGGAGAGGGTGTGGAGAAAAGGGAACCCTCCTACACTGTTGGTGGGAATGTAAGTTGGTGCAGCCACTGTGGAAAACAGTATGGAGGTCCCTCAGAAAACTAAAAATAGAATTACTATATGATTCAGGAATCCCACTCCTGGGCATACATCCAGAGAAAACTATAATTCAAAAAGATACGTGCACCCCTATGTTTATAGTAGCACTATTCACAATAGCAAAGGCATGGAAACAACCTAAATGTCCATTGACAGATAAATGGATAAAGAAGATGTAGTACATATATACAATGGAATACTACTCAGCCATAAAAAAGGACAACATAATGCCATTTGCAGCAACGTGGATGCAACTAGAGATTATCTTACTAAGTAAGTCAGAAAGAGAAAGACAAATACCATACGATGTCACTTATATGTGGAATCTAAAATATGACACAAATGAAACTATCTATGAAACAGAATCAGGGACATTGAGAATAGACTGGTAGTTGCCAAGGGGGAGGAGGGTGCGAGAGGGTTGGATTGGGAGTTTGGAGTTAATAGATGCGAACTATTCCATATAGGATGGATAAACAACAAGGTCCCACTGTATAGCACAGGGAACAATATTCAATATCCTGTGATAAACCATAATGGAAAAGAATATGAAAAGGAATGTATATATATGTATAACTGAGTCACTTTGCTGTAGAGCAGTAATTAACACAACATTGTAATTCAACTCTACTTCAATAAAAAATAAAGTAAAAAAAGTAAAAGAAAAAATAAAGAAGCATGTACATCAAAATGAGTCATTGGTCGTTTGCCTCATGAGATGGTGAATTAGGTATGCTTACTTCTCAGCTTATCTGCATTTTCTTAAATATTCATGATGAGCATGTTACTTGTGTCATAGACAAAAGTACAGGAATGCTTTCCAAAAAGTAGCAGTCCTTTAGAGGGGAGGGTTATATTTTCTTTTTTTTTTCCCTTATAATCTTAGCTCTGACTAGTGAGCAGCATCTCTTCTCTGCTAGGAGAGCCACGTAATGAGCTTGTCCCAAGATTGCAGGAAAATCAAAGGTGCAAATAGAAACATGTCTAATGCAAAACTCAGTTCTCCACTCAGAATGGGAGCTTTCCTCTGAAGAGTGACCACAGATAAACAGAGGGGCTCCGTCCTGGCAATGCTCTGCAAATACTGTGGACTTTCATATGCTACCTTCTACCCAAGATTTCCAAGTCTCTCACCCCAACTAACTCTTCCCTTCCTCTTCTGGGCTTGGCTCTTCCATCTATAACTACCTTATAAAACCAACCAATTTCTGCCCTGAGGTAGAAAATTCATAGTCCTAACAGAAATACAGAGGTTTTAATAATGTAACTAAAATGTCCTTACACTTCCTCATTTGGTTGTGAATCAGATCAAGGAAAGACCCATGGCTGCTTTGTTTTCACTTAGGATTTATTCATTCATCTGATGAAAAATAGAGTGTCTACTTGGTTCCAAGCACTGAGCTGAAGGCTGGGGATTTAGTAATAAAAAGACGCAGTCTCTGCATCCCCCAGCTTATGGGGAAGGAACAGCCAATAAAAACTGAAACCAAGAAAACACTGTTATACTGTGAAGGAAATACACAAGGTGACATGATGAAGAGTAACTAGGGGCTGATTGTAGATATGGAGGAAGGGAAGACCTCTCGGCAGAGATGATATTTGAGCTGAGACTTGCAAGTACAGGGATTGGATAGGAAGCACATGATAGGTACATATCAGACCTTTGCTTTGGGAATGAATGAGTCATCTGGGTTACCTTTCTCTGCAACCCCCAACAGGTCCCTGTGCACAGCAGGAGACCAATACACTGTGGAACTTGATTCAGACAAGTTACTGAGCTCCAATTATTGGCTAAGCATTCTGTTTCATAGACTCCACCTCACTCAATCTTCCCAAACACACACATGAGATAGAGCTTTAAATAAAGGACCCATTCTACTGATGAAGAGAACGTTCACTGAAGTTAACTTGCCCCATGGCTGGTGAGTAACAGAAGCAAGATCAAAGCCCATATTTACTGGATGCCTCCGAAATCCACCTGCTTCCACTCATCCTTGAAGGAGTACGGGTATGAAATCATGTCCAAGAGGGTTTAATGAGAGAATTAACTAAAAATGAGCACATCACTGTTTACATAGTGGAAATCTAAAATCAAATGTTAGTTTTACAGAAGTCATTTGCCTCTTTAAGTGTGAGGTCAAATTTTAGGGGAAAAAAAGGCCATTTTTTATATGAAAAAAAGAAGTCTCATTGTCTCAGTAGCACTTCAGATGGATGTTCAGACTTTCAAGAATATTCTTGTGGGCAAGAGACTTGAAGAGCATGGACCGAGGGAGCCTGTGTCCTGGGTTGGCCTTGTGAGTAATCTGTTGCATACTCCTAGGGAAACAAATCCACCACTCTCCATTTTGGAGTCCTTGATGATACCCTTGCTAGCAAACAGCAACGTGATGAATTGTGGCAAACACGTGGGTGAGAACTAGTGGGTCAAAGTTCCCTGAAAATAGAGAAACCCTAGGCATTTGAGGAGATAAAGAATGACAGAGGAGAACCTAGTCTTGAGGTCTGCTCTGGGAGAAAGGAATAGAGCTCATGATGGAGGTAAAAAAGAATAAGAGGGCAAGAACTGAAGGTGACAGAGAGAACAATGAGAGCGTCTTTTCTTTTCCTAAACAGCCATCGACTTCTTGATGTCAGTGCCTGCTTCTTCCTAATTTGTTTTTTCCACATAGAACCTGTTAGAGGGCCCTAGCACACAGTAGGTAATCAGTTAACTGTTTGGTTAATAATTTGGAACACTCTGAGAGCTGGGAAAGGACACTGTTACTACAAAGACATGCTGACTAATAAGCGATAAAAAGTAAGAAGGAGGACACAAAGTCAGATGGCTAAAGGGATCCACTGTGTAAGCTTTAGGAATTTGTCACCAGCTGAGAAGAGAAATTGGACGTATCCAACTATCATCCATCTGACATTTATTAAACACTCACTCTATGTGAGGCACTGTGGGACCACGGAGATAGAATCTTGGACAAAACATACCTGCCCTCTTGGAGCCAAGAACCTAGTAGATCAACTACCTTTCCTCAACAGTTAATAATACAAGGCACTATTAACAACAGCAGTGAATGGCTGAGAAGTTGTTTATTTGCCGTGTGACCTTTTAAGACCATCCAGTCTAAAGCTTCTATCTTATAGACAGGAAGGCTGAGGCTCAGAAAGGCCAACTTGCTCAGGGCTACGTAGCTTGTTGATGGAGACCCAAAACCAGAACCTGGTCTAGCGACTCTAAGTCGCTAGGCTGGGTCTCAGAGAAGCTTGTCCCTGTTTTTAAGGAGTGATGCTGAGGTTGTGGCAGGCATCGGGGCTTGAAGGCGCTCACGTGTGGTCCTCAGCTCACTGTGCCTTGCACACGGAGAGAGAGGGGCTTCCACCAGGCCTTGGCGGACAGGCTTCCACAGGCCCAAGCACACTGCATTGTCTGCATGGCAAGTGGGCTTCAAAGGGCCATCAAGGGACAAGAGCCGTGGAGCACCTCCTCGGTAAACGGAAAACTCGTAACAACATGAATCTGCTCTTTCCCATGACACAAAATGCTAAGTACCCAAGCGTTTGATGGTCCACTGCAAACGAAATATTACAGAAGCCTTGATACCATTTTAATATCCTATTTGTCATCCCACTTAGCTGACTCCAGAACAACTCCAGTTGTCATTTAAGGAGTCTCTGTCACATGCTTGACAAGGTTTATCCTGGCTGCTCCCTGCAGGTTTCACACATCCAGCAACAGTAGAACAGGAGCAGAGCCTGGCCTGCCTGCCCACGCAACGGCCCCGTATTTTCCTTGTTCAGAAAGGCGTGCAGGTGTGCCGAGTGGCTGGAAGCCGCAGCTCTATGCACAGCCCCGGTCAGGGGGTGCGGAACGAGGCCCTCTGGACCAGAAGGTCATCCCTGACTAGTGGCCCAGCGGTTAATGTCTACCTGGCGACCTACAGGAGGTCAGGATATCCATGGGGGAAGCTCACCTGATAGTTTCCGTCACCAAAGGTTTTAGGACTGAGGGCCTCAGCTCCCTGCCGAGGACGTCACCCCTTTGCCCTTTTCCCCAGCACCAGGAAATATCCCAGGACTTTAATATTCAGGAAGCTGGAAATGGTTTCCTGTTTTTTTTTTAAAGGGGCTTAAGTTCAGAAACTATAGAAGGTTCTGAGAGTGGTGGTTGATAGTACCAAAGCTCTGGAGTTACACGGTAGGGTGGGGTTCCCACTTCCTAGCTGAGCAAGCTACTTCATCTCTCTGAGCCTCATGTGTTTATCTGTTAATAACGATATCCATAGTACTTTTACAACAGGGTTCCTGTCAGGAGTGGATGAGGCAGCCCAGCAGAAGTGCTCCTAGCAACGCCCGGAACTTAGTTGTTACCTAATACGCGTTAGCTCTTCCTGTTCTGGGTCTTTACCATCTAGGCAGAGGCAGGATGGGCAGACAGTCCTGACAAGGGAATCACATTAGCCTCTCTCTCTCTGTGTTTGTGCGTGTGTGTGTGTGCATGTATGTACGTGTGTGTGCACTCACATTACCATATAATATATGGCAATATATATATTATATTTAGATAACTTGGTCAAGCCTGTCTGCCCAACTTGTAATATATACTTTTAGGCAAAATATCTATTTTGCCAACATCAGCAAAAGAGAAGGAAAAAGATGAACAGATTCTTCAATTACATACAGTAATGCATCTATAATGTCATAAAGAGCGGTTGGCATGTAGCAAGCCATCCTGGAATGAGAGCGATTATAATCCTAAAATCTGGGAGCCGCTGGCAGTCCTGTTGCCAACAGTAACCTTGTGCTTATTCTTATGGAGACCTCATGCTTCCCTTAGGCGTCGTGTGAGACAATGTAGCTGCTCTTGGCACCTGACTGAACTGTGAAAAGTGTGGAATGACAGACAGAAGGAAACGTGGAGCGTATTAACTTCTTCCTATCTCACAAATGGGGAAACTGAAGCCTGGAGGGAGGAGACAATTCCTCAAGGCTATACAATGAGTTAGAACATGGATCAAATCCAACAAGGTGGGAGAAGAAGCTAACAGATTTTGAACAGTAACCCTTGGATTGAATATGATACCAAGTACTGCCAGCAAACCTATAAATTAGTTACTACTATTAGCCCCATTTTACAGAGGAGTAAGCTGAGGCTTAGAGAGCTTAGGAAACCTGCCTCATGTCAGAGAGCTAGTTTGGCTCCAGAGTCCATGTTCTGGACCAGTTCACTGCCCTGTGTAAGTAAATCTTGATGGCAGAGTTACGGGTGGGGAGTTAACGCACTACGTATGTCCGGCCAAGAGGAAAACGCCTTATGGCGTTGATAGCCCAGCTTTGTATCTAAGACTCAGATGGGTCTCGCTCGGTTCAATCCCAGCTCTGCCATTTAATAGCTCTGCAGTTGACCTTGGTCAAGTCACCAACCTCCTTGAGCCCTGGGTTCCTCAGGAGTAAAGTGAGACAATCTGTGTCCCACAGGGCTGCTGAGAAAATTCTACAGCAGTAAAGCTTAGTGATTAAGAGAGCAAGTATGACCCACAGCTCTACCCCTTGAAAGTGTGATATCTAACATATTTCTTAACTTGCCTGGATCTTCAATTTCCTTATCTGTAAAACAAGTTAAGAGATAGCACCTTTCACCTGGCGGGTTTTTTGCGATGCGTCAAGATCATTTATGTAAAGCCCTGGCACTAAGACTGGGGCTCAGTGAGCACTTCCTAAAGGTCAACTAACATTATTATTACAATGTATATGAAACCCCACTAGAGCACAGAACACACTGCTGACATTTAATAAAATTTGGCTGTTAAACGGATGATAAACTGAGCTGTTTCATTAAAACATTAAAAAGCCTAAGTGTTTATGCCTAGGCTTCTGTCTCAATCCTACCTCATTTCTCTGGTATAAAAAAACGTGTTTGTGGGTTAGAGCTGGAGTGGGAAAAGGGTTAAGAAAGAAGTGGGACAATTGTACTTACCTGAGGACTTGTAACTCTCCATGATGTACCGTTCCCTCACTGCCTCTGCCCCCTCTCTTTTACTGCTATTCTATTGGAATCCTGCCTCAGGAGGTAACTGCTATCTGGAATTGTGTCAGCACCTGACTTTTAGATTTAGACTTTTAGCTTTTGAACATTGAAAGCGTGGAAAGGAAAGTTCTGAAGGAACTTGGAAAATAGCCTCTATGTATTGAGAAGTTAGAATGGGTCAGGCACTATGCAAAGCATGTTAAAGTTTTAAGACGTTTTTCCTCCTACCTTTCTTATTAATGTGTGACCACAGAAATGGATTGTCCTGGGATCTCTGAGACATTTCACTATAGAAGGCACTTTCTTCTTTTCTTTCCAGTTTAATTGAGAAACAATTGACCTATTATAGGAAGAGGTTTTAACCAAAGAGATCTATCCAGAAACAGCCTCTGGGAAAACATCTATCAACCAGTTTACTCTCCATATCCAATGCTACTCAGGTTTTCCTGAGCCAGGAAGGGGTTGTAGACCCCATGGAACAATTTGCACATCTTGTATAAGCACCGTGGAAAGAAGAGTCAGCGAAAGTAATTCTTCAGGTGCAGGCCAGTTGTTATCTCCTCCCTACTCCCTGTATAACATCGATGTTCAGCTGTGGACATTTGACAGACGTGGTAGGTTAGCACATCTGTACTTCCAGACCCAACTTCTCCTTTGCTTAAATCTACCAAAGGGTACTTAAAAACCTGAATTTCCCAGGTTCCCTTGCAGCTAGGATTAGCCCTATGTCACAGTTTTGTCCAGGGAGATGGAATGGAGGTCTTCTGGTACCATTCTCCTTCCTCATACTGTGACTATAAGGTATGGGGAGGAGAAGGCAGTGTGCTAAGCAGGCAGAGAGGAAGGACAGAGAACATGGGCCTGTGAGGACATCTTTGAGTCCATGCATCAGCTGTGGACTGCTTCCGTCTACACTTCTTGTCTAAGCCACTGTAATTGAATCTTATTTGTAAATGACTTATTCTTAACCCATGTAGTGAATGGATATTTGTCATTTGTGGCTACTCAGACTCCACTCTCCCTCTCTTCTGCAGCAGCAGCCAGATTTCCTTCTAAAGAACTACTTATTCCCCATACGGAGCCTTGGGCAGAGGGGGACTGTCAAAACGCCTAGCCCTGGGTTTGCCAAAGGGGTGGCACCAAGTCGCATAGATTCCTGTGCTTCCTACCATGAAGGCCCAGGTGCCTGTCTTTTATGACATGGTTCTTCAGTCTTCACTTAGATTCTAAAAGTTACCCCAGATCCTTCCAATAAAGTCCACATGTTCTGAAGTTAGTTAGAACCTGTTTGTGTTGCCTGCAGCCCAAGAGCCGTCCTTGATACTTACTGATCTCCACAACAACATTGCTACTGAATAGTTTCTACCCGCAAGGTAATGTGCTCAAGTCTTTGCCTGCATTATCCCATGTGATTCTTACAAAGCTCCATACAGTACGAACTATTAGGCCATTTCAGAGGTGGGGAAACTGAGGCTCAAAGAGGTGAAGTGATTTCTCCAATGTCATGCAGCAAGGAAGTAGCTGAGGCAGAGACAGTACTCACCAAATATTCACGTGCTACTCTATATTACTGAGCCTTCTGTCATTTAAGTTGGGCCCTGGTAGCCAGTACTGGCCAATGGAACATGAGTGACCATGACATATGCACTACCAGGTGAAGGCAGGTAAGAACTGGTGAATCTCTTCTATCAATATTTCTTATTCCCCACCTCCGTGGCCTTGGAGGATAGCTTGACCACAGGTGGGATGATGGCCTCCCAACCCACGCCGGGTTGTGACATTGGAGAGAAGAGAACAGTGTGAAGGGCTCTCATGGGAGAAGCAGAGGAGGCTCTAAAGGCCTTAGAAGAAACATTGCACCCAGACTAGCAGGAAGGCTTCCTCAGCATTCCAAGGAGCCAATTTATTTGGCCAAGAATTCAAAACATTAATGGAAGAGGTGATAGAATAAGATGCAGCAAACACTGGCTATTCTTCCTGCATTCCAAATTCCCCAACAGGGCATGCAGCGGCTGGGGACTCCTCCACACAGTGTGGAGAGAGAAGATTCTGCCACATAACTGTGCCCTTTTTTGTTTGGGGCTTATTTCTACATTCCAGGAGAGGTAACAACTAGGAGACTTACAAGTATTGGTTTCAGTCTTCCCAGGCCCTCTAACTAAGTAGCAACAAGACCACATTCTCTTCATGGGGACAAGACAGAGCTGGTGGCCAAGTGTCCCCCAAACCTTCTCTGCCTCCAGCTCTTTAAAAAGGCCGTTTCCTACAAGGCATCTAATCCAAGTAGGCGCAGGGATTGCCATCTCACCATACTCTCCCTGCCGCGCCCACGCCGCTGTTAGTCCCGTGGCCTGGAAGGCTGCCACTTCACTTCTTCATTTACCCTCATTCTGCCCAGCTCAAGCCTCCCTCTCCATCCATCCTTTTCCATGAAGCCTCCTGGTTATTTTAGTTTGCATCTCTCTCCCTTCTCTCTTTCTCCAAGAACACATATTCTGGCATTTGGAAAATACAAAATCCTAAAGAACAGTCTAGCGGGAAATTGTCCTTATAATTGTTCAGCTCTTTAGGACAGAAACTATGTCTCATTGTATCTTCTAAAGACTTCATAATGTTTGGTCCAGTGATGGGCACTTAGTAGACACTTCCTAAATATTAATTGATTGATTTGGTATACATGGTACAGTTCAAAGCATCTAGTAGATGCTCATTAAATAGTTTGGGGGCCAACATTATGATGTATAGAGCAAAAAAAAGGCAGATTGATCTGGGACACAAAGAGCCCTTGATTCTAAGTAATGCTGTGGGAAGAGAAGGGACACTATGGTGCCAGATACTTTAATAGGCACTTTTGTGTACTTTAGTACACCAGATGCTTTTGTACACATTGTCCAGGTTCATTATGATAGCAACCTTCTGAGTTAAGTACTATGCTTGATCTAATAGATGAAGAAAATTAACATGGCACTGTAGAATGATTTAACTTCAAATGTGACAGCAGAGCCTTGGTCTTATGATGAAACACACTGGTTCTCCCACTAGGCAGGCCTAATAAGGGATGGCCTTTGATGATACTTGTCCCAGTTTCAGATCAGTGTTCTACAAGGAGTGAGCAGAGGAACCTGGCAGAGGGCTACGAATGGCGTTACCAGAACCATCTTGAGACAGTGTCCTGGACCAAGAGCAGGACCTTGTTAAATGCGGTGTGTCACAGTACCCTTCCCAGTGGAACTGCCAGAGAGACCACTCAGATAAGCTGGTCTGCAGAGTCACCCATTAGGTTCTTGTCTCCATCTTGACTATTTCAATATTTGGATACCTGAAGTTAACTTAAAAGGTTTGGAATCGCTTCTATTTTTGCTTTTGTTTATAAAACAGCTAAGTGACAAGAATTTATTCCTCTCTAATTAGGAGGAAAATAATAGATTAGAAAGAACCTGTGAGAAATCACAGGAGTGCAGAAGAGTGTCAGGTTCCATCTCAAAGGCCTTAGATGACCAGCAACGGCCGCTTTCTGCAAGCAGCTCAGTAAAGCAGAACAGCTGTCAGCAAGGGAGGCGATCTCATTTCCAAAACCATCCAGTGTTTCAATGACCTTGAACAAGTCACTTCACCTTTGGGCTTTAGTTCCTGAGTTTGTTAAAAGCAGGGGCTGAGTAAATTAAAATCCAAACTCATTCTCATAGCCTGAGATGCCATGTATGATCTGGCCTTTGCTCATTTCTCTCCTTTCTGCCCCCCCTCCGCTTCCTCCTCATCCACTGTGCTCCAGCCACTCTCTCCTCTTATCCTTGACAGGCTTGCATGAAGGCCTTTGTGTTTGCTCTTCTGTCTGAAATGTTCTCCCGTACTTTTCCTTTCAAGATGAGACATATCTTTTTGATATTCGGGTTTCAGCTCTGACAGACTTTTCCTGACTCTCTTAGCTAAAATGGTCCTCCACAAAGTACTGTCCCATTAGCTTGTTTTTTTTCATAGTATCCACCACTTTCTATCTCCCTTGTTTGTGTGTATATTCTCATTCTCTTCCTAAGAGAAAGAAAGACTTCATGAGAGCAGAGACTTTGTCAGATTTTTGTTTTCCCCAGTGCTCTAACCCCTAGACTGAGAACAAATTCTGGTACGTAGTATATGTTCAGTAAATATCAAGTAGCCAATTGAACCATAATAATGTGTTTATCCAGATATATGCCCAGGAGTGGGATTGCTGGATCATGTATCTGGAGAAAACCATAATTTGAAAAGATACATGCACCCCAATGCTCATAGCAGTGCTATTTACAATAGCCAAGACATGGAAGCAACCTAAATGTCCACTGACAGAGAAATGGATAAAAAAGATGTGGTACATATATACAATGCAATATTACTCAACCATAAAAAAGAATGAAATAATGCCATTTGCAGCAACATGGTTAGACCTAGGGAGTATCATACTAAGTGAAATAAGACAAAGAGAAATACAATATCTTTTCACTTATATGTGGAAGCTAAAAAAAATGATACAAATGAACTTATTAACAAAACAGAAACAGACTCACAGACTTTGAAAATAAATTTATGGTTACCAAAGGGGAAAGGTGGGGGGAAGGGATAAATTAGGAGTTTGGGATTAACATATACACACGACTGTATATAAAACAGATAATCAACAAGGACCTATTGTATAGCACAAGGAACTCTACTCAACATTCTGTAATAACCTATATATGGGCAAAGAATCTGAAAAAGAATAGCTATATGTATAACTGAATCACTTTGATGTACACCTGAAACTAACACAACATTGTAGATCAACTATATACTCCAATATAAAATAAAAATTGTTTTAAAAATAAGCTGTGAGAGCAAGTAAACAAATAGGAATAAGAAGTTTTTCTATAAGAATATTTAGTTGAAGCTCAATATTTTTCACCCTATATAACTATCTTGAAATCATAATTTGATATTGTTCATTGTAAAAAATAATGTTTCTATATGTCTCTATAGTTTTCAAAACTGTACTACCAAGTTTAGTCTCACTCAGACTTCACTATCCTGTGAATTAAGAATTATTCTATTTCAATGGTTCTGATGAACCTAGGTGCAGGACAGGAATAAAGACGCAGACACAGAGAATGGACTTGAGGACACGGGGAGGGGAGAAGGGTAAGCTGGGATGAAGTGAGAGAGTAGCATGGACATACATACACCACCAAATGTAAAATAGACAGCTAGTGGGAAGCAGCTGCATAGCACAGGGAGATCAGCTCGGTGCTTTGTGACCGCCTAGAGGGGTGGGATAGGGAGGGTGGGAGGGAAGGAGATGCAAGAGGGAGGGGATAAGGGGATATATGTATACTTACAGCTGATTCACTTTGTTGTACAGCAGAAACTAACACAACATTGTAAAGCAGTTATACTCCAATAAGGATGTTAAAAAAAATTATTCTATTTCAGGACCAAGAGGGTGTTAAGATAATCAATTTAATAATTTGGGGGATTGTTACAGGGGAATGGGAAAACCACAACATTGAGTGTGTTTGCAATTTATTAAGGCTGAGTCTGCTTAAGAAACATTCATGACAAAAAAAAAGAGTGTAACTTAGAATCAAGGAAATATCGTTATAAACATTTAAAAAATGAGGAAGTAACTTTCCCAAAAGTGGTAGAAGCCAACTTTTAAACTTCTGGTGTCTTTTGCATTTCAGGCTTAACACCCAAGACTAGCATCATCTGGTCCTAATACCTTTTCAAGGCTCGGAGGACAAAGGAGATACAACTCAAAACTAACTTTTGTGCTGCATCTTAAGAACCTTTAAACGATTCTACAAACATTCTCCCTCATCCCCACCTCCTCACACCCCAGCTTTAAGATAGTGCCTGAGAGCTAAAAATGGAAGAACGTGAGCTTCGACTGACCTAAAAAGTGAGAGAAAAGGATGAGCTGAAATGAATGACAAGGAAAGACTGAAGCTTCCCTTCACCAAATGTGGCCAGGGTACGTAAGTACAGAGCTGGCTGGAAGGAGGAGGCTGGACTAAATGCCTTTCGAGGTCATTTCCAATCTTTACACATTATTTTGGATGACAGAGGAGTACACATGCTCACATACATTGAAACTTTACCCCAAGTGTATGAGAGTCTGAGGCATGGATAGCCCTGTGAATTTGATTAAACAGTTAAGTCGTCAAAAATGTTTCTCTTTAGGAGGTCAGAGAGAGCAGTTTTCACAGAATTATACTCTCAGGGACGAAATTCCCCTCAAGGGACCATGTGACCCATCCTGGTTTCTTTAGACACAAAAAATATGGTAATATTTTTCCCGCTTCATCTGTGAAACAATAATGACCTGCTTGCTAAATGTGACGCACGTAGAGATCTCAGCTCTATGTCTGGCAAACAGTAAGAGTGAAGACATTTTGGTTAGCATCATGATTATTAACCTATTTTAGTGGACAGATATTTAAATAAACATTATACTATGCGTAAAGACCCAAGAGGAAGACAAAGAAACAGTAGCCACTGACGAGGAGCTTTGCACCCCGGTAGGGAAAGACATTACTTCCACCGGTGTTGAAAGAGACTAAGTGAGCACTGGACAGAGATGGGAACAGGTAGGACAGAGCTTGGGTGCTTGGCATAGCAACTGAACACGAGTTCTCACATGAAGGATAAGTTACCCAAAGAAATACGGGACTTCTGTGGGATGAGGACAGTCCTTTGTAATTATTTTTTAAGACCCTAGGTGATATTAAATAATTATGCTTTCCCTATCTCTTAAGACCCTGAGAATACCAGGTAGGATGGCTCAAGGGGGGGTGATCTAACCTGGCCTGCCACACTTCCCTGTGCTCTCTGTGATCTTCAAGAGTACGGTTTGCATAATTCAGAAAGTCCATTCCCCTGCTTCTTTGAGAAATGGGGCTTAAAAGAGGAAGTACTTCAGGTAAGGGATGGCTGTTGAGGCCGCTGGCTCACTGGGGGTGAGAGGACAAGATGGCTGAGGACACAATATCTGAGTCCTTCATATAACAGCGGTATTGCAGGTTGTGACAGAATTCAATTTGATTGAAATATCTAGCTCCCTTAAACAAGGCAACAAAGCCAAGACACAGAAGCAATCTAACTGTCCATTTATGGCTGAATGGGTAAAGAAAGGGTCGTTATCTGTCTATCTACGTACACATATACACGCGCACACACATATATAAAGATGGAATACTATTTAGCCATAAAAAGAAGGATCGATGAACCTGAGGACGTTACGCTAATTGAAATCAGTCAGACTAGAGAAAGACAAATGCTATATGAGCTCACTTATGTGTAGAATCTACACAAACAAAAAACCAAGCTCACAGATCCAGAGAATTGCTTGTTGCCAGAGGAAGGGGTGGATGGTGGATGAGGGGAATAGGTGAAGCTCTAAAATAAGTCATGGGGTGTGGTGACTATAGTTCATAATACTGTACTGTGTATCTGAAAGTTGCTACGAGAAGAAAAAACATTTTTGTAGCTCCGTATGGTGATACATAGCTTATTCTGGTGGTGATAATCTTGCAATATATACAGATAGCAAATCATGTTGTACACCTGAAGCTAATATAGGTCAATTACATCTCAAGTTAATAAAGCACACACACGTGTGCACGTGTGCGCGTGCACGCACACGCCCGCGCACACACACACACACACACACACACACACACACACACACACACACACACGGCAACAAGAACCCCTCCTAATAGATCTCCAGGTAGATAGACAGGTTAAGAGATCTCTTCCTCATCTTTCTATGAAACTAGCACCAGAATGGGAATTAAGAGATACATGTTTCCAGCCCCAGCTCTACGCTTTTTGTACATTTTGTCAGGACTCTTAACCACCTTATACAACTCAGTGGGACTCGCTGCTCTCTGGTGCCCTTCTCCTTCTGAAATCCAAGGAGCCAAGACTGATGGAGAAAATGGATGCTAGGGGCATTCCCTTCTGTCTCCTTTAATTTCCTCCCCGCCCTCAGAACTGTGTTGGATCATGGAGGCTGAGTTGGCACCAGGGGTGTTTGTCCTGAGTCTGCAGCCTCATAAAACTAGCTTCGGGAAAATGAAAGCTGCATGTATATACCTAGTGTTTGTGTTCGCAAGTTGGCCTCTCTGAGCTCATTATCCCTGCCCATCCATTATCTACTTCACCTCAATCCTCTAGGCCCAAATCTCCCATACTAATTTGGTTATGCAACTCATTTCTCTCATTTCCCCCATCTAAAGCCTCCTAAGAAGGGAGAGCTGGCAAAAAACAAACAACAAAAAGAACCAAAAATCAAAACTGAAGAGATGTAAAGAACCTGCATGTTCTGTCTCCTTTACGTATCCTTTATGCTGTTGCACCTTCTACAGGGTCGGAAGCCTCACACTGATAGTAATGAGTTATTCAGGGCATGCTGTGTTACTAGGCCTGTGTGTAATGTAAACGGAATTATTTGCCGTGGAAATACCCAGTCCAATCTCTTAGCAAATTGCAATCCCTCAAACCAGGTCCCTCTGGAAAGCACTTAAATAAATGTATACCTTGTTGGAGAGATTTGCAGCAATTTGAGAGACATACTGGGTTCTTTCTAATATAAAAATTGATAGTCTCTGCTCCATTTATCATAAAATTTAATGAACAATCATTTATCAGAACCTGTGAATTACCTGATCATTCACTGTTTGACAGGTTCAGTTGAATCATCAACATACTTCTCCAAAAAATGCAAGCTATGTGCCACTTAAATATACATGTATGTATATAGGTGAGGAACGTTTATATATGTCTGTATTCATTGATTTATGAAAGAAAATTAAGCAGGCTTTTGTATTTTGCTTTGCTAGATTTAAAAAAGCAGGTTTGTTAAATTAAGTTTTCTTCTAGGTTCAGAACTCACCTGGACCCAAAGGCAAAGAGGTTA
Source organism: Aethalodelphis obliquidens (assembly GCF_003676395.1). NCBI lineage: Eukaryota > Metazoa > Chordata > Mammalia > Artiodactyla > Delphinidae > Aethalodelphis > Aethalodelphis obliquidens. The sequence continues at coordinate 13,674,493 of NW_020837996.1, read as the reverse complement.
TACAACACAACCCTACTCTCAAGGACACTTTACAAATTTAACTAGGGAGTTAAGACTTATAAACATGAACTAGATGAAAAAAGCAAGGCTATAAGCAGCCATGACTATATGCCCAGGTACAAATGATACAACTGGTCAGGGAAAGAAGTTTCTAACACGGGATGGAAGCTGCCCAATGCTCCTTTTCAAAGGACCATGAAAAAGACTCCTTCCAGGGTTTAGACCTGGGAAACAGCCTGTCTCTGAGAAGCAGCATGATGGCCACCATCCCGAGCTGGTGTAGTCATAGGTGTTTCATAAAACCCGGAATGGAATCCTGTTGAGTCTGGTAGCCAAACACAAGCTGGAGACCAGTTTAGGGGCCCAGAGGTGGGTTCCGTGAGAACACGGTGCCTGCAAGAAAGGAAGGGTCCCGAGGCCTGGGTTTTCCTGCCAGCCTCCCTTTGTGAACCAAGCACTGAACCTTCTTCAAATCATGTTAAATTATGCCTTTAAAAGCTTTTTCAAGTATGATGAAATAACATCTTAGGGTGGGAAGGGAAAGTTTTTGGGGGGTTGTGTTCTAGAAGGAACCAAATTCCTGGATATCTCAGGAAAGGGAAAAGACATAAAGAGAGATTTCTCTCTCCACACTTTGGCCTGGGACTCTCCCTGAAGCGCACCAGCTGACTTCCTAGAACCATCACAGATGTTGAAGATGAGACCCTTCCCATTCCCCTAGCCCACCATCTGTGTGGAGGGGAGTCTTCACTTCCCAGAACAGCCCTTCTGTTACCATAAAAACAGAGTAGCTCACCTATTCTGTGCTCCCATAGAGGTGAGCAATTTGTAACAACCTGAGACACAGCGTATCCCTATTGTACAGACAAGCAAACTGAAGCACAGAGATATTCAGAAACTTTCCAAAGTCATACAACCAGCAGGTAGAAGAGCAGGGATGGAATCCGAGTCTACATGACCATCTTCGCATGTCTGCACTGGCGAGGAAGGATGCACGCCCTGAAGACACCAGGCTGGGCCCTGGGAACGTATGCTCCAGCCTTGCTCCACTGCTGCTACTTCATTACAAGATCTCGGGTGAAGTGCTTGCCTGTTTGGGGCCTCAGTGCTCAACTGAGGACATTGAGCTCACTGCTCTCTCAATTGAAGGTCCAACATATTTTGGTATCTAGTTTTCCAAGAAAGAATCCATAGCTTTGTGGATCCTTTATGGAGGGATCCATCATCCCTCAATATGTTAAGAACCACTAGTTTAGTAATGTTAAGCTATACAATTGTACCTGCCAATATTTATGAATACATTTTTATGTTCAGTATTATTCCACACATTTTGCATATTTAACTCATTTAATCCTCATTAAAAACTCTGCAGCAGGTACCCCTTTTAGAGGTGAGGAAAGAACAGCAGAGAGAAGTTAAGTAACTTTCCTAAGGACACACAGCAAGAGGCAGAAGCCATAGTCAAACCCAGGCAGTCTGGCTGCAGAGCCCACACTCTTAAACCGCTACACTTCTGTTACTTTCTAACAGACACCTGGAGCGGGACGGTGCCTCCCAGCGTTAAAGCTGAAGGTTCAAAGGGCTGAAAGAGTTCAGAGATCATCTGGTTCAGTGGCTTCCAAACGTTTTCGTACTTAGCTGGACCCTATTTTCTTATCACCTACTGTATCTTGTGTCCTTTACAGTAAGCTGGCGCATGAAACAGATGAGAGCTTCTGAGAAGACAGAAAGAACGTGAATGCACGTGTGTGTGTGTGTGTGTGTGACTGTGTGCGCCTTTGTGTGAGATGTAGGGGTCAGTGTGTGGGAAATGTAAGTGTCTCAAAGTCCTTCTCCTTTGTCCCCCATGGTGGCTCTACAACACGTCCTCTGAGCTCTACAGCTGCAGAGAGAGAATGTGAAGATCGCTCATCTTGTCCCGCCCTTCTGTTTTGCAGGGTGTAAAATGAGGCACAGGGAGCAGGGAGCTGGCTGTGGACCCAGGCTCCTGGTCCCAGGGCTCAGTCCTCTTTCTGTCTGATCTCCTTTCTGTAACCAGGCTACTGCCCAACTCATGGCCAAAGGGCTAGCACCAGTCAAGGACAAATGCACTCCGCACATACCTTCCAAGCCTCTCCCTGGGCTGCCTGGATGTTTGAATGCTTCTAACCTTCCAGCTGGCTGGGGACAGTCACCTAAGGGCTTTCTAGGACAGGACGAATGGAAGAAAAGCTTTGGAGTTGTTTGGTATAATAGGAAAGTCAATGACAGGAAAATGGTCAGCTCCAAGTGGACGGGGTAGGGGGTCACCTAAAAAGACCCTTATACTCGTCACATCACACCATTTGTCCATTTTGAGTGAGGCAGCCGGTAGAGGAGGGAGCGAACACCTCTTCCCCCGCCTGCCCCCAAAATCTGGTGAGGCTCGTTCCTCCAGACAGAACACGTCTGGGATGTCACACCTACTTAGAAGACAACTTTGCTGTCCTCCCTGCCACCTGCCTTCCCTTCTGGGTTTGCCATCATGCCCCTCTGTTGTCTCTGCAGTTGGCCACTGGACCTGGCTGAGTGTTCCAAGGAACAAGCTCGCAGGAGAGCTGTGGCCTGATTGAAACAGGGAGGGAACCACCACGGGGCAGGGTGGGAATCAGTGGCCACAATGCTTCCCAGCAAGTCCCTGTGATGTTGAATGACTGGGCGGGGTTTCTATGCATAGGCAGTGGAGGAACACCCTCCAGGACCACATTGAGGAAGGGAAGCAGGGCATCCTCATCTGCCTACTTTCTCTTTTCACACTCAGGGTTCTAGTAAGGGCGGCAGATGATTAACTATTCATCCCAGAGAGCATCTACAGGGTACTGGGCACGACACTAGGTGCTGCGGGAAAACGGAGATAAAGACAGTCCTCATGAGGCTTCCAGTATAAAGAGGGAGGCAAACTCACATCAGATGATTAAGTTTATAATTATAATTGGTAGTAAGCTTCACAAAGGAAACATAAGGAGCTAGAACATATAGCAGTGGGTCTGACTGAGTCTAGGGGTTAGGGCAGGGAAAACTTCCCTGTGGCAGTGATATAACTGAACTGAGGTCTGCAGGGCAGGTAAAATGACTAGGAAGAGAGGCAGGAAGAACATCCAGATGGAGGGAACACCAAGTGCAAAAGCACTGAGGCTACCACACATACTTCTTTATCCACCATGATATCAGTGACATATTGACATGCACATATATTCACATACATACATCCTATTTACTCATCACCTGCTATGCCACACACTTTACATTTTCTCATTTCTTCTTTCTCAAGGTGTTAGAGAGGCAGACACAAACATGGAACAGAGTTACGTGAAATGAGAGGTTATACATGCAGCATAATGGGCAGAAAAAGGAGGGCCATAATAGCCTAGAGGGCCGGTGAGTCAAAGGAAGTTCATGGGAGGAAAAACCTCTTGTGTAAGAGTATGATTTCCTACACAAAGTGAGTGAGGAATACAATGATATCTTAGGCAGGGGGTCCAGTTAACCAAAAGCTGGAAGGTAGAACACAGCCCGGTGCCTATATAGGCAACTTGCAGCATTTCAGTGTTACCCAGAGAAACACTGCAAAGCAGAGTGGGGCAGATTAGGCAGGAAGCCCTTGTGTGACATCCTTGCATGTGTTTATTTTTTCTATGACTATTTATTGAGCATCTGCTACAAGCTAGACCCTAGGGCTATGATACTGCACAAAATCAGACTTGGTCTACGGCCTGGGAATTGGGACTCACACAGAACAAGGACTCAATCAGGTGAAAAAGACAGCCCAATAATTAGAGCAATGGGAGCTGGGGAGATGACTGGGAGAAGTATCTAGAAGCCAGATTCTGTAGACCCTGTTAAGAGTGTTGGTCTTTATTTGCAAAGTAGTGAGAAGCTCCCATAGGGATTTTTTTGGGGAAAAAATGTATCTTTACTTTCACTCATCACTAACTGCAATGCAGCATTCTTTGAGTCTCAAACATAGTCAACAAACCACAGTACTATTGGCAGTGCACGTGCCTTTGTCACAAAATCACAGATATTTTCAAATGAAATCTCATAGGGTTTTAAACATCAGTTTTAAGCATGTTCAGATTCATGTTGTGAAAAGATGACTTTGGGTGCTGGGGGCAGGGGGAGGGCATCGATTCTGACTTGGACACCCTGTCCCTCTCCTAACTCCCATCTATCTGGCAACGGAAGGGAAGCTCGGAAGCCACTCTCCAGCATCACCTGGCCACACAGAAATGCTAGCGGCTTCCACTAACTCTTTGCTCTTGCAGCCATCTCGGGTTACTAACCACGACGCCTTGCTGACTGCCTCTGAGGCCAACTGCAATGTCTCGGCAACAATTATATTAATATTAGAGCTAGGAATGAGCTGATGGAAAGGTGTTCATGCACGTAATGAGGTTTCAGTTGCATTTTAGAAAAGTGTCAGATAATTTGCTGAGAGACGGCAGAGTTTTTACTGTTTGTCAAGAGATGGGGGGAGGTGGAACTCGGGCTCCTCGGCTTCAACTACAATGTGCGAAATGTCATCTGTACGAGAGACGCTCAAGGCAGAATAAACAAATGTGACGGGAACAGTGACAGTGAGAGGGGCGCAGGAAAAGAGGGGGGATAAGAGGGGAGGGGGAGTGTACAAAAACGTAATTATCACCTAATATTGATCAAGCATCATCTGCACCATCTTATTTAAACACGGCAGCTCTGTGGGGCAGGTATTAACCCCATTTGACACAGGGCTCAGAGTGGCAATTCAAAGCCCTATTTTTTAAACTCCAAAGTCTGATTTTGAAAGACCTGACATTATGCTCCATCCCTAGATAAAAAGGCCTGTAACCGTTATGTGTCTTGGTGTAGAACTGTGGTCTATTTTATATGAAGGGGAAACACTTTCCCCCTAAGCTCAGGTGAATGTCAGTATTGTATGTTCCTGTGTGACATTCACGTGATCTGAGATAGTCATCCTGGCCAGTGGTCCCAAGTGTGGGACACGTAGTGATTTCCAAGGGGCACATGGAGCCCACATTGAATAAACTGAATCACATAGTAAGAAGACTGGGAAAAACGAAAGGGTTGATATGGAACCAATTACACTAAGTCTGTAGTTGGTACATCAACTGCCCCGGTGGGATCACCTGGGAGCCTTAATCAATGCCCGGGTTCAAACCCCACCTCAGAGATTCTGATTCAGTTAGTCCTGTGCAGTACTTCTTACACTTTAATGTCCTGTGAGCCACTTGGGGACCTTGGTAAATGCAGATGTGGATTCCCTGGGTGTGGGTAGGCTTGAGATCCTCTATTTCTAACAGGCTACAAGCTCCCAGGGAGGCCAATGCTACTGGTCAGGGGACCTGACTTGGAGCAGCTGGTGTCTAGGTGTAGGCAAAGGTGAGAACCACTGCTTTAATGGGATGGTTTCATTTTGGTGCTTAGCTTTTTCAGAGTTTAAAAAGCTGTCAATTAGAATGAGTTATACATGCACACGGAACACAAATTAAATAGCAATGACCCTCCCTCCCTGTCTATTTCCAATTGCCAGAAGCCTGTTCCCTCTACAGAATCAAATATTGACATCCTTCCAGAGGGATCATTGCACACACAAGCCTAGATGCATGTGTATATACATATTCCTTAAAAAAAAAAAAAAAACCCACAAATGGCAGCTTTCAGGTCACACCGTTCAGCACTTTGCTTTTTTCACTTCATGCATCTTGAACATTGTTTCTTAACTGTACGTAAAGAGCTGCCTCATTTTTTTTTAATGGTTAAATATATATAAGTGCATTCACGTTGTTGCGTAACCATCACCACCGCCCATCTCCAGAGTATCCCACACTGAACTTCCACACCCATGAAATGGTGCCAGGTAACAGGCAACTCTCCTTTGAAACAAGGCAAGAGCTGGTCTCAGAGCCAGAGCTTTCAGTGGACAGCCGTGTAAGGCTAGGGTTTACTCGCGGTGCTGTGCATTCATTGTATTTGACTGCAGACACCTTCTGTGATGAGCAATACTGATTTTCCACTTACAGTAGCTCCCTTTTAAATAAACTGAAGTTCCATTGAAATAACGATGTCTGGTGAGCTTTACTGAAGGCTGCCCCTGGCTGTGCCACAGGTGAGAAAGCTGCAGTTCAAGAAGAACCAAAGCACTGGACACTCGTCCCCCTTTCTGAGCTGCCAGCTGACCTTCTCCACACACTAAGCTGGGCAAACAGCCTTCCCTTCAGCCTTATGACTTGTACCCAACGGCAGCCTTTCTTAGGCCATTTTCTCTAAGTCAGGCCACATAGCAGACCCTCCTCTGTCATCCTTACCAGAATGCTAACCAAGAATGAAGGTTCAGGTCCCTTATGGGATTTTGTATCCCGATAGAAACAGGGAACCCAAACCCAGGCTCCTTACACTAAAGCAATGGGAGATCGCCCTTCTAGAAAACGGCACCCTTCAGTGGGTGGGTATCTGGCTTGAGAGCAGTCAGAAGGACCAGCGTCCCTCTCACACGGGACGGCGCCTAGCACACCTGGGCTGAAGGCAGAGGTAGGCTTGCTGAGCAGCCCACGATGGCGGGAGCTCAGGTTGGGGGCCCAGAGTCCCAGCACGGAGGCCAGGGCTCACCACCCACCAGCTCTGTGACCTCTGGTGGGTCATTTCACTTTGCCAGGGGCAGGGGTTTGTTCAGTGCAAAATAGTGAGGTGGAGGTCTTGTGATGGTGAAATGAGGTAGTATGGGGAAGTGTTTAGCACTGAGCCTGGCACATTGTTAGTGCTTAATAAATGGAAATCTTATCATCCTGGACTCTTCCTGAAGGGGAATTCAAGAAAGGAGGAGATATGGGGAAGAAGTGGGGTCCAGGAACACTCGCATGGTCGCTGCCCAGCCAGGCTTTCACCTGCGGTGGAAAGAGGTAGAGTGTGTGCGAAAGACCTCCCAGTGCAGCCGTGGCAGGAGAAATGGCATTATTAGATGGGATGGAAATGACGAACTTCACCCCGAAAAGAGAGTCCAGACTAACTCAGAAAGTGGCTGAGCAGAGAACTACTGAGAAGCTGATAGAGGAAAATGTGCTCCCAAATGTAATAATTCTAATACCCAACATTTAACCCTCTCCCTTCTGTTTCTTCGTAAGCAAAACAAACACGTATCTGAAAAATCTGCAATAACCATGTACTTTTTTTGTTGTTTGTGAAGCTACCACAAGGATCCAGGGAATAAACGCTTGAGCCTCTCTTATGTGCCCGGCACTGCTCTAGGGGTCGGGGAACAGTGACCCAGGAGCAGGCCCTTGCACTCATGGGTGTACATCCCACTGGGTCCCCTCCCAGCCCCTGACTCTGTGGCCCATTCAACTCGCCAGCCTACAACCCCTGCTTCTCCCTGAGTGTCCTGGAAAGGCAGCGGTATCTGGTGTTCCTTCTGCAATGCAGAGGGAGGGAAAATGGATGGTTGTATTCTCAGAGGTAAGCACAAGCATTTGTTTGGAAGCTCTCTCAATCGTTAGGAAACTAAAAAGATTTACATTTATCCATGAGGTATCTTCTGTGACGAGGACAGTAAATACAGCAGCAGGGGTAATGAGTAATGGCCAGGCTTGGGTTGGAGCTGCTCGGGTCACTGATCAGGAGAGAGGCAGTTAAGGAGCAGTGCAGCGAGGCCTGGAAAACGTCCTTAGCACGAGCGGCAAAAGCAGACTGCATGCAAGGGAAAGACTTGTGTGTGATCTCTTGGTAGAAAAGGAAAAATTTCACATTGAACCAGCAGCCAGTGCATTATTCTGGTCAGGACTATAGATTTTTACTCTGAAAGAAGTGGTTCAAATCCCACCTCCACTACTTACTTAATAGGTGCTTAACCTTAACCAACTTGAGTGTCCTCATCTGAAAGTGATGAGCGCCATGCTTACCTCATTAGGTTGGTAGGTGAATTAAGGGAAATGGTACACATAAAGGGGTCAGTATGGTGCCTGAGACACTGTAAGAAATCTTAGTGCCTGAGACACTGTAAGAAATCTTATTACTAGATGTATGCAGAGTTGAACAAAATGAAAGCAGTGTTATGCTACTGCAGAGAATAAGTAATTAGTGCAAGATCTCATAGACAGTAGGAGGGCATGGTGACTAAGATTCAGCTAGATGTCCCCGACTCCCTTCTGCATTTACACCTGGTAAGAGCCCAGCTGAGTAAGCACTGCTTTCGAGGGATGACACTTTCTTGACAGGCAGCCACGATGCAGCCCACCATTTTGTCTGCTTTTGTAAATAACATAATTCACAGCCCAGTCATCAGGCTAAGATGCCAATTACTGAGTTACCTCACAGCCCTGAAAATATGCTTTATAATCTGATCAAATTCAGCTTGCTCTTAAACCAGACCGAAAAGTGAACAGAGAAGGAAAGAAAAGTCGCAACAGCTTAGAAGGGTTACTGTTCAAAAGGGTAAGAAATAGGCTGAGGGTGCCTTGGAGAGACGGAAACTCTGCCCTCATTCTTTCCTACTGTGATATTCCTGCGACTACAGGGTTACGGGGAGAAAGCCAAGTTGATTCATTAAGGAGTTCAGCTGTGTCTGGAGAAGTTGGAGCAAAAGGAAAACAGCTCACGGTCCAGGGCAGGAAGGACCAGTGAAACCAGGTGAGGCAGGTTTGTCTACAGCGCCCCGGCCTCGCCCCCCCCCCCCCCCCCCCCCCCCCCACCCCCCACCGCGGGCCTGGCCCAGCAGGACCGGTTTTTCCATGGCTAGTTGGGAATGTGTTATCACAGCACCGCAGAGAGGGTGGCTCAGGCAGGAGGAGTTTGGGGTTGATGAGCACAGAGGTGAAGAACACGTGTTCAATCACACAGGTTTGGGTATATGTCCTGGTGGCTCCACTCAGTTGGGTGTCCCTGACCACGTCTGTGTTCCCCTCAATGTCATCTTACTCTTCCCTCAAATAGGCAGGATAATACTGGAACCTACTTGAGAGTATTGTTGTGTTAAGATTCCATGAACTAGTTAAATAAACTCACACATAGCAAATACTCAATGAAAGGAAGCTGTTAATTATTAATTACTGTCATGATTGGGGAGGCATCTCAGAGCCATGCACACTTAGCGCTGGCAGCAGCAAGATGGGGGCTTCCTGGGGGTCCTGGTGCTCTCGCATTGCATGCTGGGATCCTGCAGAAGCAAGTCCCCGCCCAGGGAGAATGAACCCATACAATAACTCCAGTATCCAACTGGGTACCATGACCGAAAGAACACAAGTGCTGGCATCTGTCGTTGACCAGCCCAAGACAGACCCCCGGACAGTTTCTTCTGGTCACTTACGCCAACATAGATGCTAACTCAAGAGACTGTGTATCAACAGATTTCAGCCAGCCAGCACAGGACGATGTTATCACAGAGCTGAAAGAAGGCCCCTAACCGCTCAGGTAAGCGCTCTGTCTTGAGGAAGAGGAGTGCTACTGACTGCTTTTAATGAGCAAATTTATCACCACAAGGCCAGTGTGGTTGCCTGCTCACAGACAGAATCGTGAATAGAGGAGAGAGTTCTGCCTGGTTTGATGATAACCTAGAGGCACAGCTTGAGACGTTTCAATAAGATACTTTAGCTTACAACCTAAAAATGACCTAAGTAGGTACGTGCACAGAGAGAACGTAGGTTGGGTCTTGGAGTGTGAACTCCTGTCAAACTGAGTTCCTGGAGGAATGTGCATTTCCTTTAGAGTTTATAGAGGAAATAACGACATAGAAGAGGGAAGGCTTGGGATGACCACAGTCGGAGGTTTACATCCTAGCCCTATGACCTGACCCTTCATCAGTTTCTGTACTTGGGAGTGTAGGATGGGAGTGAGAAGACCTCGCTCATAGGAGGGCTGAGGGAAAAGCAGCAGTGGCAGCAAACGTTTGAGTGGACGTTATATACCAAGCACTGTTTCAGCCCCTTACATGTATCCACTAGACAATGCTCACAACACCACTAGGGGAAAAGTTCAGCAATATCTCCATTTATAGATGGGGAATCTGAAACAGAGTGGTTGAGAAACTTACCCAAGGTCACACAGCTAGCATCTGACAGAGCCAGGCACCCTAAGCCACAAGCCCACGACTTTACCCTGTGAGTGACTGCCTGTTGCACATGTGTTAACATGAGGACAATGCTTCCGTCAGTACCGAGTAGGAAGAACTAGTTAATAAATGTTGACTATCATGATTATATCATGAACCCCTAGCATGGCACGTAGGATCTGCAAATTCCCCTGAAGATTTAAAGAATTTAAAACATTTTGGGTTCAGCCTGGTATCAAACTTATGCTCTGGGTTAGGGCTGATGATTTTCATGTTTCCTCTTGGTGAGATGCACCATTTTGCTTTCTTTTTGAAATACGTGTCATTTTCTTCAAAGGTCACTTCGAGAAAAGGAGTATCGGTAGAACATTTTTCTAAATCTTGGTAAACAAGATGTATGGAAAATGGTGAAATAAACCTGCATCATTTCAATGCACCGTCACTGGCATCTTCTCATTGGATGACATCCTGTGGGGATGGCAGTCCCGGGGATGTCGAATTGTATATGACGATCCTAGCATAGGGTGGCCCAGTAGACAGCAAGGCACCTGGTACGTAAGTGTACATGCTCTTAAGTCAACCAGCACGTGTTCAAATCTGGGTTCCATCACTCCCTACCTGATGACCTCCTACCCTCCGAGTCTCACATTCCCCATTTCCAAAAACAGGAAGAGTCAGCATGACCATGAAATGAGATTATCCAAGGAATCGTTTTAACATTTACTAAGTTCTCGGGACAAGTCCGCTGCCAATATTGCAATTATCTGCACCATGGTCTAAGGAGTCGGGAGAGGATTACTGAGAAGCCTGGCCAGGATTCAAGTCAAGGCCTCTGGACACTTAATGTCATTCTCTTTCCCTGATACGACTTTGCTAACGGACGTCTTCCTCCTCAGAACATCCTCAGGACTCTGGCTTCGCTCCTAATTCAAAAATATATTTTCTTTCAAATAAGGCCTATTTTAAAATCTGGAAATCAAGAATAGTACAAGAGAGTAGAACGAGATAAAGAGTGCCTTAAAAAAAGAATCACAGAACCACCTGAGGATATAAAACCAGAAGTCCCTTAAATCAAATAGGGCCAGGGCTGATGTCAGAAAGGCTTACCACACATTACAATGAAGAACACATAAGAACAAGAAGGGGCCCGTAAAAACCACCCGCGTGTGACATACTGCCAAGCGCTGCGTGCCCGTCATTAGGCTGGATTCTAATGCTGATCACTGCAGCGCAAATCATCTGGGTGTCAATTAAAGCGCGTAAGTCAATTTTGAGGTAGCCGCCTAGGAGGAGGAGTCCTGCAGAGAAGTCTCTTCCTCCGATAGATTTCCTTTGGAATTGTGGATTTTCTGCAAGTGACATTCTCCAAAAGAAACACACCTCCCTGTGTGTTCTCTGCCCCTCACTGCCTGCAGGGCCAGGCGCTTGTAGAGCAAGAGATATATCGCACTGGTTTCTACACCGCTGTCACCCCGAACGCTCTGAGACCTCGCCGGCTCTCGAGGGCAGCTATTCTCAGGCCATTTTACAGAGGAGAGACGCGGGACGCGGAGGCACTAAAGGGACGTGCCCACAATTGCAGAGAGCAGTAGAGCCCACAGAGACACTTGGGACCCCGTGTTCCTAAGCATGGGCCTCGTCCCATCCCACAGATGAATGACACTCAAAATAGCAAAAGGTATGTGAGCAGAGGCTGGTGGGAATTTGAATGAGAGGCTTGATGAAGCAGGGCTGGGAGCATGCTCTCTCAGCTTTCTGAAATCGCACTGGCACGCCAAGTACCCCAGGTATGGCCAAGGTCAATACCCTGTGTCCAGAAGGGCGTTGCTGGGCTGAGTCATAGGCCGTGTTGCTTATCAAGACTGGCCAGCAGAGCCAGCCTTATCATACCTTGCTGGTTCTCTGGGAATGAAATCCACTTGATGGATTTCAGCCTTTTCCCCTATGTCACTCCAGGAATGCGATCAGTTGCCCCTTGAGCGCTTGAAAACGCAGATGCTCCTTACTTCAGTTTCTAGACCAAGACGTTCGACTTCCCAAGGAAGACTGAGTCCAGCTGTTGGATAAGAAGGAGGCGATGATACCTCCTGATCCCTTCTATTATTTACTGACTCGATAAACTTTAACCCAGCCCGTTACTGGGAGATATAAACCCTGGGGACCCAATAGTGTCCCGCAGGCAGAGGACATGTACGGTCCCTACCCTCATGGAGTTGTACTTGGGAGACAGACAATAAACAAGAGGACAGACTTTCAGACTGTCATCACTATAATGACTATGATCAACACTATAAGGGAGTATACACGGGGATGGCAGTGCTGGGTCTACTTGTGTTGCTGGGGTCTAGGAAGCCCTCTTAAACAGGCAACATCTGAGCTTCAGCCTTACTGAGGGGAGAGCGCCAAACACAGGAAGAGCCCAGGGAAATGTGTTCCAAGCAGAGGGAAAACCACAGGTCCTAAGGAGGGAAGGAAGAGCTGGCTCACCACGAGCTGAGGGACCCTGTATTAGGTGAGGTTGGGCAATGGGCAAGGGTTGGAGTCATGAGAGGCCTGGTAAATTGTTTTGGGGGTGTTGGGTTTAATTCTAAGAGGCCACAGGGCACTGGCCCAGTGTCCAGCTCTCAAAGGCATTCCTTTCCTCTGGTGTTTTAAAGACCAGCTCCACTGCTCAGCTGTAATCTTTGAATTCTTAATGGCACAGCACATGGGGATTACATCTTGCCGACAGTGAGCTCTTAACAGTTTCTGAATCCACAGGAAGGGGCTACTGAGGCCTGAGAAGCAGAGACCCAGGTCTAAATTAATTCCTGAACATGGCAGGGGGAGATGGAGGCTATCAGCTTTGTTCTGCTTGGAGAAAGCCTCTTTGCAAAGCCTCTTCACAGGTGGTTGCCTCTCACCTCCGTACACTTTGAATCTGAAAGACACTTGCCTAAATATGACCTCATGGATATAAATCAAGAGTGTGTACTGAGATCAGCAAACCCTGGTTTGCCTCAGTTAACCTGCCCGACCTTCAGCCCCCTCATCACTAATTGTAGATAATACCAACACCTGCCACACGGGCTGCAACGAGATGAAAAGTGCTTCACCGTCATGCTTTGCAAATCATAAACTCTCAATAAGCTCTTACCCTTACTATTTATTCATTACCATCAAAAATCCAACTCTCTGTCTCACGCTTACTCTTCCTCACACAATGTACATCTTTCAAAATCCTGCACGGGATTTTGTAAGCTTTTGGAAAGTTTTGTAAGCTTTTGGAAAGAGCCCCTGAAACAGTACAGGTAATGACCAATGCCTGTATATCATGGACTCTCCACACAGGTAATTCATTCCAAGCTATCGACAGCAAAGGCAGAGGCTGTCTGCTCATCAGCGCACGGAAAAAGCGGGGACCGCATCGAGTGACCACTATCACCGTCTGCAGCTACCTTCATGACCCAGTCAACTGCACGCACGGGGTCTTCCAGTGTGAACAAAGAGCTCCCCAAGTAGAGCACTGAGGTTCCATGGGAGCCCGGAACTGCAGGTGGCTGGCGGTAGACACGGCTGCAGCACCCAGAATACAGAGGCCTGGAGCAGCCTCAGAGGTTCCCTTGGAAGCAGCATCCCTACCCCAGGCCAGCAAGCAGTGGGGAGAGCTGAGAAGAAAAGCTCAACCCTTCCCCACAGTCTTAGCATCAAGCAGGGTCCGTACCTCCTCTGTCCTTGGTGCAGGGTCCACAGCTATGACAGGGGGAGTCAGCATGCCTTGGGCACTCCTTGGGTTTTTCTTCTGGTGGGGAACTGTAGCGGGGGAGACTGGGTTGCAACCCCCTCCAGTTACCCCATCAAACGGGCGTGACAGCCACGAGAGAGCTTCCTTCTCATCCCTGGCTGGAGCAGGCAGGCGCAAACGCTTCTGAAGCCCAGCCTTCAGCGTCACACACCTGAACACAATTCCTCCACCCTATATCCTCCTCTCCCCGCCCTGCTGCAGAAACCTGCTTAGCCCCGCCCTCCCCACGGCCTGGCTGTGACCTGGTCTTTACCAGCCCAGCTCCCGCCCCTGCAATTTACTTTGAGAGAGAGCCCCTGGGTTGGAGTGAGAATTTAGGACTTTAATCCAGCTGAGGGAAAATGGGAAGTATCCATTTTCTGGTGATTAATTTTTAAAACTGTAGGAATTTGAAGGTCAGGTGTCAGGGGATGGGGGCACTGTCCAGCTGCTTCAGTCCAGGCCAAAGAGCTACATCTCTCTGCCCGAGACTTGGCTATATCGCATCCTAACTTCCGGGGCCCAGCTTTTCCCAGGGCCGGTGCAGCGACTACCTGTATTCTCAGTAGAAAGGTGGGAGAGAGAACTTGAGATCCAGGTTGAAATCTGCCCACCAGGCCAACACGAGATTCTGTTTCTTCCTCTGTGAAGTATCCGGGCGATCAGTAAGGAAAGTTTAACAATGCACCCCATGTCTGTTACTAAAAAGCACTTGGTCATCCCAGCTAATTGCTGTTCCACTGAATCCACAGGTGGTCTTAATATAAGGAGTTAAATGATCCTTGAAAAAAGGCATCGTTACTCAGGTGCCAAATCTAAGCATTTGGGATTTTATTTCCCTACCCTGGCAAGTATTCTGTCTCTCCAGATGAGAGGTTTGCAGACTTTAGGATTCATAGAAATTAGCCCGGTATTAAAAATGAAGATTTCTGCATGAAACTTTCAGATTCCAGGAAGGCTCAGGAAACCATATTTTAAAAATTTTCCCTAGGTGATTTTGATGTGGGTGGTTGGTGCCTGGACTTTAAGGAATACAACCCTAGAATAGGCCTAAGTTCTCCCATCCCAGCCTGGCATTTCTAGGTGGCTTTTAAACTCAGCCGAGGACCAGCTGTTCTCCATTGTTTTCAATTCACTCTTTCGCCCCTGCCCTCAGGAATTTTCCAGCTGACTCCAGTATCTTCCTCCTCTGTTTAAAAATGAGCTTTGTCAGAGGAAAGAGTGTTAGCTTCGCCAATATTGCAGCTATAAGAGGCCTCAGAAATGACATCATTGAAGCCTTTATCATACCAGCAGACACCAACGACATTAAGCCCTAGTTCTGCCCTTTCTCCCACTGGAGGCCCAGACCTCACACTACAATCACCGTCCTGGAGCAAATCCCCCCATGCCGGCCCCTTCCCAGGTGCAGTCTCTCTCATAGTGCTTCCAAAGAGAAGCCAGGTGTGTGGGCCTCACAATCAGTTCCTCACCCTGCCCTACGGCTGACACAGTCGGTGTTCAGGTCCTTTGTTTCTTGAGTCAAGTTTAGTTTTTGAATGAGATTCTCACATCCAACCTGCTATCCTAAATGGAGTTCTTATACAGGCAACTAGATCTCATATGACTGCTTGTCCATGCCAAACATTTTAATCCTAAGACAACTACAAAGCACATTTACTAAGCACCTAACATGGGCAGAGGCCTGTGCTCAGCTCAGCAAGCGGTGTGAAACCATAGGTAGCTCAAGTAATCCATGGGATACAAAAGGGAAACGAAATAAAAATGTTTTCTTGCCTTGTCAACGCAGTGCTGCAAGGCTTTCCCAATACTCATAACCTTCAGACCAAAGGAATGGCAGCATAGTCCAGTGGTTACAAACACAGACTCTGGCTTGGATTCAAACCCGTGCTCTATCAGCTCCCAGCTGTGGTTTCGGGCAAAGTACTGACCTTCCCTCTGGAATATCAGTAGTACTTATTTCACAGGGCTGTTACCAGGATGATATGAATTAATATGTATAAAGTGCTTTTAACAGCAAAAGTGCTTACATATTATTATTATTATTATTCAGGAGATCCTGAACACTGTTACCACATATTTATTCGCACTACAGAAGATTCATAATGTTTTCTCACCTAAAGACCAATAACGCCTTCCAAACATTTGCTCCATTTGATTTATGCTTCTCAACTCTATGTTCAAGGTTCTTTAATTCGTTTTTCCATGGTTCCTTCATGTGTTTACTTAACTTTTTCTATTGAGGATGTACCACATGTCAAGAACTGTGCTAGGTCCTGCTGATACAATCGGTGGAAGTCATCTCCCTGCTCTGAGGAGTTTACAGCCCTTTGGTGTACCGGATATTGACTGAAGTCGCACAAAAATTGTGAAATTAAGATCGTGACAAGTGTTGAGAGGGAACAGTACCTGGTGCTGAGAAAGCACGGGAGAAGGGATTTGACCTGGTCAAAGGGTTAGAGTAGAACTGGGCTGTGAAGGAAGAGATGGAGTTGGCTACGTGGAGTGGGGGTGACCAGTCAGAATGTTACGGATAGAGAGACGCCATGTGCCAGGTGTACTAGTCAATTTTGCTGCAGTAACAAATGACCTCCATGTCTCAGTGTATTACTTGCTTATTTTACAGGTGGGCTATGGGTTGACTGCTGCTCTGCCCAGGCTATGACTCTGCTTCTCATTCAGGGACTCAAACTGCAGGAATAGTCCCTATGTGAGATATGGTATTCTTGTAGCATAAAGAAAGATCAAGAGCACTGGTGGAAATGTGCCATGACTCTGAGGGCTTCTGTTGGGCGTGGCCTTGTTCTGTTTACATTCCTTTGGCCAAAGCCCAAAGTCAATGGGACAAGGATATATGGTCCTCAACACTGGGGACATAGCAAGGTACAGGGCAGTTGACAGGAATGTGATCCTCGTACAGGGAAAGGGATGGGAATGAATAACTGCAAAAATAATATAATTTACTACATTAAGGCTCTGTGGCAAGAGGCCTGTGTGGCTAGTGGTGAGCGAGCTGGTAGGAACATAGGAGAGATGAGGGTGGAGAAGGAGGTGGGGACATGCCATGGAAAGAATCTGAACTTTACACTGAGCAATGGAAACACTGACCTTTACCTGTTCAATCTCTTTCCTTAGCTGTGAAAAAATACTTTCCATGTTTTTCTGGTTTCTGAAGTTATACATGTTTATTATAGAAAGTGTGGACATGGCAGATACATTTTTTAAAAAGTCACCCTTAACGTTACAAGTCAGAGAGAACCATCATAGACTGATACTTTGTTGAATATATTTCTAGACTTTTTGATGCTATTTAAATGTACATAAAGTATTCTTACAATCAAAATTGGATCATATTCTCTATCAGTTGTTATGAATACTCTCCAAGTCATTAAACAGTCTCCCCATTGCCTCATCATACGGATGTACCATAGTTTAACCAGTCCCCAACTATTGGACCTATAAGTTTTTCTAATTTTTCCATTTTATAAAAATTTCTAAAGAATTCTGCAGAGGTGTTGTTTAGATTCAGCAACATCCATATCATTTGGTAGATGTGGCATTTTTATCTTAAAGGTATAACAAATTTAAGGCCACTGATACATATTGCCAATTGTCCCTTGAGAAAAGTCAGGGCAAATCACACACAACCCTAGAGCAGGATTTGCCAACTCGGTTGAAAATTATTTTACATTGCCAAGTTAATCAGTGGAAGATACGGTCTTACTTTAATTTTGCATTTATTTCATCATTCAGGACAGACCTTATTTTCTATAATTCCCAGTGCTTTCATCAGGGAAGGACTTACCTGATTAAAATGCTGGGCCGTTTGCATCTTCTTCTTAGAATGCGCTCCTGGTTTCTCTTCAGCAAATTATGACTACTTTGTCCCTTACGACTCTGCAAGATTTTCTTCTGCTTCCTATAAGAAGCCTTCTTTGCCTCCATCTCTTTGCTGTGGAAGCTGCCAGGAAAGATGTGGACAGTTGGTTTTACGTATATGATAGGAGGTCATGGTTCCATACACCTCGTCTCCCCATGTGGAGAGAGTGTTTCCGAGATTGAATTTTGTTCCCTCCTAGAGTGACTCACTCTGTCATCTACATGCCTTATAGTCCATAAGCATTTGTGAATGACTGCTAAGAAGAGCCATGATGGCACAATGGGTGGGTAAGTTTTGACCTGATGAATGACTCACTTGTGGATACTGGCACATGGCTATGTTAATAAAAGATTATGGACCAAAGACCATTGTGAATGCCGCTCAGGAACTCTTTTTAGATTATATTCTAACACCAATCTTTCAACTTTCACAACAGAGGTTAGCAACAGAACATCTGATTTGATAGACGCCCAATTACTTATACCTCTCTCTGATATATATACTTTCCCTCCTAGCCAGAGTCAAAGGACTTTTACCCATTTGATATGTGGTGTGATTCCCAGTTAACTTTTAATAGAGATTGGACGGTTTTCCCCTCCTGTTACAGGTTGTGCTAATGTCTTGTCAAGCTAGTTTGACAACGTAAATTGTACCTTCACGCTCCCCTTCTCCTGTTACAGAGGGGCCAAGATGAGACATAAAAATAAATCTTGTTGTATTGCCATGGAAAAGCTTGTTCCTCATATTTGCTTTGCAACAGAGCTTGGTTTTAGTTTGAAAACTATTCAACCTTGATGTTTGAAATATTAACATTTTATCCACAAATCTGTTTACAAATCACAAATCATGCTGGTAAATATTCATGGACCATTCTCTTTTGCTTCCTGGGAAAGTATGGAGAGTAGAAAAAAACCTTATGGGGTCAGAGCTTGGGGTGTGGTGGGAGATAAGACTGAATATCAACAGAGTTAAGCTGGCAATAAATTTGGGTTGCTGTTTGTGGATCTTGGCTGCAGAATATCCTCAAGCACTTTCAAAGATGAATGATGCTGGGGAAAGGCAAAGCCAAACTTCCTGGCCCCAATCCAAGCACACACAGGCTGGGATGCTGGAAAACTGACAGCAATGGTGTCTCATACAATACTTTCCCTTCCACCGTGTAGAATGCTTTAGAATTTACCAGTCACTTGCACATGTATTTTGTTACCTGACCCTATGAGATGTATTATTATCCTCATCTCAAAAATGAAGAGACTGATGTTCTTTGATTTTAAATGACTTGCACATGTTTTATAAGACTAACAACTCAAAAAATTGGACCTGGATCCCAGATCCATTGACTTCTGGTCCAGGATTCTTTCAGGTACATCTTATCATTCGGGACTCAGATTAAGACACCTCTTCCTCTGGCAGACATTTCTGTCTATCAAAATCTGGATTAAGTAAACATCTCTGGGCTCAAAAGAAGAAGAAAGAAAGATACCCTATAACAGCCTAGCTCTCATCACGTTGACTTCTTCTAATGAATTATTCCCTTGACTTTATTTTTCACTGGACAATGCGCCCCATGAGAAAAGTGACTTGTTTACCATGGTAATTACAACACATTGGGCCTGGTAGTAAAATATTCTCTAAGTCTTTGTGAAGTGAACTGAATTCCAACACTTATTTTACAGGGAGGATAGTAAAGACCTGACTTTTAACCTGACAAGTTCCAAGTCTGTTTAGAATGGGTGTTTTCAAGGAAGAGCTAGTTACTGGTGTTGCCCTCTTGAAAATCTCATTGCAGATGTCCAAGAGAGGACTTGGAAATTCTTTCTAACATAGACCATGGCTCTGCTTTAGGAATTGCCCCTGTTTCCGTTTCAGTTGAAGGGCATTTCTGCCCAGCTGTGAAATCAAGATGGCGAAAGAATGAGAAATTCTAAAAGTTCTCTGGGTACAAGGAACATGTCCTGTTGTTTCCTCACCAATGTCCACAAACCTGCAGAAGAGGGATGTGTATGTTTGACTCTCTAGAGAAGCTGTATCTGTTCTCCAAAGCAGCCATCCTCTGCCAGGCAGATAATTGTGATGGTGAGGTTGGCAGAGGTGCCAGATGATGTCTCATCATCCCAGATGAAAAGGAGCAAACGCTAAGTGAAAATAAACAATGAAAAGGTCCATTTAAAACTCATAACCTGCATAACTCAAAATTGGAAGTGGGACTTAGGATCTCTGTCCCCTTTGGAAATTTGTAAATTCCACCCTACTCTGTGAGATTCTCCAACGTGGCCAGCACAGCCAGAGTTGGCTAGACTCCCAGGTGCAATGCAGAGTCCATCTGTTTGGTCACTCTGTCTGGTGTGGATTTAGAGAATGAGTTGCGTGCACGGGACAGGTTCCAGATAAATTTGAATTTCCTAAATATATTGAAAATATGGTTGTGAGTTCTAAGAGTTAGAGATTCCCACTGTGCTTGGCTCCCACTCCCCAACTGTTTCAGTCCATCCATATACAACAGAGGTTTAAAGGAACATAGGATATACTCTGCTGTAAGGCTGATAAATCTAGTTTAGCAAAATGCCTGGCTTAGAGCAGGTATTTAATAACCATTTCTTTAATAATAATACTAGGAGCATGTTTTTACTATTTTTATGCATCAGGTGATATGCTAAGTATTTTCCTTCTCCTTTGTTTCTCCTTCTCTCTCACTTCCTCTCTCTCCTCCTTCCTTTCCTTCCTTTTTTTTCCCCACAAATATTCATTCATTTCCCTGTTTCCATAGCGGTTACTCTTCTAAGAGCTAGGTCTCTGCTAGTGAACAAGTGACATTATGAAACTTAATTTCTAGTTGGAGGGATACTATTAATAATCAAGTGAACAAACAATAAAACCTCAGACAGTGATACATACTATGGAAACATTAATAAAAGAGAGTAATAAAAGTGAGTGGGGATGAAGGATATTTCCTTTGGGCATACAGGAAAAACTCCTCTATGGGAAAGACATTTGAGCTGACATTCTTTCAGTCAGTAAGAAAGAATTTGTCACTTAGCAGTCTGTAGGGGCAATTTTCTAGGCATATGAGCATTCCAAGGTAAATGTCCCAAATGAATCAGACTTGTTTGTGGAATCCAAAGAAGCCAGCATCTCTGGAGCAAGATGCACAATGGGAGAGAGTAGTATAGAGATGAGGTTGGAGAGGAAAGCAGATGGCAGATCACATAGAGATGTTGTAGGCTATGGTGAATAAGACTTCAATGCGTTACCTTCTTTAACCAACACAATAACCCTATGATGTAAGAGCTATTTGCATCCCCATTTATAGAGGAGAATGGTGAGACATAGAGAGGTAATGCAGAATGGTCAGGGTCACATCACTGGCAAGTGGCAGAATCCAGATTTGAAAACGGGCGCCCTGGCTCCAAAACTTAACCTACAAATCCCAATGTAAATCCAGACATTATCGACGACATCTTAGAATCATCTCCCTTCCCACATCCAACCACTCATCAATCCATGTTCCCATCAACAACACAGAATACTGGGTACCAGCATGAATATGGGAGTCAGTGCCAAACAAACCCAGCTTAAGATCTCAGCACTGCTTTGATGGGCTACGTGATCTGGGAAAGTCATCTAATTCCTTAGGGCTTCTGTTTTCTTGTCTGTGAAATGAGACTACTAACAGTACTTTCTTCCCACCTCTTAGAGTGTCATGAGAATAAAGTGATATCGTAACTGCCCATGCTAAGTCCTCAATAGATTCTTAACCTCAAACCAAACCAAACCAAATCCCCACCACATGTATCATGTACCACAACTCATCTGTCCTTCCTCTTTCTTTCCCCACTGTTATCGGGGTTGCAGATCACTGCTGCTACCATCCAGTCCTTCTGAGTCAGACTCCTCAGGTGGAGTCAGAAAGTTGCATTTTAACATACTCTTCTATTGTTTCTAATGCAAACCAGAGTTTAAGACCACTGGAACAGACCATCAACCAAGATACAAGAGGATCTTGGTAGATCTCAGTGTCAGCCTTAGACATTGCAACTGTATTTGTAAATATACAGTGTTAAAGATTAAATGGGATTTCAGGTCTTTTTGATGCTATTTTGATGGTGTGACAGTCAGACTTTTGGTAGTACATGAATCCTGTCCTGCTCTTGCCCATCTTCCATGTTCTCCTGCTCTTACAATATTCCCATGTGAATCAGATGCAAGGAATAATTGCCAAATGGTATTTAAAATACAACGTGTAACAACTCTCAGCACACAATTATGGTAAAGGCTAATCTGATTCGCCTGTTTAGGTTCAATCTGACATTTAATTCCAATATTGACATCTCAATTTGAATCTTCAGTAGGCCTTTCAAATGTAATATTTAATTCCAGATTTACTATATAACCATACTCATTATCTTTCCTCTAAATCTGCTCCTTCAATAACATTTCCCATTTTGGAAAAAGCCTATCTATCCTTCCAATTGCTCAGGATGAAAACCTGGAGAAAGCAGTTCCTCTTCTATTTTTTCATGACCCATATCCACAAACCATGTTGATTTTGTCTTCAAAACATATCTAAGATAAGACTTCTCAACCACTCTGCTGCCATCACCCTGAACTAAACCGTCATCATCTTTTGCCTGAGGTATTGCAAGAGCCACCTAACAGGTTTCCTTGTTTCTGTCCTTGCACTTCCAAAACTGTTCTTAATAGAGCAGCCAAAGAACACTTTAGAAACCTAAATCAGAGCAAGATATCTGTGGTAGAGTGAATAATGGCTTCCCGAACATGTCCAGGTCGTAATCCCCAGAAGCTATGCATGGTATATGGCAAAAGAGATGTCACAGGTATGATTAAGATTTTGAGATGAGGAGATTATCTGAGGGGGGGGGCATGGGTCTGATGTATCAATAACTATATTGGTTTTTATACGGGGATGCTGGAACAATCAGAGTCAGAGTGATGTGATGATGGAAGCAGAGATTGGAACAACAAGCTTTGAAAATGGAAGATGGGGCCGCAAGCAAAGGAATGCAGGTGGCCACTAGACCCTGAAAAAGGCCAGGAAACAGAGTCTCTCCTCCCAGCCTCCGGAAGGAACCATCCCTGCTGACACCTTGACCTCAGTCCAGTGAAACTGATTTCAGACTTCTGACTTCCAGAACTGTAAAGAATACGTTTGTGTTGATTCAGGCTGTTCAACTTGTGGTCATTGGTAACAGCAGCAACAGGCAATTAAGACAGCTCCCCCTTTATTCCCTCTCATCCTGATTAAAATCCAAAGTCATCACAATGACCTACAAAGCCCCGCACAATCTGAACCCCACCATCCACCTTGTGACTCTGACCTCACCTCCTATGATACTCCCCTTTGCTCACTCTTTCCAGCCACTTGGCCTCCTTGCTTCAGATACCGAGACATGTCTCCCTGCTCTTTGCCTTTGCTCCTTTCCATACCTGGACTGCTCTTTCCCCAAAATAGTCTCATGATTTGATCCTCACTTCCTTGGGTGTTGCTCAGCTGTCTCCTTCTCAGTGGGGGCTTTCCTGACCATGCTACTTGAAATCAGAACACATCTCCTTTGCACCCTTCTATTCCTTGTCCCAGTTGCCTGCTTTATTTTTTCCAAAGAACTTGTCACCATCTGGCGAACTCTAGTTTTGCTTATTTATTTCCTAGAATGTAAGATCTACTTTTCTTTGCTTTGTGCAGTGTTATAAGCCTGCCACTTCCATGATGCTTGCGCACAGTAGGTACCCGAAATATTTTTGTTAATTGAAAGGAAGTGAAGTGAATGAGTTGTTAACCCGGTGCAATGTCCAGCATGGCTTGGCATGCAGGCAGATGGGAGGGCTCCAAGGAGAATCCTGACTCAGCTGAGTGAGTGTTTCGTGAAGTTTGCGAAGAAGAGAGGCAGGTGACACGTCCTGCCAAGGACAAGTCCTAATTTGACTTACTAACCAAGCTGTGTGTAGTGGAAGGCATGAAGAGAGGAGCAGAATACGGGCTAAGGTCCATTAATGCCGTGGCCCTACATATTAATATTCATGGCGCAATTAATTCTTGATCACTGACCAATTATATTAGCTATTCTTCCCCCCTTCCCTTGAAAGGAGACCTGGAAAGAGAGTGGACAGAGAAGAGAGTTAAAATTTCTTTCCCTTATATTGGGTTACTTTTAAATTTTTCAGAAAGTCTCAAGAAATGATTTAATGAGGAAACCACCAATTTCCAAACTTTCTCTCAATGACAGACGATGATCCACGAGGAACATTTAGCTTCCGTTTCAGCATAAGGATGTGTTCTATGCAAATTACAAGCTCTTCAGCAGTCATCCGTTAGCAATGGTGCCACATACTATACCACACACACGTCACATCGCACAAATGCAAGGGAAATTGATACCACTGGGACCCAAACCATGGATACAATTCAAAGCAGAAGCCTGGCTGGAGCGCCTTCAGGGGTGGCAGAGAGTCTAGATCACCTGTCAGTTCTAAGGCAGTTGCCTGAAGCTCTGAGGCCTCATCTAGAAGCAGTATGAGAGAGTGCTGTTATGCTGAATGAGTGATACAGGCCCTGGGCATAGGAAAGCCACACATGTCACAGTCTTTCTTGCTTTAGATGAGAGAATATATTTAAGAGATTAGGATTTGCAAAACAATCTCAAATGGGAACCACTGGGTATTTTCCCTTTCTCATCCATGGATTGCCAACCCTGCCTAACATCCTATGTTAGGAAGGAGAAAGCAAGTTAGAAAGAGGTTAAAGGATCTGGTTGAACTTGTACAGTTAATGTATGAAACAGCAAAAAGTCCCAAGGTTTCAGCAACTCTGCTTATCTTTAAGCAATGACATGTGACACCCTGAAGGATAGGTACTTACAGAACAGTACAGTGAGTGTGTGGAAGCTTCCATGGGTGAACAAAAGCTTATTTTCCTCATCCTGATCTATCATTTCTCACCACATGTGCTATTTATCAGAAAACGGCTCACTAGCCACCAAGTAGGTGATAGTTATTGATAAGACAAGAAGACAAAACTGAAAGGAAGGGCTTCCTTAGTGGCGCAGTGACTAAGAATCCACCTGCCAAGACAGGGGACACAGGTTCGAGCCCTGGTCGGGGAAGATCCCACATGCCGCGGAGCAACTAAGCCCATGCACCACAACAACTGAGCCTGTGCTCTAGAGCCCGTGAGCCACAACTACTGCCTGTGCTCCGCAACGAGAGAAGCCACTGCAATGAGAAGCCGGTGCACCGCAACGTAGAGTAGCCCTGGTTCACTGCAACTAGAGAAAGTCCGTGTGCAGCAACAAAGACCCAATGCAGCCAAAACTAAATAAGTAAAGTTAAAAAACAGAAAACAACTGAAAGGAAAAAGTCAGGCAGAAAAGCACGCTATTACTGGGCTTCTTCATTACTGTAGTGGATTGCCCAACCCATTCTGCTCTTGGAGTTGGCTTTGAGTCAGCTTCATTGGAGACCCGCTGATTGTGTTACAAATACGAGTTTGACACGTAGCAGATGAGGATTTTTCAAAACACATGTTCAGTGAAGAGGGAGGTCACAGCTTAAGTAAACCCCATGTGGGTTCTTGGCCTGGCTCAGATCAAAGAACGTGGGGAGTAAAATCCCCTGGAAGGTCATGTAAATACACCTGGTAATAACCTCATGAACCTTCCATTTCCTCATCAACCTCCAGGTCTTCAGAAGTTCCTGGTTATGGGGGCCCTTCCTCAGGTACTGCCATCATCTTTGGGGGTTTTGGCCTCCTAGAGCGTTCTCAAGTATTTTTCTATCATCCTCCCTATCATCTCTCTACCCTGAAATTGTCTTGTGGATAATCCTGGCAGCTGGTCCTATACAATGCTGCTCTCAGTAGCTTCAGAGCTTTTGGAGGTAGAATCTTTTCCTGCAGCTTTTATCCCTGATGGTGGGAAGATTATGTGCCAGGTGACAGCAGGGAGGACAGATGGCCTCATTTTTTGCCTGGTTCCTATTTAAAGTCAGGTTCTTCTCCTCTGATGTCATGTATATCAAAAGTCACTCCTCCTAAGCAATGATATTTACTTATATTAATTATTCCCGGACTCAGATTTGCATTGAAAGAAAATTTAGATGTCACTAAATTTTTTTAAAATGGATTTTTTCCTGTAAATTAAAAAGGCACACAGTAAAATAAATTCTAAAACTGTACAGAAAGGCACAAAATAAAAGATAAAGTCTCTTTTCTCTCACCTCTCCTAAAGGACACTGATAAAGATAAAGTCTCTTTTCTCTCACCTCTCCTAAAGGACACTGATAAAATTTCTTGCATATCCAGTCAGAAATATATTTATACCTATATCTATATCCAGCTATCCCTTTTCTAATTCTCAGAGTTGTGGTAACACAATGTATACTATTCCTCACTCAGCTTTCTATTTTTATTAATAATTTATCTTAGAGATAGTGTCATGTAAGCTATATAATCTTACACTCTAGTCTTTTTTTCCGGACGCACAGGCTCAGCGGCCATGGCTCACGGGCCCAGCCGCTCCGCGACGTGCGGGATCTTCCCGGACTGGGGCACGAACCCGCGTCCCCTGCATCGGCAGGCAGACTCTCAACCACTGCGCCACCAGGGAAGGGAAGCCCCAACATCTGTTCTTTTAACCAACCCCTTCTACACAGTGTTTTCCCATCATATGTCACATAGGAAGGCCCAGAGAAGAAACGACTCCCTGGCAGGCATGGTTGGTTTGGACGACACAAAAGAGAGTGGGTACAGGCTTACAAACCTTTGGTCAAATATTTAAAGCACTGTCATGTGGAGAAGTGGCTCCGAGGTCAAGTCACTTCAACAGGAATTGGGAGATGCTGACACAGGCTCAGCCAAACTACAAGAGAGAATCCCCAAATTGCCAGATCAGTTTCTCCCTCCTGTAGAAGGCATGATTCTCTCTCGCTGAGAGATGCTATGTCAGTCTATACAATACAGGTCTGGGGGAGAGAGGGTAACGGAAGGGAGAAGGAAAGAAAAGCTGCCTTAGTGGGAACAGAGGAGAAAGTTTTGAGGGGGAGGATGGTGCTGCAACACAGCTGCTCATTGAGAGAAAAGGAGGGGAGAGGAAAGAGGATTTCTTATGTCTTTCTGTGGACACTTTATTTGGGTCCCTTTTAAAGCTGTTGAGTGGAGAACAGAATTCCTTTCTCATTACTTTTGGATATTGACTATACTTTTTGAACATAAAGTCCCTCTGAGATTGAACCACCTGCGTCCCTGGATTATAATGGTTACATTAAATATACAACTTTAAAACAACTGACTGAAAATGGAAACAAAAACTGCTTGATAAAGAAGTTAGTAGCTTGTCATTTGAAATTTAAGCAGAACGTCAAAGACAATTTTCTGGAGACTGAAGTATAGGTTATTTGCTAAATTCTGTTCCAACTCTCACCAGACAATGACTCTAGTCTACTGCCAAGTACAAACAGCTTCTCTGGGTAGAACAGAAGGGACCCTTTACATGTTCTTACAGATACCCTCCTGGACGAAAGTTGGCCAGTTTGGGTTTGGAAATGGGTACAGTAATGGGACATTGTTTCTGTTTTCCCACCTAGAATTTCCTGCTGAATGACTAGCAGAGTGGAGAAAATGGAGCTGTCAGGGGACTGTGGAGAAATGAGGAACATGGTATCAGTTCTGGCCAGGGTTGGGTGTGTGACCTCAGGTTGGCTGCCAACCTTTGTGTGCACGCTCTCCTGCCACTTGCATACAGCGGTATGATACTCTCTGTATGTACAGAAAAGATGATCTGTTTGGGGAGCTATTCTCACCTCACCAAAAATGGTCCCTGGAATGAGTTGAGCAGGCAAACAGGTGATGGACCAAACATAGGAAACACGTGAGAACACTGGACTGCAAGGGTGCCTGTGTGACCTTGTGAGGGTCCCTTCCCTCTCTGGGCCTCACTCTGTTTATTTGTGAACAAAGAGGACTAGACAAATACTCTGACAGCTCTCCTCACCCTGATATGCTGGTTAGCAAGTTTGCAGGTCAGTATGTTTTTGCTGTTGCATAATCCTCAGAAAGTTAAAACATAGAATAAAATTGGGATACAGAAATAAGGCAGAGGAATGGCATCAAGAAAGAAACAAAAAGAACTGGGCAAGAAAGGCACCAATTAGAGTACGGAAAATCATAAATTTGCTTACACAGAGTAATGTTACAAGTGGCCAGGGAAAGAAAGTATTAGAAATTCTTAGCAGATTCTCTTTTGCTACAAGTATTTCTGAGATATGAAAAACTATAGTTGAGAAACCTCTTTTCTTCCCCCTTCTTTCTTACTATTCATAGCTGGTCTGAAAATTTGACCTTCTTTAATGACACACGAGGCTCTCCGTCATCTGCCCTATCTGTCTTTGCTACTTTATCTCTCTATAATCCTTCCTGACTTTTCATTATTACGGTGGCCATTCTGGACTCTCACAAAGATTTTGTACTTTGCTATCTGTATTAGTTTGCTCAGGCTGCCACAGTAAAATACCACAGATTGGGTTTCTTAAACAACAGAAATTTATTTCTCACAGTTCTGGAGCTTAAGATGCTGGAAGTCCAAGATTAAGGTGCTGGCAGGTTTGGTTTCACCTGAGACCTTTCTCCTTGGCTTGTGGTTGGCTGCTTTCTCAGTGTGTCCTCACATGGCCTTTTCTTGGTGCACAGGAATCCCTGGTGTCTCTCCCTCTTCTTACAAGGACACCACTCATATTGGATTAGGACCCCTACCTTAAGTTAAATGGCCTCATTTAACTTAATCATCTCTCTAAAGGCCCTGTCTCTAAATACAGTCACATTTTGAGGTACAGGCGGTTAGAGCTTCAATGTGTGAATTTGGGGACACAATTCAGCCCATCACACCATCTCATCAACTTGGTTTAATGTCTTCTCCCTTTTTCTATCTTTCAAAATCCTATGCACCCTTTAATTCCACCTCAAAATCCCTACCCTCCTTTTCTTCCTTCACTTATCACTCCCTCTCTCTGTAACTAGATTTTCTTTTAATTGAAGAAGTAACACTTGTACCTGGTATACTAATAAAAACACAGAAGTGCTACCTTGTAAATGATAAAACTCTTTCACACCCCAAATCCCTCATCCAGAGTGCCCCTCTGCAAGCCAATGGTTAATACCAGTTTGGGGAGGCTCTTGTCTGACCCACAGTACCCACATCCTGGCCATTAGCCCACACTGCCTAGAGAGAAGGGCTAATTCTAAGTGAGGGATGGACACAGGTATCATAGACTGTTGTATATCCTCTCATACAAGGTCTTTCCCAGTTCCTGATGATTAGGTCTTTCTCTAGGCAGTGGGACAGAGAGCAACCTTGGGCTATATGCCTCACACAGATTTGGATTTGAATCCAAGCACTAGAACTTGCTGGTTGTATACTTTGGACAAAGTGTTTCATCACTTGGGGCCTCTGTTTACTTATCTACAAAATAGGGACAATAATGACAGTAAGTCCCCTACATACGAAAGAGTTCTGTTCCGAGAGTGCATTCATAAGTTCGATTTGTTCATTAAGTCCAACAAAGTTAGCCTAGGTACCCAACTAACATAATCGGCTATATACTGTACTGTAATAGGTTTATAATACTTTTCACACAAATAATACATAAAAAACAAACACAAAAAATAAACATTTTTAATCTTACAGTACAGTACCTTGACGAGTACAGTAGTACAGTACAACAGCTGGCATACTAGGGCTGGCATCGAGTGAACAGGCAAGAAGAGTTACTGACTGGAGGAGGGAGGGGAGGTGGGAGACGGTAGAGCTGAAGGATCGTCAGCAACAGGAGATGGAGGGCGAGCTGCAATTTCACTCACGCCTGACGCTGATGGCACAGGTTCTGGTTCTTTGTTGGATTCAATTCTATCTACCCTCTTGAAAAAACGATCCAGTGATGACTGGGTAGTAAGTCTGTTTTTCTTGTCATAGATGACACGGAAGCACTGGACTGCATTCTGAATGGCTGCTGCAACCTTCGTGTACCGTTCTACATTTGGGTTCTGGGCCTCAAAAACTAACAGTGTCTCCTCAAATAAAGAAAATCCCCTTGCCATTTCCTGTTTTGTGAATCTCTTCAATTCTTCAGTTACTTGAACGAGGGACGTCTACCATCTTTTCACCTCACTCCACTCTCTCAATTATTTTCACTTTTGTTTCCATTGTGATCGCTTGGCGCTTAGCAGTACCAGCTACATCACTGCTGCTTTTATGCTTGCCTCTGGACATTCTGGGTTTTGAAATAAAGATACTGTACTACTGTACTCTATACAGTACTGTACAGTAAAGTACACAAAAGCACAACCACTCGTAGAGGGGGCATGCACGTGACAATGTATGCCAAACATGTGAACTAACTTATGTAATTGGACATATGAACGCATGTTTGCATCGTCGAAAGTTTGCAACTTGAAGGTTCGTATGTAGGGGACTTACTGTATACTTTCTCTAGAGAGTTCTGGGATGAAACAAGAGGTTGCTTGTGAAATGCCATGGGAATGGCATGCAGTTGTGCTGCAGAAATGTTCTTCCTTTTCATCACCCTCTGTGCTTCTGCAGGACTCTATGACTACTTCATGACTCCTGCAGGATGCTTTGCTCTCAGCCTGTCCTGTGGCTCCTTTGAGAGCAGGGCCCAGGTAGGTGCCGCTTTATATCTTTGAAGATCCCACTGATTCTAACTCAGTACCTATTTAGGCAATAAATATATGTTAAAATCAATTTAAACATGGATCTATCTGGCATACAAAAGGCAAGGTATTCTGTTTTGTGGTGTAAAGATGTGGGAGAGTAACCCAGTTCTGTCTTAATTGAGTTGTGGCCGTAGGCAAATCATTTAAGTCGCCCTCATCCTCAAGTCTCTTATCTGTAGTATGTGGGTGGCCAACTGTACCTCATGGAGCTCTTGGGAGGGAAACTGAGAGAATCACCAGAGCTGCTGCAGGACAGTTACATAGAATTATGAGGATCTTTCTTACTGCTTTCTGTTTTCCCTTCCATGTGAAATTTTCCCTTTAGGTACACAGTGTCCCAGTTCCTCCTATTCTATCCCCTCCTCATCCTGAGAGCTCACCACAAGCAAGGTCTGGAGGGAAGATAAGAAGCTAAGGTGTGTGCAAATGTTGTCAGAGCTATTCTTTTCCTAGGTTTTGACAGTTTGAAACTGCATTGCTGCAATTTTCTGTTCCACTGTCAACCTGACTTGCATGAGTCATCTCTATGGTAATCATTAGTGAAAGCCTCACATGATAATTTATCTAATGATGGAATCCACATTGTGCTGCACAGGCCTGTCCTCTTAAAATACAGTCAGCAGCTGACCAGCAGGACATCAGTCAATTTGCGATCCATTTGGTGCCACTCAGCATCTTCCATGCAATTTCTAACTATAGTGTCCAGTTCTCTGGTACCTCACTGGATATTCCAGAACCTCCCATTTGACTGTCTCTAAGGGCAAAGCATACCGTGTACTTATTCGCTGATCCCATCCCATGTCTCCATCTCCAAGATTGTATCCTGAGTAAAAACAGGGAGACCAACCTTGAAGTAGAAGTCAGGAAGGCCACCAGGCAGGCTTGTGGTAAGAGTGCTGGTGGGCAAACAGATTTAGAAGGAGAAGACAAAGTTTGTCCAGGTCAGTTGTTCTCAAACATTTTAGTCCCAGGATTCCTTCACACTTGTAAAAATGACTGAGGACCCTCAATAATTTTTTTGTTCATGTGGATTATATCTACCAATAATTATTGCATTAGCAATTTTAAAAAGGTTAAATTTTTGTGACTTAAAAAATAGCAATCATAAGCTGTTAACAACAGCACAGTAACATCAATACACATCATGTAGCCTCTGGAAAACTCCATTTTACATTTAAGAAAGAATAGAAGTGAAAAGTCAGTATTATTATAAAAGTAATTTTGATCTCATGGACCTCCAAAATGGGTCTTGGGGACCTTTGAGAGGCAAGGACATTGGAGGTTAAAGGACAGAGAGAGACAGAGAGGGAGAGAGCCTGTGTGTCTGTGTGATATACATGAATCTCTCTCTCTTTTGGTAATAATGATAGCACCTTAGTGTTTACTGCAAATTAATACTCTGCTAATTCACAGTTATTATTTAATTTAATCCCCGAAATAACTCATGAGGGGCGTTGCTATTATTATTCGCATTTTACAGATTAAGAAACAGGGCAGGTTTAGAAAGAGAGGTTAAAACTCAAAGTGAGGCCAAATTTCCATGAAAAATACCAGAAAAGGCCAAATCAGGTTTCTAATGCAAACTATTGCGGGGTGTATTCTAAAGCCTGTAGATAGAAAATGAAAAGACTTGAGAACACCCTTCTACAAAAAACCCTCCAGGTTAAGGGTTATTTAACCTTGGAGGATGACAAGGGTAACTTCCTGGTTAGGTTCTAGAGAGATGGGGAGAGCTGGCTGTAGTGGATGCTGCTGTGTGCTGTCCACAGCCCCTTGATATTGACTGCTGACTGCTCTCAGCGAGTTCCTCTCTGGGAATTATACTCAAAAAGAGGGCTGTTAATCCAAGGTCACACCTCTTCCCCTGGGGCAGCCCAGAGCCAGGACTAGCTAGTAGGTATATACAAGCCCTTACCGCAAGGCAGGACAGCTCTGAAAGGCCATTCAATCATAGACCTGCCCACGAGATCTGAGGAGGCCTTTCCTGCGTGTGCAGTACCGCTCAATACCTCCCTCGGACCAGGCCTGCTGCCTCCATTTCCCTGAAGGTGTTGATCCTGAAGGCACTTCTCAATCAACATCCTGTTGCCAAATCTCCTTCTCAGAGTCTGTTTACCAGGAGAACCAACCTAAGACAGATTCCCAAGTCTTCCACCATTTGAAACTGTTCATTCCAATTCCTTTTAAATATTAGGTCTCTGTAGGCTTAAGCCTCTTGACACTCAGCAACCAGTGGGAGAGTCCTGATTTATGCTTACCCAGCCTTCCAGCAATAGGCTTTTCATTCCATGTTGGACACTTTAGATTTTGACAATGTTTCCTCCTACCGAGTGGAAATCGGCCTGCCTGGTACCCATCCACTGTTCTTAGTTTTCCATGTGGAGCTTTTCAGATCCACCCATGCATTCTTCTGTGATGGCTGTGTCCACATTACAATCTGGGTGGATAGATGAGAACCTGACCAGTCAGAGAGCTGGACCACACAACATTTTAGGTGCTTCCTAGTCCCAAGGTTTTCTGATTCCAGGAAGGTTTTTCTGGTAGGCTGTTCATAATAGAAGGTTCCCTCTTTCCAATCTCCACCTTCCATGCAGACTTGGATGCCTCACGCCATGGAAAGGTGGTAGCCTAACAAACTTCCTTCTGATTCTTCTTTTGTTTTCTGTTATAGTCAAATAGGGGTGAAGGTTTAAGGCCCCTGAGTTACATGGTTTTCAATTTGACCCCATATACCTTCTTTCTTGTGAACCAACTTAGCTTTGTGCAGTCTCATCTTCCCTGCTGTGCTCTGGAAGTAGGACAATTTTCAGTGTTATTTTTAGTCATGTAGCACTCAGGGAGATAATGATATTGATTAAAATGTGAACTTAAGAAAGGTAATTCTCTTGGAGAAGGATGAATGGAAGAAGTGTGCCTTGCCTGCAAAGCTCCACTAGGTGACATTTCCTTAAAGCAGTATTGCTATTGTGCTTATTAGAGGTAATTGCTCATGCTATTATTCTTAAACGAGTAAACTCCTCAAAGATTTAAATGTCCACATTTCAATGGTAGAGTGAGGATTCTAAAACAAAGGCTTGTCATATTTTTTAAGATAAAATACCCAGATCTATGCCTGGCAAATCTAGCTTAGCCTAAAGAGAGAATGAGGACTCAAGACAAGATTTCTCACCTGGATTCCACCACTAACTTATTTATGTGACCTTGTGCAAATCACCTTCCCTCTCTGGGCTGATTTCTTCTTTGCCCTGAGTGGGGAGAGCAAACTACACAATCTTCTCAGGTCTTTCTACTTCTACTATTTATAATTCGATCTCATTCATTTATGTGTTTAAATGACAAGTTTTTTAATACCCTCATCACCGAATTTGTAACGAAAACAAAATTTGACCATTGGTGTGTTGATAAAATACTTACTGTGAAACATTACTGTGATTTTAGGCAATTCTAATTTTTATTGTTGAAGAAGACCTGTTAGAGGCATTTTTTCTCATACTGAGTTTCAGAGTCTTTTATTTCAAGTCAAACAATTTCAGCGGTCAACAACCTCTCTACTTTTTCAAGCCCTGTGGAATGAGTGTCTTTGAAACCTAGAGAAAGTCATCTGGGAGAGCAAGAGAGGTCTTCACAGATAATTATCAGCATTAGACAGGAGAAGGGCACTCAACACTCTTGTCCAGTTCTGCCAAAGAAACCTCTTTAAAGTTTCTGATTTCCAGAGTGCTTTTACCTGAACTATAACAGATGCCACTGAACAGAGGCTTGTAATACTTCACAGTGTCATAGAATTTTTTCCCATCTTTCTATCCCTAAGCCTTAATAAAACAGAAGGGATAGTACCTTCAGAGCTCAAGCTCCTGTGGACCTGTGGATTTGGGCCCAGGGGAAGGCAGTTTTAACTCTTTGAGACCATTACTGCTCTCCTGTGGACATCGAATAACGAATGCTACGTTGATTCTGTGGTTTGAAATCTGCTTCTCCCTTGCTTTCACTGCTCTCCTTACCCCCAGATTCACAGAACCCAGGGCTGTCAATGTCAGAAAGGACCTGGCTGGTTGCCTGGTTTGATGTTTTTCAAAGGGTGTTCCATGAAACAAGAGCCACCGTGGGAAAAAGAAATGGCTCTTTCTTCAAAGAAGTTTCAGGAAGTTTGCAAAGAACTGTCACAGTGTACATTACATTTTAACTCTCTGGAGTTCTCTACAGTAAAGCAACCTATTTGTAGAACCCATTGTTTGGCAAACCTATGAAATGGTTTGGAGAGACACACCTAATTTAACAATTTTTTGTTATAAATAATGAAGAAACAGAGTTTTGTCAAGAATAAAGTCCAGGAAAAAACTCTAACTTGAAAAGATACATGCACCCCTATGTTCGTAGCAACACCATTTACAATAGCCAAGACATGGAAGCAACCTAAATGTCCATCAACAGAGGAATGGATAAAGAAGATGTGGTACATATATGCAATGGAATATTAGTCATAAAAAAGAATGAAACAATGCCATTTGCAGCAACGTGGAGATTATCATACAAAGTGAAATGTCAGACAGAGAAAGATAAATTTCATATGATATCACTTATATGAGGAGTCTGAAACAATGATACAATTGCAATCATTTACAAAACAGAAATAGACTCACAGACATAGAAAACAAACTTATGGTTACCAAAAGGGAAAGGGATAAACTGGAATTTAGGATTAACAGACACAGACTACTATATATAAAATAGATAAACAACAAGAATCTACTGTATAGCACAGGGAACTATATTCAATATCTTGTAACAGCCTATAATGGAAAAGAATCTGAAAAAGAATATATATGTGTGTATAACTAAATCACTTTGCTGTAATCTGAAACTGTAAATCAACTATACATCAATTAAAAAATAAAAATTAAAAAAAAAATAGTCAAGAGCTTAGTCACAATAAAAATGTAGGGGAAGCATTGGACTCAGGACCCTGTATCTTCTGGCTTTCAGCCCTGTTCTTTTTCCACCATACATTCTAGTTGCAGATCCAAATCTAGAATATCCTCTACAATTTTTCAAAACACAATATGAATTACATACAATTTAAAACAAAAATGGACCTAGACAATGTTGCCTGGTGTTATTTTACTAGGGAGCAAAGCAAGACTCAGAGAGGATAAGTGACCTTCTCAAGGTCATACAACTAAGTACAAGCAGAACTAGAGATAAGAGGTGAATTTGCTTAATGTCTGTCTAGGTATGGTGCCCATACTTATGTCATTTGTCCACTTTAAGCCATGCCTTAGATATAATCTCCATTCTTAATTCAAAGTCATTCTGTACATGTGTCATTATCAAATTCAGTTGAATAGGGTTGTTCCTTTTGCCTTAGCAGAAGGTGACAATAGGACAGATAAGATTTGATGACACGGTTTTGACAAGAGAGAGCCAATAAAAATAAGGATCAGAATGAAAAATGTCAAAAGCATAACTTCGAACATGAACCCACCTTCTTTAAAGTTTGCCTTAGACTAGTTTAGTGAGAAATTGGGTTCTTAAATTTTTTTTTAAATCTAATTATAGCTCTGGGTAGCAGTGACAAAGAGCCCAAATTATTAAAGATAATAGTTATACAAATACAGATAGAGAACATTTACTAAGTGTTTACGGAGTACCAGGTACTGTGCTAAGGACTCATATACACTTAACCTTTGCAATAGCTCTACAAGGTAGGTATGCCCATTGCATGGATGTTCAAGCTAAAGCTCAGAGAGATTGGTTAAGAGATTGGTTAAATGTCACGCAGTAGCAACTGGTAGAAATAGGATTTGAACCTATGAAGTTAGTTTCTAGAGTCCTTAAACAGTTTACAATGTTAAAATACCACATTGAAAACCAAATCTGAAAATATGATATAGAAATGTCTTCCTCCTTTGAACGCCCTCTTGCCCAGCAGGAAGCGTGGATCTCCATTCTTTCATCCATTCATGTCAGTGAGTTCATTACTAGCCACTCCCTAGATAAGGCTGTGCTGCCTTATATTTGCAGAACCTCTTAAAGGATGAACATAAGCGCTCCTAGTTTCATATGTAATGGAATCACACGATTTGGAGAAGGAAGTGGGCTGAAGGCAACTTTTCCTGCTCTGGGAAGAAAGAGTTTGCCAGAGAAAATAATGATGTTGATAAAATGACCCTAAGTGTAGTCTGCATAAGAAAACTGGTCTAAAGTAAGTTGGCAGCTTTCCAAAATGTGCTCTTATTCAAGATGCTGGTCCATCTAAATATATTCTGTAACAACCTTTGTTTGCTTTCTCTTATGACCAAGGTGATAGTAGTGGCTTTCTTGCCTTTTGGAGAATAGCCTTTGTTTAAATGGCTGGTTCCATGGCTCTGGAAAGACTGAAGTGTCACCAAAATTTCTAGGGGTTCCTAGGAGCTTACTTCCTCCTGATGACTTCTGTCTCTAGATTTGCAGCCATTGTGGTGTTGGCCTATTCTCCTGTTTCTGAGGAGATAAAACTACTCCCGTTTTGTGAGTTAGATCACCTCACTGAACATTTGGAGGGTCAAGGGGGAGAGCAAACATTATGCCCCGCCAAGTTTTCTGCCACCTCTGCCTTCCTCTGCTCTCCCTTCCCTTCTCCGCTTCCCTCCCCTCCCCTCTCCTTTTCTCTCCTTCCCTCTTAGGAACAAATTTCCCTTCCTGCCACTAGCACGTAGCTCTGCCCTTCTCTGAAGGCTCCCTGTAAGCTGACGTGCATTCCCCACAGCCTCTCAAGGCATTCTTCCAAGCTATATGGTTTGCTTCGTAAGAAAATTCTGTAGCATACCCCTGAGAATAAATTTTTCTCTACTTGTTATAACCATGTGTGCTTGAAAATAGCAAAACTGTGTCTTTTCTTTTAAATTCTGTGCTTCTGACTTCTCACCCGTGTAGTCAACCTGCCTCCCTGGTTATTTAATGCTAATACTTTACAAAGAAAAATGGTTCTATCTTTTTAAAAAAATATCATGTCTCTAAGTCACATCTCATGTCTCCTTACCTCTCTTATATAAGGAGAGTAGGGAGGATGCTGCTTAATTTTCTTTGAAGATGAACAAAAATTGAGGCCCAGGAAGGTAAAATGAGCTGTCAAAATTCAACCTGAACCTACGTGGCACCAACACTCATGTTCTTTCTCGATGTTCTCCATTACGTCTGGTACGCATCCCCCAAAACATAGTTTAGAGCATCATCGGTTTCAGCAGCAGGCACCCACAGTGGCAAGCACTGCAGTACAGTTCTGGGGCTGCAGGCCACCAGAAAGAGAGAGCAAGCCTAGACAAAGGGAACAAAGACAAAGAGACAAAGAAAATGTCCATCATTACAGGTCCTCCTCGAGCTTTGCTCATTATCTGGGAGCACCTTTTCTCTACCCTGCAGGAGGAATGTGCTTTTAAATTTAACTGGATAATGATTCAAGTTTAAATAGCTTCCTTTTGCTCTTGGGTCAAAATCCAAACTCTTGAACATGTTCTTGAGTGATCTGCGCCCGCCCCTTCGCTTTCTTTTTGCAATACGTGGGCCTCTCACTGTTGTGGCCTCTCCCGTTGCGGAGCATAGGCTCCGGACGCGCAGGCTCAGCGGCCATGGCTCACAGGCCCAGCTGCTCCGCGGCATGTGGGATCTTCCCGGACCGGGGCACAAAACCGTGTCTCCTGCATCGGCAGGCGGACTCTCAACCACTGCGCCACCAGGGAAGCCCCCCCGCCTCTTTTCTATCCTCATCTGAGTTACCTACTCCCTTCTTTGATCAGCTCCAGAAAACTGGCCTCTTTGCAGTTCTGCAAAAAAGCCATACTACCTTCTGTCTCAGCCTCCCTCCACATGCTTGTCTCTCAGCCTAAAATTACATCCCCCCCATCCCACCTGCCACCTATCCACCTGGTCAACTTTTTCTGGTTCTATGGTTTCCATTTATTTCTCTTCTCTTTTGAAAAGCTCTTCCCACTAGCCTGTGCTGAAGAGCCTTCCCCCCATTTTGCCCTACGTATTGACATTATTTTTTATGGTCTCTTGCTCCCACAAGGCCTCATTAAGCTCTGAGGTCAGTGCTCAGTGTAGTTCCTGGCACATAATAGGCTTTGTTTTTTTTTTAACATCTTTGTTGGGGTATAATTGCTTTACAATGCTGTGTTAGTTTCTGCTTTATAACAAAATGAATCAGGTATACATATACATATGTCCCCATATCTCTCCCTCTTGCAACTCCCTCCCTCCCACCCTCCCTATCCCACCCCTCTAGGTGGTCACAAAGCACAGAGCTGATCTCCCAGTGCTATGCGGCTGCTTCCCACTAGCTATCTATTTTATGTTTGGTAGTGTATATATGTCCATACCACTCTCTCACTTTGTCCCAGCTTACCCTTCCCCCTCCTATATCCTCAAGTCCATTCTCTAGTAGGTCTGCATCTTTATTCCTAGCTTGCCCCTAGGTTCTTCATGACATTTTCTTTTTAGATTCCATATATATGTGTTAGCATATGGTATTTGTTTTTCTCTTCCTGACTTACTTCACTCTGTATGACAGTCTCTAGGTCCATCCACCTCACTACAAATAACTCAGTTTCGTTCCTTTCATGGCTGAGTAATATTTCATTGTATATATGTGCCACATCTTCTTTATCCATTCATCTGTCGCTGGACACTTAGGTTGTTTCCATGTCCTGGCTATTGTAAATAGAGCTGCAATGAACATTTTGTACATGACTCTTTTGAATTATGGTTTTCTCAGGGTATATGCCAAGTAGTGGGATTGCTGGGTCGTATGGTAATTCTATTTTTAGTTTTTTAAGGAACGTCAATACGGTTCTCCATAGTGGCTGTATCAATTTACATTCCCACCAACAGTGCAAGAGTGTTCCCTTTTCTCCACACTCTCTCCAGCATTTATTGTTTGTAGATTTCTTGATGATGGCCATTCTGACCAGTGTGAGATAATATATCATTGTAGTTTTGATTTGCATTTCTCTAATGATTAATGATGTTGAGGATTCTTTCATGTGTCTGTTGGCAATCTGTATATCTCCTTTAGAGAAATGTCTATTTAGGTATTCTGCCCATTTTTGGATTGGGTTTTATTTTTTTTTTTGAATGTTGAGCTGCATGAGCTGCTTGTAAATGTTGGAGATTAATCCTTTGCCAGTTGCTTCATTTGAAAATATCTTCTCCCATTCTAAGGGTTGTCTTTTCGTCTTGTTTATGGTTTCCTTTGCTATGCAAAAGCTTTTAAGTTTCATTAGGTCCCATTTGTTTATTTTTGTTTTTATTTCCATTTCTCTAGGAGGTGGGTCAAAAAGGATCTTGCTGTGATTTATGACATAGAGTGTTCTGCCTATGCTTTCCTCTAAGAGTTTGATGGTGTCTGGCCTTATATTTAGGTCTTTAATCCATTTTATTTTTGTGTATGGTATTAGGGAGTGTTCTAATTTCATTCTTTTACATGTAGCTGTCCAGTTTTCCCAGGACCACTTATTGAAGAGGCTGTCCTTTCTCCACTGTATATTCCTGCCTCCTTTAGCAAAGATAAGGTGACCATATGTGTGTGGGTTTATCTCTGGGCTTTCTAACCTGTTCCATTGATCTATATGTCTGTTTCTGTGCCAGTACCATACTGTCTTGATTACTGTAGCTTTGTAGTATAGCCTGAAGTCAGGGAGCCTGATTCCTCCAGCTCCGTTTTTCTTTCTCAAGATTGCTTTGGCTATTCGGGCTCTTTTGTGTTTCCATACGAATTGTAAAATTTTTTGTTCTAGTTCTGTGAAAAATTCCAGTGGTAGTTTGATAGGGATTGCATTGTATCTGTAGATTGCTTTGGGTAATAAAGTAATTTTCAAAATGTTGATTCTTCCAATCCAAGAACATGGTATATCTCTCCATCTATTTGTATCATCTTTAATTTCTTTCATCAGTGTCATAATTTTCTGCATACAGGTCTTTTGTTTCCTTAGGTAGGTTTATTCCTAGATATTTTATTCTTTTTCTTGCAATGGTAATGGGAGTGTTTTCTTAATTTCACTTTCAGATTTTTCATCATGAGTATATAGGAATGCAAGAGATTTCTGTGCATTAATTTTGTATCCTGATACTTTACCAAATTCATTGATTAGCTCTAGTAGTTTTCTGGTAGCATCTTTAGGATTCTCTAAGTATAGTATCATGTCATCTGCAAACAGTGACAGCTTTACTTCTTCTTTTCCAATTTGGATTCTTTTATTTCTTTTTCTTCTCTGATTGCTGTGGCTAAAACTTCCAAAACTATGTTGAATAAGAGTGGTGAGAGTGGGCAACCTTGTCTTGTTCCTGATCTTAGTGGAAATGCTTTCAGCTTTTCACCATTGAGGACGATGTTCGCTGTGGGTTTGTCATATGGCCTTTATTATGTTGAGGAAAGTTCCCTCTATGCCTACTTTCTGGAGGGTTTTTTATCATAAATGGGTGTTGAATTTTCTCAAAAGCTTTCTCTGCATCTATTGAGATGATCATATGGTTTTTCCACTTCGATTTGTTAATATGGTGTACCATGTTGATTGATTTGCATATATTGAAGAATCCTTGCATTCCTGGGATAAACCCCACTTGATAATAGTGTATGATCCTTTTAATGTGCTGTTGGATTCTGTTTGCTAGTATTTTGTTGAGGATTTTTGCATCTGTGTTCATCAGTGATATTGGCCTGTAGTTTCTTTCTTTGTGACATCTTTGTCTGGTTTTGGTATCAGAGTGATGGTGGCCTCGTAGAATGAGTTTGGGAGTGTTCCACCCTCTGCTATATTTTGGAAGAGTTTGAGAAGGATAGGTGTTAGCTCTTCTCTAAATGTTTGATAGAATTTGCCTGTGAAGCCATTTGGTCCTGGGCTTTTGTTTGTTGGAAGATTTTTAATCACAGTTTCAATTTCAGTGCTTGTGATTGGTCTGTTCATATTTTCTATTTCTTCCTGGTTCAGTCTCGGAAGATTGTGCATTTCTAAGAATTTGTCCATTTCTTCCAGGTTGTCCATTGTATTGGCATACAGTTGCTTGTAGTAATCTCTCATGATCCTTTGTATTTCTGCAGTGTCAGTTTTTACTTCTTTTTCATTTCTAATTCTATTGATTTGAGTCTTCTCCATTTTTTTCTTGGTAAGTCAGGCTAATGGTTTATCAATTTTGTTTATCTTCTCAAAGACCAGCTTTTAGTTTTATTGATCTTTACTATCCTTTCCTTCATTTCTTTTTCATTTATTTCTGATCTGATCTTTATGATTTCTTTCCTTCTGCTAATTTGGGTTTTTTTTTATTTCTCTTTCTCTAACTGCTTTCAGTGTAAAGTTAGGTTGTTGATTTGAGATGTTTCTTATTTCTTAATGTAGGATTGTATTGCTATAAACTTCCCTCTTAGAACAGCTTTTGCTACATCCCATAGGTTTTGGTTCCTCCTGTTTTCATTGTCATTTGTTTCAAGGTGTTTTTTGATTTCCTCTTTGATTTCTTCAGTGATCTCTTGGTTATTAAGTAGTTTGTTGTTTAGCCTCCATGTATTTGTATTTCTTACAGATTTTTTCCTGTAACTGATATCTAGTCTCATAGCATTGTGGTCAGAAAAGATGCTTTATATGATTTCATTTTTCTTAAATTTACCAAGGCTTGATTTGTGACCCAAGATATGATTTATCCTGGAGAATGTTCCATGAGCACTTGAGAAGAATGTGTATTCTGTTGTTTTAGGATGGAATGTCCTATAAATATCAATTAAGTCCATCTTGTTTAATGTATCATTTAAAGCTTGTGTTTCCTTATTTATTTTCATTATGGATGATCTGTCCATTGGTGAAAGTGGGGTGTTAAAGTCCCCTACTATGACTGTGTTACTGTCGATTTCCCCTTTTATGGCTGTTAGTATTTGCCTTA
Organism: Aethalodelphis obliquidens; assembly: GCF_003676395.1. NCBI lineage: Eukaryota > Metazoa > Chordata > Mammalia > Artiodactyla > Delphinidae > Aethalodelphis > Aethalodelphis obliquidens. The sequence goes on along the minus strand of NW_020837996.1, from coordinate 13,632,156 downwards.
TGTATTGATGTGCTCCTAGGGTGGGTGCGTAAATATTTCCAATTGTTATATCTTCTTCTTGGATTGATCCCTTGATCATTAGGTAGTGTCCTTCTTTGTCTCTTGTAATAGGCTTTGTTTTAAAGTCTATTTTTTCTGTTATGAGAATTGCCACTCCAGCTTTCTTTTGATTTCCATTTGCATGGAATATCTTTTTCCATCCCCTCACTTTCAGCCTGTATGTGTCCCTAGGTCTGAAGTGGGTCTCTTGTAGACAGCATATATACGGGTCTGGTTTTTGTATCCATTCAGCCAGTCTGAGTCTTTTGGTTGGAGCATTTAATCCATTTACATTTAAGGTAGTTATCAATATGTATGTTCTTATTACCATTTTCTTAATTGTTTTGGGTTTGTTATTGTAGGTCTTTTCCTTCTCTTGTGTTTCCTGCCTAGAGAAGTTCCTTTAGCATTTGTTGTAAAGCTGGTTTGGTGGTGCTGAATTCTCTTAGCTTTTGCTTGTCTGTAAAGGTTTTAATTTCTCCCTCAAATCTGAAGGAGATCCTTGCTGCATAGACTAATCTTGGTAGTAGGTTTTTCTCCTTCATCACTTTAAATATGTCCTGCCACTCCCTTCTGGGTTGCAGAGTTTCTGCTGAAAGATCAGCTGTTAACCTTATAGGGATTTCCTTGTGTGTTATTTGTTGCTTTTCCCTTGCTGCTTTTAATATGTTTTCTTTGTATTTAATTTTGATAGTTTGATTAATATGTGTCTTGGCGTGTTTCTTCTTGGATTTATCCCGCCTGGGACTCTCTATGCTTCCTGGACTTGAATAACTATTTCCTTTTCCATATTAGGGTGGTTTTCAACTACAATCTCTTCAAATATTTTTTCAGTCCCTTTCTTTTTTTCTTCTTCTTCTGGGACCCCTATAATTCATATGTTGGTGCAGTTAATGTTGTCCTAGACCTCTCTGAGACTGTCCTCAGTTGTTTTCATTCTTTTTTCTTTATTCTGCTCTGCAGTAGTAATTTCCACTATTTTATCTTCCAGGTCACTTATCCGTTTTTCTGCCTCAGTTATCCTGCTACTGAGCCCTTCTAGAGAATTTTTAATTTCAATTATTGTGCTGTTCATCACTGTTTGTTTGCTCTCTAGTTCTAGGTCCTTGTTAGACGTTTCTTGTATTTTCTCCATTCTATTTCCAAGATTTTGGATCATCTTTACTATCATTATTCTGAATTCGTTTTCAGGTAGACTGCCTATTTCCTCTTCATTTGGTAGGTCTGGTGGGTTTTTATCTTGCTCCTTCATCTGCTGTGTGTTTTTCTGTCTTCTCATTTTGCTTACCTTACTGTGTTTGGGGTCTCCTTTTCATAGGCTGCTGGTTCATAGTTCCCATTGTTTTTGGTGTCGGTCCCCAGTGGCTAAAGTTGGTTCAGTGCGTTGTGTAGGCTTCCTGGTGGAGGGGACTAGTGCCTGTGTTCTGGTGGGTGAGGGTGGATCTTGTCTTTCTGGTGGGCAGGTCCACGTCTGGTGGTGTGTTTTGGGGTGTGTGTGGACTTATTATGATTTTGGGCAGCCTCTCTGCTAATGGGTGGGGTTGTGTTCCTGTCTTGCCAGTTTTTTGGCATAGGGTGTCTAGCACTGTAGCTTGCTGGTTGTTGAGTGGAGCTGGGTCTTGGTGTTGAGATGGAGATCTCTGGGAGATTTTCGCTGTTTGATATTACGTGAAGCTGGGAGGTCTCTTGTGGACCAGCGTCCTGCACTTGGCTCTCCCACCTCCGTGACACAGCCCTGACACCTGGCTGGAGCACCAAGAGCCTATCCTCCACACAGTTCAGAATAAAATGGAGGAAAAAAAGAAAGAAAGAAAGAAGAAGATAAAATAAAATAAAATAAAATAAGGTAAAATAAAATAATTAAAATAAAAAATAAGTATTAAGAAAAAAATTTGTAAGTAAAAAACAAAGAAACAAAACGGATAGACGGAACCCTAGGACAAATGGTAAAAGTAAACCTATACAGACAAAATCACACAGAAGCATACACATACACACTCACGAAAAGAGTAAAAGGGGGGGGAAATGTGTATATATATATATATATCTCATTGCTCCCAAAGTCTGCCTCATAAATTGGGGATGATTCGTTGCCTATTCAGGTATTCCACAGATGCAGAGTACATCAAGTTGATTGTGGAGATTTAATCCGCTGCTCCTGAGGCTGCTGGGAGAGATTTCCATTTCTCTTCTTTGTTTGCACAGCTCCTGGGGCTCAGCTTTGGCTTTGGCCCTGCCTCTGCATGTAGGTTGCCAGAGGGCGTCTGTTCTTCGCTCAGACAGGACGGGGTTAAAGGAGCCGCTGCCTCTGGGGCTGTGGCTCACTCAGGCCGGGGGGAGAGAGAGGCACGGAGTGCGGGGCGAGCCTGCAGCGGCAGAGGCCAGCATGATGTTGCACCAGCCTTAGGCGCGCTGTGCGTTCTCCCATGGAAGTTGTCTCTGGATCCTGGGACCGTGGCAGTGGCAGGCTGCACAGCCTCCCGGGAAGGGAGGTGTGGAGAGTGACCTGTGCTCACACACAGGCTTCTTGGTGGCGGCAGCAGCAGCCTTAGCGTCTCATGCCCGTCTCTGGGGTCCACGCTGATAGCCGCGGCTCGCGCCTGTCTCTGGAGCTCCTTTAAGCAGCACTCTTAATCCCCTCTCGTGCACCAGGAAACAATGGTTTCTTGCCTCTTTGGCAGGTCCAGACTTTTCCCCAGACTCCCTCCTGCCTAGCCGTGGCACACTAGCCCCCTGCAGGCTGTGATCACGCTGTCAACCCCAGTCCTCTCCCTGTGCTCCGACCGAAGCCCAAGCCTCAGCTCCCAGCCCCGCCCACCCCAGCGGGTGAGCACACAAGCCTCTTGGGCTGGTGAGTGCCGGCCGGCACCGATCCTCTGTGCGGGAATCGCCCTGCTTTGCCCTCCACACCCCTGTGGCTGCGCTCTCCTCCGCGGCTACGAAGCTTCCCCCTCCGCCACCCGCAGTCTCCGCCCACAAAGGGGCTTCCTAGTGTGTGGAAACCTTTCCTCCTTCACAGCTCCCTCCCACTGGTGCAGGTCCCATCCCTATCCTTTGGTCTGTTTTTTCTTTTCTCTTTTGCCCTACCCAGGTACGTGGGAGTTTCTTGCCTTTTGGGAGGTCTGAGGTCTTCTGTCAGCATTCAATATGTGTTCTGTAGGAGCTGTTCCACATGTAGATGTATTTCTGATGTATTTGTGGGGAGGAAGGTGATCTCCGCGTCTTTTTTTTTTTTTAACATCTTTATTGGGGTATAATTGCTTTACAGTGGTGTGTTAGTTTCTGCTTTATAACAAAGTGAATCAGTTATACATATACATATGTTCCCATATCTCTTCCCTCTTGCATCTCCCTCCCTCCCACCCTCCCTATCCCACCCCTCCAGGTGGTCACAAAGCACCGAGCTGATCTCCCTGTGCCATGCGGCTGCCTCCCACCAGCTATCCACCTTACGTTTGGTAGTGTATATATGTCCATGCCTCTCTCTCGCTTTGTCACAGCTCACCCTTCCCCCTCCCCATATCCTCAAGTCCGTTCTCTAGTAGGTCTGTGTCTTTATTCCTGTCTTACTCCTAGGTTCTTCATGACATTTTTTTTTCTTAAATTCCATATATATGTGTTAACATATGGTATTTGTCTTTCTCTTTCTGACTTACTTCACTCTGTATGACAGACTCTAGGTCTATCCACCTCATTACAAATAGCTCAATTTCGTTTCTTTTTATGGCTGAGTAATATTCCATTGTATATATGTGCCACATCTTCTTTATCCATTCATCTGATGATGGGTACTTAGGTTGTTTCCATGTCCTGGCTATTGTAAATAGAGCTGCAATGAACATTTTGGTACATGACTCTTCTTGAATTATGGTTTTCTCAGGGTATATGCCCAGTAGTGGGATTGCTGGGTCGTATGGTAGTTCTATTTGTAGTTTTTTAAGGAACCTCCATACTGTTCTCCATAGTGGCTGTACCAATACACATTCCCACCAGCAGCGCAAGAGTGTTCCCTTTTCTCCACGCCCTCTCCAGCATTTATTGTTTCTAGATTTTTTGATGATGGCCATTCTGACTGGTGTGGGATGATATCTCATTGTAGTTTTGATTTGCATTTCTCTAATGATTAATGATGTTGAGCATTCTTTCATGGGTTTGTTGGCCATCTGTATATCTTCTTTGGAGAAATGTCTATGTAGGTCTTCTGCCCATTTTTGGATTGGGTTGTTTGTTTTTTTGTTATTGAGCTACATGAGCTGCTTGTAAATTTTGGAAATTAATCCTTTGTCAGTTGCTTCATTTGCAAATATTTTCTCCCGATTTCCAAGTCTTACTCTTCCGCCATCTTGAAGCTCTCCCCCCCATAATAGGCTTTCGATAAATAATGTTGAATGAGTGAATGAATGAGCAAGGCAGCATGGAAGAGTGTTCTTTTCTTCCTGTGCTCAGCTCATATATTTGCCCATCCTACAAATGCCTAGTAGACCTTCCTCATCATGCTTGTATTAAAGGGACCCAGGGTTTGAGATGACAGAGGCCCTGCCATCTGACACTTAAAACTGAATAGGAAGCTGTCTGAGAGGCAAGTTTAGAGCACCGTAACTGAGCACAGACTTTGTCTTTGCAAAACCTTCTTATCTACAACCTTCCAGAATCTCCTTAAGTCTGTCCAACATGTTGTGCACCCAGTACATCATGATGACCCTTTAAGTTGCCAGGTCAGCAGTATTAAAAACAAGCATGGTTCCTCCACCCAGCTGCAGTCCCGGTGATTTCTAGGCTCTGGTTTTGCAATTTCTGAAAGAACTGCAAGGACTTTTGGGATTAATAGCTGAATTTAATGTGTTTGTTTATCACGAATTGAGAAGGCCAGTCTGCCTATTTCCTCCTAAAAGGGAAAACATTTTTCAATTACTTGTTAGAATGCTTATCCCTGTTCCCCTCAAACTTCAGAACCCACACAAGCCTGAAAAATCCCTGAACTAACCTGGTTTTATTGTTAATTTTCTGTATATATTCTCTCTACCTTTCATTTTGCCATGTAATCACACAAATTCACATATTTTCACGTAAATAATGTTGCACTATTACTTAGCTATTTTAGGCGTGTGTGTGTGTGTATTCTGTCTCCCTATGGTGTTCCTTGAGTACAAGAACTTGTGTACTTCCTTTATAAACCCCGTAATATTTAGCACGGTTCCAGGAATTCCTTAAGAGGTCAAGGATGTAGGTCAAGGATGTAATAACATGCCACAGGTTGAGTTCTCCAGAAGAACACATAGTGATGAAGTTCGGTTTGCAGGATACTCATTAGGGATCAATGCACGTGGAAGGAAGGCAGGAGAAGGACTGGGCAGGTGGAGAAGCCCAACTGAGCTGCAGACCCTACAATGCCTCAGCCAACCCCACAGAGTAGTTCCCTAAGCATCAACATGACAGGGCCTCTACATCCTCCAGCCTATGCCTTCATCAGTCATTCTACGGAGACTCCCTGAGAAGGGCAGGCCCTTGGGGGTCTTCCTGCCACTGAAGCAAGGGTCAGAGAAGCTGTCAGCTAAGGCTGCCTGCTGATAACCAGGGCAACAAGTTCTTCCATGAAGGGGAATCTGGGTGGCACATCACCTTGTCTACCATGAAGTAGGTGACACCACTCACTAAAAGACATATGAGATTAAAGTTGATAAATACCTGTGGAACTGAATCCTATTGGCCAGACCTCTGGCTAAGGTGAAAGACCACCCCACGAACCCAGACTATACTTAATAAGGGAAAAAGAATAACTGTACCTTGGTCTGGAAATGATATGGGGCAGATAATGCATCCCCCTAAATTTAAAAGGTTCTTGAACACATAGGAAAACTTACATTTCCAAATCCAACCAGGATGGTTCCTTTTCACAGATGGTTCTGATTTAATGAGTACAGAAATGCTCCCCACCTAACTTCATATTCAATTCAAAATATTTCCCCAACAGTGCCTGAAATCTCTACCATTTTAATGTACGTAACAACATGACATCATCTGACTCACATAAAAGCCTATGCAAGAGCAATAGCTGCTCCCTATTGAAAGCCCGCTATGTACTAGGCATTTTACACATCTGTTTCTTAACATTTGTGGGGTTACAAGCCTGATCCTGTGCTAAGCCCTTTTTTGGGATCATCTCATTAAATCACAACAACAACATTATAATGTAAGTTCTCTGATTCCTATTTTAGAGACAGGGAAATTACAATTTACCAAGTGGAAACAACTCGCCCAAGATCACAAGGTAGTAAACTGCAGAACCAGAATTTAATCTAAGCAGTCTGAACCCAGGGAGATTTTACAATTTTCTTTACCACAAGGACACTACTTTCTCATTAAAGACACTTGACTATTTTTTTGAAATTTGTTTTCATAAGTCCTTTAGGATTTCAGAGCCTCAGGGGATAGACCCCAAGGATTAACAGGGTGGAAAACTATTCTACATAACTATGACAAGGGAAGGAACTCAAATTCCCCAAGAGGAAATGAGAGGGGCCAGGCAGACTGGTCCCTCTGTGCACGAAGGGTTGAAAAGAAGAGCGTTGTTTCCCTCATCATACTTACAACAGCTCAGCTGAAGCTCTTTAGGAGAGCAAAAAACAAGTAATTAAAGTTGAAAAAAATCATGTATGTAATATAAACTTCCTTTTCAATCTTGCAAAAGCTTCAGCATAATTGACCTTGCTCATGAAGACACTTGTGTGAGTGGGTCCTTTAGAGGGTCTTGAGGAGGTGCTGAGATCTGCATCTGAGTGGGTGCTGGGTGATCACAGAGACAGCCCACAGAAGCAAAGGATCCCCAAGACAAGAGGACAACTGATAGCTGGATTTCCCTTTCATTTAAAATAATCCATCAGGTGAGTTGATATTTCCATCTTATGGCTGAAGAAATAGTGACCATGAGACATGACCTTGCCAAAGGTCACACAGAGAATAACAACAAACCAGACTGTCATGACAAACCAGGTCCCATTGCCTGAGCTTATTTTCCTATGACCTTAAATTGTCATCCGAAGAGGACAGGGGAAATAGTAAAACAAACAAACAAAAAGCTGTTAATATTTTGATTCCTCTCTTAGGTCCTTAATTTTAATCTCTTTGACTTGAGCAGAAGAAGCCAAACAAAAAGTGAAAGGCACAAATAAGACTCCTTCTGAGTCTCTGTGTGTGTAATACCAGGCGGCTCTGATCCCTCATCCTTCCCCACGAAAGACAGTCATCACTGCATAATGAGGTTACAGCTCTTGGAGGAGACGCAGGGAACCAGGGTATTTTTAGCCTCAGAGAGCTGGAGAAGCTACACATCACAACCCCTCAAGATTGGGGAGCCTGTTGCTACCCACGACATCTCTGCAAAGCAGTCATGAAATTTAAATTCGGGGAGATCCGCATGTCGCTTCAGGATACAGGTACCTAGCCCTCCAAGGAACAGCAATGTTTATACAAGAAAGAACCTGAAACATGAAAGCTGGCTAACAGCATCACATCAAAAACCCAGCCAGAGTGCTCTCCTCTGGTTGTTTCATTTGCACTGAGACAGGCATACCTGCCAGTATGGATTGCAGACCCAGATGTCCTCATTTGACCCACAGTTGGGTGGGTAGAAAGAAGCAGACCATTAGGCAAAGGTTCTAAACTTTGAACACTTACTCCGTTCCAGGCTGTTCTTGGCGCAGGTGACAGAACGGAGTATAAGAGAGATGAGATCCTTTCCTCAGGGAGCTCACTGTCTCATGGGCAAGATGGGTAGGACAATCTGGAATACAAGACAGCAGAGCAAGGGAAGTTCTTAAACTCAGGAGACCAGCCTCTTGGTTACTTAAACCAAACTGCAAAGGGGTTTGGGGGATAAGAAATAAGCAAAGACTTACATATTAGAACCATTTCTTTCTAGGCCTATGATTCACTAGGTAGGACAAAGTGAAGGCATTGGCGTGGCCCAGGATGCCCCTGCCTTGTTCACCTCTCTGGGCATGAAGACCAACAGTGGTCTCTCAGGAGGGCCCGGGACTTCTTGCACCACACCATCCATGAGAACGTCCCACAAAACTTCTGCCCTTTGGTTTGGTGTCTCCCACCTCTTTGAAAACTTCTTTTCCAGCAGGCATTACCCTAAACTATTCATTGCCTTTGCCCCAGTGTACATGGGTGAACATGAGAAGCATTTGATGCTTTTGCCCACACTGACTTTGGCAGGCTAAGTAGGAGCAACACCTTCCCCCCTGAGAAGCCTGAAGGACCCTCCTGTGGAGCATGAGGTGAGGGTGTCCCTGAAGGATCCTGTCAGGGCTTCACCAAGCTCATGAAGACCACAAGGTAGGAGTTTCAATTAAGGAAAATAGGGACATTCCATCCCTTCCAGCCAGATGGTTGATCCTTTCTCTTCTTCATTCAGTTTCTTCATTTCTCACTCACCGTCCCCACACCTTTCTTCACCCTGTCTCCTTTTCCCTGTGTAGCTGCACTGTGGGCATTCCCACCACTGATGGCTGGGTAATCCCTTTGCCTGCAAACAAGATATGCAGCCAAGCACCAGGCAAAGATTCCAGGAGGACGGCCTTCTTTTCCAAAAGGAGCCCATCCACGTCATGGTCAAGTTCAAAGTTTGTTTCTGGTACTTTCAGGAAAATGTTCCCATCCCTGAATCACTTAACAGCTGGGCTATCTTGTCAAGTGGGGAAGGTGGGGAAACCTGACCTAAGCCTGGGGTCCATTTCTATGTTCCTACTTTTGAATCCAGTTCCAGTTCCAGGGCTGGAGACAGAACTGAGAGGTCCCTGAATATGTGAAAAGATGTCCAAGCTGATGAACTGCATGTCCTACTGCTTCTTCTAGTTTTGCTAGGAAATTCCTCTGAATCTTCCCCCCACCTCCCCTCTGCCATTCTCCTATTTAGGGGAAAAAGAACACAGAAGGGAAACTGCTTTATGCCACCACCCCATCCCCAGCTCCCCTTAGGTCCACTGTATCCAACAGTCAATAGCCACGTCACCCACCCAATAGCTCATGGTCCACCCACTGAGCTGTTTGCACCCTCTCTGGCCTTGAGACAGGAAGTGGAGTTACATAAATGATAAGCATTTTCATTTGTGCAGAGAGGGAGACAAATCCCCCAGCTGCTGTCCCTACAGCTACACACACACACACACACACACACACACACACACACACCCCTGGAAGTCCAGCTCTTAGAGCATGTGCCAGGTGGGTGAGGGGAAGGCATTGACTGCTCTCCACCTCACTAAGGCCAAGCGCAGGGCCTGTCTCCCCAGTCTTCATAAGGAAGGGAAAGGCATCTGGGTAAAAGCATCAGTTTTTCCCACCAAGAGACTGAGAAACACAGATTTCTCCCCACTCTTCCAAACTCAGGGCCCAGCCTCCCCAGACTGCAATTCTCACATTGGTGATACATGATGTCACTTGTCTTTCATTCTTCATGGAGGATTTCTGGCTATAGCAGGCCCGTGTGTCCCCATCCACCCCACCGCCATGTAAAGTTCAGGAGAATGAAGGCTTAGGGAAAAGGGTTGCTTGAGCCAGTACCTGGGCTTAGGACTTTATCGCATTTCTCACCTTCACAGCTCTTAGAGACTTTTATAATAATTTTGTTGTTTTTTTGGTTCAACTTTTAAACGATAAAATGAAGAAAAAATATTTTAAAAGACTCTCTGAGTAGATGGAAATGAAGAAATGCTGGATGGTAATGGATATGCAATACCACTGTCAACTTCCGTCCATGAACAGGCTCTTCTGGAGGCCAAATCAGGAGTTCTCTAGGAGGTGGTGCTCCCCCTTTATCCAAGCATGAGCTACTAGGATACCCTAAACCTTAACCTCAAATGTGGCAGACACAGAGGACATCACTGTCCTATTTGAACAAATATTTTTTAAAGAACATTTTCTCTGGGTAGGAAAAACAGATTATCCCCTTCATAGAAGGTTCTGCATGGATGGAAGGAGACTTTAGGGCTCAGTGGAGGAGGCATACCCCATAATACCGACCAGATGGCAGTGGTGACAGCAGCCTGTGGGACCTGGCACCTTTGCCACCTGCTGGTGTGTCCTTATGGGAGACACAGACTCACCAGGAGGGATGGAAGGAGGATGCCTTGGATACAGTTGCTGGGAGGCTGACACTGACCTAGTTGGTTTCAAGGCAACTTGCTGTCTTTCCCCTTTTCTCCTTGGACAAATCCACCTTAGCAAGCAGCTCATCCTTTTTGGTGGGAAAATCCTTATCCTGGGAAAGGTGGCCCATCACCTCTCTGATGAGGGAGGTCCCTCTGCCTGCTCACTGAGTTCCTAAAGGGAATGTCCCCATCTTTCCCTAAAAGGCCCAAACATTTTATTATTCAAAACTGGTAATGTGACAAAAGTAGAAGAAAGTCTGGGGAACTTTTACAAATTAAAGGACACTCCAGACATGACAGCTAAACATAATATGTGATGCTAGATGGGATTCTGTATTGGAGGTAAAACAATGCAATATAAGACATTATTGGATAAATTGACAAGAAATGCCATCAGCACATTAGATAAAATTTCTATATTAATGTTCAATTCACTGAAGCTGACCACTGTATTGTGGTTGTGGAAAAGAATATCCTTCTTAGAAAATATGCACTGAAGTAGTTAAATGGCAGTAAGGTATGCAATTTACTTTCTAACGTTCAGGAAGAAGAGTAGTCGTGCGTATGGACAGAGAGAAGGCAAATGGAACAGAACTTAAAGCAAGGTGAATCTGGGTAAAGAGTATGCTCTTTACTATTCAGGCAGCTTCTCCGTGAGCTGGGAATTATTTTCAAGTGAAAAGTTTTATAAAATGACCCACGACCCTGCCCCCTAAATTTTAACCCCTCTTTGAGACGCTCTAACTTTTGCCTTCTGCAACTGCCCCCATCACACAAGGCCCCCAGAGATGTGGTAACCCAGCTGTACATCCTTTGAGTTAGGAGCTGCCTCAGGCAAACACCCTAGGGTGCGATTATCACAGCTGATGTTCAAACAGTTCAAGCAGGATTTTACAAAGTACTGGAAAAGAGCGAAACACAAATGGAATTTAAAAGTCTAAACACAAACAAAAATACAAAATAAATACAAAACTCCAAAGAGGAGACTGACACCCCTGAGATCCAACCTTTGCTTTGACACACACCTGGGGAAAGACATTGCATCTCATTGCTCTTCAGTTTTCTGATCCAGAGTGTGGAGATAAATACATTTGTTTAAGTGGTTAAAAAAAAACAAAAACAAAAACAAAAAACAGATAAGCCACATGAGAAAGATTCATGAAAAGAAGTGTATCAAGAAAAACTAACCCTATCAGGAAAATGGAACAACAAGTTACTGTAGTTGAAGCAGAATGGTACCAATACAGGGCTGGGCAGGAAAACAATGAAACAGAACGTAGTTCAGAAATCAATCTCAGCTCCCAAAGAAATTGTGTGTTTGAAACAGAAGGCATTTAAAACTGTTGGGAGAATGTTACAGTCAATATATTCTGTCGAGAAAAACAAGGAGCTGAGGAGAAATGGATTTTTACAATGTTGGAAAACAGGAAGCTGAGATGCTCAGAAACATCTGGGCACTGCCCTCACTTTTCAGTCTCAAATGTTAATACGGAATGCTGGCAAAGAGCTTATTCTGGAGAAAACTGAGAACAGCTAGACACCAGATGAGTAGGTACAGAGCTGAGGTAGTTTTTATTCTTGTCTGAAATAGTCCAATTTTTTGTTTGGGGGATACACCTCCTCCGGTGCACATGCTTTTAGTCTACAAGAATCAGGGTGGGGGCTTCCCTGGTGGCGCAGTGGTTGAGAGTCCGCCTGCCAATGCAGGGGACACAGGTTCGTGCCCCGGTCTGGGAAGATCCCACATGCCGCGGAGCGGCTGGGCCCGTGAGCCATGGATGCTGAGTCTGCGCGTCCGGAGCCTGTGCACCACAATGGGAGAGGCCACGGCAGTGAGACGCCTGCGTACCGCAAAAAAAACCAGAACCAGGGTGGGTGTGTGCAGCTGAAATCACACATTGAAGGAAATCAGCTGGAGCAGGAGATGGCAAGTTTTTTCTGTAAAGGGCCAGATAGCAAATATTTTAGATTTTGAAGACCAAGAGGCAAAATTGAGGATATCATGTAGGAAGCAGGCAGAATTCTAAGATAGCCCTGAAGATTCCTGCTTCTTGGTTTATACCAGTGACATACTGCCCTCTTCTTGAGTGTGGGTAGGGCCACAACTATGATGAGATTTCACTCCTTGATCAGGTTTAATTATATGACAAAGGTAATGGGATTGTCATTTCTGTGATTATTTTATGTTATGCAAGACTTTGTCATAGCAGACCGAGATTCTCTTGCTGGCTTTGAAGAAGTTGCCAAGTTGTGGTTAGGACCTGAGGGCAGCCTCCAGGATCTGAGAGAGACCTTTAGCCAGACAGTTAACAAGAAAACAAAGACCTCAGTCCTTCAACCAAGGAACTGAATTCTGCCAACAATCTGAATGAGCTTGGAATAGGACCTCAACTCCAACTGATAGTGAAGCTCAGCTGACACTTAGACTTCAGCCTTGTGAGACTCTGAGCAGAGAACTCAGGAATGCCATACTAAGACTTCCGACCCGCAGAACTTTGAGATAATAAGTGGGTACTGTTTTAAGCTTCTAATTTTGTGGTAATTTGCTATGCAGAAAGAGAGATCTAATATGCATACTTATTTAACAAGACAGAAAACAAATTTCTGCAATGTTTTTGTTGACAAAATACAAATATAATATTAGATAATTTTTTTCTTTTGTAATATAGGTCTACTAATGAAAAGAATGGAATGGGGGGGGTAACATCTTTTTTTTTTTGGTTATCTAACATTCCTTTTATTTTTTTTTGGATGACCACAACAAAAGCAACAATTGTTGCAATTACCAAACACGAAACACACTCATACTATGTCATAACGTTGACATTCAGTCCAGTAATCCTCCACTGTAACAGCTCCTTTTCTTTGCAGTGAAAATTGATTTGTATATTTTTTGCCTCTGAGTCCTTATGGGATTTTTTTTTTATTTAAACAGAAAGCCACAAAAATTATAATCATCCTCATCAGTTCACTCAGTCCCATGTAATTAATTTTTTTTCATCTTGATCTTTTGTTAGCACTTTTATGAATTCATCAGTTTTCCATTAGATCTCTTTTTCCATTAACATCTCTTTTAATTGGGGTCAATTTAGTATTTCCAATAATCAAAATTGATTGTAAATACTCATCTGGTAACACTCATCTGATCTGTGACTAAAGTTTATATATTTCATCTTTGAAAATTTCTTTTTGCATAGGTAGGTCCTATCAAACAAATAATATCAATCCATGAGCATATGAATTTTTTTAAATTAAGGTAAAACTCATATAACATAAAATTAACCCATTTAATATGGCATTTAGTGCATTCATAATGTTTTGCAACCATCACCTCTATCTAGTTCCAAACATTTTATCACTATAAAAGCAAATCCTGCACTCGTTAAGAAGTTGCATTCCATTTTCCCCTTACCTCAGTCCCTGGCAACTACCAGTCTGCTTTTGGACTCTGTAGACTTCCCTATTCTGATTATTTCATAAAAGTGGAATCACACAATATCTGACATTTTTTGGCATATTTTACTTAGCATAATGTTTTCAAGTTTCATCTACATTGTAGCAGTACTTCATCCCTTGGTAGATGTATATATCATAATTTATCTTTTATGGTATATATGTATCTATTATGTTTATGATAGACACTTCAGAGGTTTCCACCTTTGGCTGTGAATAATGTTGCTATAAATATGTTTATACATGTGTTTGTTTGAGTAGTAGCTTTCAGTTGGGTGTGGGGGTGGTATATACCTAGGAGTGGAATTGCTGAGTCATATGGTAATTCTATGTTTATCTTTCTGTGAAACTGACAAATTTTTCCACAGCAGTTGTACCACTTTACATTCCCATCAGCAATGCACAAAGGTTCCAATTTCTCCACATCCTTGCCAACACTTACCATGTGTTTTTGTTTTTGTTTTTTTGATAATAGCTCATCCTAATGGGTGTGAGGCAGTGAAGTGGTACTTCATCGTGATTTTGATGTGCATTTCCCTAATGATTAACAATGAGCATCATTTCAGGTACTTATTGGCCATTTATAAATCTTCTTTGGAGAAATGTCTGCCTAATTCCTTTGCCCATTTTAAAATTGGATTGTTTGTCATTTTGTTGTTGGGTTGTAGGAGCTCTTCATAGATTCCGGGGACTAGACCCTTATCAGATATAAGATTTACAAATATTTTCTCCCATTCTGTAGATTATCTTTTCACTTTGTTGATAGTGTCCACTGATGCATAAAAGTTTTTGATTTTGATAAAATTTAATTTATCTATATTTCTTTTGTTTTTCATGGTTTTGGTGTCATACCTAAAATTCATCATGAAATTCAAGGTCATAAAGATTACCTTACCTCTGTATTTTTTTGAAGAGTTTTATGGTTTTAGCCTCTTTATTTAGGTTGGTTCATTTCAAGTTAATTTTTGTATGTGGTATAAGATAGGGTTCTAACTTCACTTTTTTGCACGCGAATATCCAGTTGTCACAACACTGGATTGAAGAGACTCTTCTTTTCCCATTGAGTGGTATCATTAAGTATACGATTTTAACTGGAAACATTCATTGCTTAGAAGGCATTTATAGAATTCTATTAGATCCTTCTCTTAATATTTTCTTTTTACCATGTCATTACATTGCTGACTCATCATTTTCATTTGAGGATTATGTGGAAGCTCCTCAATTACAGTAACATGAGTTTTGAAATTTGACAATTTTCTTCTCACTTTCATTGAGGTCTGCAATATGTTGCTAGAACTGCAGTTTTAACTCAGAAAAAAAAATATATGCTACAAATTCACATAGAAATGAAAAACTCACTTCTTGTTTCAGCTTTTACAGCATGGAAAGTGCATAATACAGCTTGCCATTACTAGTGATTAAAACAAGTTGACATTGAAATTACTTAACCACAATGTATGGTACATTGTGCTATCATACACTATTTTGTCTTGTAATTTTAGGTTGAATTTAATCAGAAATATTATGAAGTCTGAAGCAATAGCTAATTTTCAAAGCCATCTAGTACTCAATATTTTTTGAGAGCAATATTTTTTGTTCAGAAAAATTTCACTCTTGGCCCTCCACTCAAAAAATTTACAATAAAACTTTACCACTGCTAAGTTATTGAACTTCTGGGTGGTAGGGAACTTATTCTGCTTATATTTCTGACTAAAATTCATGAAACTGATGACACTTCATCCACAATGTGAAGTCACTGCTGGCAAGCTAGTTCAATAACATGATAGGGTCAAGTATTTTCTGCTAACTACCTGCCAATGAATAATGCAATGAATAACCACTTTAAATATCTTTAAATATCTTCCATTTCCATAACTTTTATAAATTTGTCTGTTTATATATTTTCCTTTCCCTCATACATTTTTACCACCATCAGTTGTAATACATCTTAGCAGATTCCATATCAGTTTTCATTGAACAGTGTTTTCAAATCACTGAAAATATTCTCCCCTATAAATATCCCATGCAAATTATTTATAGAGGCTAATTCTCTGGTCACTTCAAATTTGGCATTGACCCTTCAAATAAACAACAGAAAAGTATTGGTAAAATGTGTCAAGTTAAGAGCAAGGAAGATGATTCAAAATCATTTGCCTCGTTTTTAATTGACTACTGATGTTGTTCCCAATGTCCTCAATATTTTGAGCCACTGTTTTCACTGAAAGCCTAACAGTTTAAACAAATTAATTTTTTTCTGAATGTATATATTTGGAGGCTACATTTAAACATGATTTAATTAACTCACCATTGGTAAATTTCTCTTGCTTGGCTAATAAATGGGTCCATCTGACACTTACTTTAATTGTAGTTTGGTTCATTTCTCTTCTAAGTGTGAAGACATTTTACTAGGATGAGATAATCCCTTTAAATTATCTAATTTTTCTAACGGTTGTTTTCCTGTGAGTTGGGAATATTGTAATGAGTTCTTCATCTGGTGATGTTGAAATGAATTATAATCCCTTAGCACAGCTAGAGTGTCACTCATAATGAACACAATGCTTTGCTGTGTAATTTCATAATAAATAATAATTAATTTCATAATAAATAATAATAAAGGTTAATTATTTAATACTACTTTGCATTAAAAGCACAACATTCAAGGTCCTATTTTTTCTTCATTTGTTTTGACAAAAATTAATTTTTAATTAATTAAAAAAGATATTGTATGGTGATATGCATGACATTTGAAATACCCTCAAGTTATAACTGCATGATTGTGATTAGTAGTGCACCAAGCAGCAGTGAGATAAGAGTGCTACATACAGGTCTGTGTCCTAACTACTCAATTCTGTGGTTCAAGCATGAAAACAGTCATAGGCAATAAACAAATTAGCAACACTGAAAATTTGAATGCCAAATAACTTTTATGTCCCACAAATTACTTTTCTCCATTTAGTTTTTTTTCCAAGTATTTAAAAATATAAAATTATTCTAGCTTGCAGACAATTTAAAAACATTAACGAGCCAGATTTGATCTGCTGGCCAACGTTTCTGGTCCCTGGCATAAACCAACAGATAACAAAATAACCAGATAGAATCTACAAATGAACTCTGAAGAGAATTCACATACAAGGGTTGCTTTTCACTCTTTTTGTGAAATCTGAAGATCCAGCAACAGTAGGCCCAGGTGCTGATATTCCCATATGGCAATAATTGCCTGCTTTAGATAGATCACATCCTCTCCACCTGGCCTACTTCACTCATTTGAGGTCCACTCATGTTGTTGCATTTATCAATAGCTCATTCCTTTTTATTTCTGAATTGTATCCCATTGTAGATACACAGAGTTTATCCATTCACAAGTTGATGGTCATTTTGATTGCTTCCACTTCTTGCCTGCTACAAGTAAAGCTTCTGTAAACATTCACATACAAGACTGTGGGACATATGTTTTCATTTCTCTTGGCTAGACACCTAGAGTGGACTTGTTGGATCATATGGTAAATCGATGTTTAGCATTTTGAGAAACTTTTCGAGGCTGGCTTTTTTTTTAAATTGGGTTGTCTCATTATTGACGTGTTCTTCATATATTCTAAATACAAGTCCCTTAACAGATATATGATTTGCAATTATTTTCTTCCAATCTATAGCTTATTTTTTCATTAATAGTACTTTTGGAAGTACTAAAGTTTTTGATGACAGTCAATTTATCTTTTTTTCTTTTATGGATGTGCTCTTGATGTTGTTTTATAATTTTAGCTCCTACATTTAGCTCTATGATCCACTTTGAGTTAATTTTGTGTATGGTGTGAAGTTAAGGTTCTAATTACATTTTTTCATGTGGATATCTAATTGTTTCAGTATCATTTGTTAAAAAGCCTTTTCTCCTATTTAATTGTCTTGACTTTGTTGAAATCAATAAGCTAACCATAAGTGTTGTCCTAAATTCTCAAATTCTCATTCTATTCCATTTATCTATATATCTATCTTTATGCCAACACCGTACTAACCTGATTATTGTAGCTTCATAGTAATTTTGAAATTCGGAAATGTGAGTCTTCCAATTTTGTTTTTTTCAAAATTGTTTTTGCTATCCTGAGTCCCTTGCATTTTCCACATAAATCTGAGGTCAGCTTGTCAATTTATGGGAAAAAAAAGCCCTCCTGATTTATTGATAAGGATTGTATTTAAGCTACATATCAATTTGAGGAACATTTCCTACTTAACAGTACTGAAGCTTCCAATTCATAAATGTAGACTGTCTCTCCATTTGTTTAGGTCTTCTTTATTTCCATGATGTTTGTAAATCTTGCACTTCTTTTACTAAATTTATTTGTAAATACTATTTTCTTTTGATGGTATCATAAATGGAACAAAAAATCATTTCTGGATTGTTCAGTGTTTGTATGTAGAAATACAATTGATTTTTGTATGTTGATCTTCTATCCTATGACCTTGCTTAATGCATTTATTAGTTCTAGTAATTTGTGTGCGTGTATGTGTATGTGTATTCCTTAGATTTTCCACATACAGGATCATTTGTTGGTGAATGTGTAGAGTTTTACTTCTCTCTTTCCAAACTTGATGCTCTTTGGTCTGTTTTATTGAGTGATTTCACTAGATAAAACTCACAGTGTTGAATAGAAATGGCACAAGTGGACATCTTTAGCTTGTTCCTGATGTTAGGGGAAAGAATTCAGATTTTCATTATTACATTTAATGTTAGTTGTACGTTATCTGTAACTGCCTTTTGTCACATTGGGGAAATTCCATTCTAAGTTTGTTGAGCACTGTTTTTTTGTTTTTTTAAAATATTAATGGGATTTGGATGTTTTAAATGCTTTTTCTGTATCTGTTAAGATGATCTTGTGGACTTTGTCCTTTTATTAATATGATGTATTACATTAATTGATTTTTAGATGCTAATTTACCCTTGCATTCCTGGGATCCAACCCACTTGGTCATTGTGTACAGTTCTTTTTATATATTGTTAATGGAGCTTGCTAATGTTTGTTGAGGAATTTTCACATATATGTGCATGATGAATATTTGTCTGTAGTGGGTTTTTTTGTTGTTGTTGTTAGGTTTTGTTTTGTTTTTGTTTTTTGTGAGTGATATCTTTATCTGTCCTTGGTATCATGCCTTGTAGAATAAATTGCTGTGTTCCCTGATCTTTGTTTTCTGGAAGAGTTTGTGGAGGATTGCTATTATCTCTTATTTAAATGTTTAAAAGAATTTACCAGTGAAACCATCTAGCCTTAAGTTTACTTTTAATTATTAATTCAATCTTCTTGCTTATTACAGGTCTACTAGATTTTTAATTTATTTTTGAGTCAATTTGGGTAATTTGTATCTTTCTATTAAATTTTCCTTTTCATCTTAGTTGTATAATTTGTTGGCATGGACTTATTCATAGTATTTCTGAAAATTCTTTTAACTTTTCTAAATTTGGTTATGATGTCCACTCTTTCATTTTTTACTTTGGTAATCTGTGTCTTCTTTTTTATTCTTTGTCAGTCTAGATATAAGTTTCTCATTTGATTATATTGATTTTCTTTATTTTTTTTTTCTGATTTCTACTTCATTGATTTCTGCTCTAACATTCATTATTACTTTCTGTTTTCTTGCTTTGGTTTGGGGTTTAGTTTACACTTCATTTTCTACTTTCTAAAAATCAAAACTTAGTTTACTGACTTAAGATATTTCTTCTTTTACAATATAGGCATTTAAAGCTATAAATTTACCTCTAAGTACTGCTTTATTGACATCTCATAAATTTTAATATGTTGTGCTTTCATTTTCATTCATGTAAAAATATTTTCTAATTTTCTTTATGATTTCTTCTTTGACCCATGGGTTATTAAGTTTGTTGTTACATTTTCAAATACTTAGGGATTTCCCACATTTCCTTTTGTCACTGATTTCTAATTTAATTCCATTGTGAGGACATACTTTGTGTGATGTCCAAACCTTTCAATATATTGATACTGCTTTATGGCCTAGTATATGTTCTAAACTAGAGAATGTTCCATGCGCACTTGAAAAGAATGTGCATTTTTCTGTTGGGTGAATTGCTTCCTAGATGTCAATCAGGTCATTTTGGTTGATAGTTAATAGTGTTGCTTAAGTCTTATATATTGTTGCTAATTTTCTGTCTAATTTTGATATCAATTTTGAGAGAAGGGTTTTTAAGTCTCCAATTATTATTGTTCAATTGTTTCTCTTTTCATTTCTGTCAGTTTTAGTTTCATGTATTTGGGGACTCTGCTGTTATGTGAAAATATGTTTATCGTTGTCATATATTCCTAATTAATTCTTTTATTATTCTCAAATACCCCTCTTTGTCTCTACTAACATTTTCTATCTTAAAGTATATTTTGTCTGATATTAGTATAGCTCCTCTAGCTTTCTCATTGTTACTGTTTTGCATGGTATAGCTTTCTCCATTCTTTTGCTTTAAACTTAAGTCTTTGTATGTAAAGTGTTTTTGTCTAAGTGTCTTTGTATTTAAAGCTCTTGCAGGTAGCATATTGTTGGATCTTATTTTTGTTTGTTTATTTTATTCAGTTTGATAGCCTCTGCATTTTATTTGGAATGTTTAATCTATTTATATTTAATGTTTAATATGGTTGAATTTATTTCTAATTTTGCAAATTATTTTCTATGTGTTTTATACTTTTTTGTTCCTATGTTCCTTCTTTACTGCCTTTTTATGTTAAATAGATCATTTTCATTTCTTTGTTGATATTTTAATTATATATTTTACAAGTTATTTTCTTAGTGGTTGCTCTAGGGATTACAATATGCATCTTTCTTTATCAAAACTGACTTGAGATTTATACAAACTTAAATCCAGTGAACAATAGAAACATTTCTCCAATATATTTCCATTCTTTTCTTAAACTTTGAACATTTATTTTTATATATATTATATAGTCCTATGTTATAAACTTAGTAATACAGTTTTTCACTGATTATTATTTTTCAGTGTTTCATTGCTTTTCAGATTGCATAGTATTTTTGTTCTACTCTCAAGTTTGTTGATTTTTCTGCCGGTTCAAAGAATCTATTGAGCTCCTCTGATGTATTATTTAAATTTCAGTTATTGTACATTTAACTCAGAATTTCAATTTTGTTCTTTTTTATATTTTCTGTCTCTTTACTGATATTCTCTATTTGGTGATTCATTGCTGTTATATTTTCCTTTAATTTTCTAAACATTATTTCCTTTATTCATTTGAATAAATTTATTACATAGCTGCTTTGAAGTCTTTTGTCTGCTAAAGTAAACATCTGGATCCCCTCAAATATAATTTATATTGATGCTTTTCTTTTTCTCTTCATTGGTCAAACTTTCCTATTATGTTGTGTTTTTCATAATTTTTTTTAAACTGAACATTTTTATCATTATAATGAGCAATATGTTACAGCACTCTGGATTCTGATTTCTCCACTCCCAAGAGATGTTGTTTTAGCTGTTTGTTGGTTTAGTGACTTGGCTGGACTAATTAGTGACTTGGCTGGCTGGTAGAATCTGTCGAACCTGCATTGTGTGACCACTGATGTTACCAATTAGGTTTTTTTTTTTTAAATCCTTTTTTTAAAAACAATTTTTAGACCCGGCTTTCTTGGGTTTGCCCCCAGGTCAGCACAGCTTAGTGGTCAGGAGACTGTTCAGAAGTTTTGCTTAAACACCTTGAGATTTTAACCTTTTGCTGATGGCTCTGTGTGTAAATTGCAGAATGCCTCCAAAGCTCAGACAGTTAACAAACATGCCCCATCTTTTACTTTCTGTTTGTGCAAGACCTCACATTCAGTCAGAGATGAGTAGATATCTAAGGGCTTCTCTTGTCTTTCCTGAGCAGACACATGCCTTCTAGACCACCAGAAACATCTGGGTTATTATCAAAACCTGTCATGCCTGCCTTGTTCCTTGCATTTCCCTATCACATTTCTGGCTAACCTGTTGCTTGGCTCAGTCAGTAGCATGGCCTTAGGCAGACGTGTTGTTTGCCTTCCTAGACTGGCACTGAAATCACTGCTATTTTTGACAAAGCTCTTGGGCATGTGACTTTTCTCCACTCTGCTCCAAATCAAGCCAGCCCTCTATGGTTGTAGAGCTGTTTGTTCTCACACTCTGCCCAGCCATGGTAAAACTACCATGCCTGGTAGCTGGGGATAGACACAGCCTAAAAAGTCACAGACTCTCACTGTCCTTATAGACATCTAGTAGTTTTTCCTGAATAAACACTTCTCAATTTATTGTTTGCCTCTGGTCATTTTACAGAGCCCTACAATGATTGCTTTTAACAATTCTGTCCAGTTTCATCATTGCCTTTTGGGATTTGGATTTACCAAACCTCTTCTCTGACATTTTGTAGTTCCTTATCTAAGCATATACATTTTATAAAGAAAATACTCTTATATATTTAAACAGTACCTATAAGTGTAATCAAGCACAAAGGCTGAATCCCCAAACCATCATGAGGTACTGTTCAGCATCTCACAGCAACCCATAACAAAATTTTAATCTTTTTCTTACTCCCTCTGAAATTTCATAAAAAGTACATATTTTTAATAATATCAAGATCAAAAGACATAGAGAATATCTTTCTTTGATTATTGGTAAGGAGAGAGATGAGGGAGAAGTCTGAGACTCATTCTACTTCCCATGTAGAATCATTCCTAATGTGAGGAATTGAGGACCTAGAAGGAATAGGATGGTAGAGTTGTCACAGACCTAAACCTCATTTATTTGACTCCCTCATTTTACAGATGAACAAACTGAGTCCCAGGGAGATTAGCTGTGGGAATAAATTTTGTCTTGTTACTTTTTAGAGACTCAGTTATGTGTGTGTAGCTATTCTTTTTTAGCAGTGGCAGAGTTGGAAGAATTGAAAAACTGTGTGGAAGACTGATGTTGGTTACTTGGCAGGATAAAAGTACTCCCAGTAATTCCTTTCACTTTCTTTCTAAGGAAAAGAATATGCTTTGTTGTGACAGCAAAGGACTCTTTATACAGAAAAAGAAAAATCAATTTCTACAGATGCCAGCTCTGCATTCTCTAGTTATGTTGTTAGAAATATGAAATTGGAATATAATGGTCAGAGATTTGTATTAGGACTCATTTGGGAATATGTGCTGGGGAGAAGACATGATGAACTCACGTTGCATTGTTTCTATACTCACAGTATAGAATCAGACATCTGTGTGGGTCACCAATAACAATGCTCAAAGTATCACTATTGCCTATCATCTCTCATAAGACTCTAGACTGAAATAAGACTTCTGCTTTCAGAAATGGGGCAGATATGAACAAACAGAACTCTTTAAGAGGGGTAGCAGTTTCCTGTGGTTTGTCTAATGTCCTCTGTACTTAATGGCAGTGACTTGTAGTTAATGCTTGACCCTTTATATTAGATGCTCTGTTTGAATTGAGTCATGCTTTTTACCTACTCTATCAAATATCTTGCATTGGGGTGCAGATGCTCTGTAATCATGGAAGTGGCTTTAAATCAGACACTAGGAAAAGGGATATTTTTTTTAGTGGAAATAACAGGTAGCTTTTAAAGAGAGGGAGGGATGACTAGGGGAGTGGTATTTTGAGGTTTGCAGATTTCAGGATTTGAAATCATCTCATGTTGTTAAGTAGCGAAAAGTGTTGGTTAGAACTGTTTTCACGTAGGGATAAATATTGTTGCCTTGATGTAACACTGACCACAAGCCATGGGGTTAGAAAAGAGTGATGTCATGAGGAAGAAGAGAGAGGCAGCAGGATGGAGAGGAGGAGAGGATAGAAAAAGGAGGAAAAAAAGGAAGAGAAATTCGGAACTCAGAGGAGGACTTAGCAGAAAGGGAAAGGAAGAGAGAAACAAAGGAAGAAAAAGAAAAATGGAAGATGAGGAAGAAGAAAACCAGGAAAGATGACAACAAAAGCTCTATTACACATTATAAAACCTGAGCACTAGTCTTAGGCTACTACTTAAGAGAAATCTGTTAACCTCTCTAGGTTTGTGGTTTTATATCTGTTGAGTGAACGGATTGGATTAGATGATTGATAATGGTCCTTGGTGGCTTACTATCCTGTGAGAACAAAACTGTTCCATTATGGACTACTTTTCAGTGTGTTTCTGTCTGTGTGATCTTATTTGCATCTACCACCCTCCTAACTTGCTCACTCTGTTCCAGTCATGCAGGCCTTTCTGCTGTTTGTCCAATATGCAGAGTCCACTCCTTACCCTCTGATGCCCTCCTATGCCTTTTGCATTGTCATTACCTCTTCCTGAAGTTTTCTCTCATCAGCTCTTCACAAGCCAGGCTCTTTTACATCACTTAGGTTTCTGCCTAAATATCACCTCCCTGGATAGTCCTTTTCTGACCTCCCTGTATTTTAGGAGACCTCACCTGCACCCTTCCATTCCTCTCTATCACATTATTCAGTTCTACTTACTTGCTGTGTCATGTAATATAGTATAACGTAAATATATGTAATTTTATATACACACACACACACACACACACACACACACACATATATATTATCTGTGCTTCTGTGAGGCAAGAATTTGGTCTTGTTCTCTGATGTATCCTTAGCATCTTAGTACCTGTCACCTCATAGGCACTCAATAAATATTTATAGAATAAGGTTCACACCAGGCTGTGGTGGTACACCAGTCAGGTTTTAATATCTACTTTTTATAGATTGGGACACCACAGTGTAAAATAGAGAATCAGCTTAAAACATCCTGTGTATTTTTGTCTTATTCCGTTGTCACTCTGTGCCCTTGCCTGGCATTTATAATAGACTTCAGGACTGTGTTTCACTCACCGTCCCCAACCCTCAAACTCTGTAACATCCTGCTCTGATTAATAAATTGCAATCAATTGCAATGCCTTATTATCTCCTTAGGAGGCCTGAGAAGAATGTACTTACCGCTCAACATGGGAGGGGAGCTATGGCTGGGTAACCCAGAAAAAAATACTTCAAGAAGAAAAAAATACATATAAGAGAGCAAACAAAAAGTTGTTCTAGGTAGAAATAACTGAAATGTATTTGCTGCTTCCAAACATCAAGTTTAATAAAAGTTGCCTGGTTTGATGCCTGGAGTGCTTAAAGCAACATTTCTCCAAGTGTGGTCACCTGATTCAGATAAAACCAAGGTGCTTGGTAAAATTGCAGATAACTGGGAAAACTCCAGATTGATGGAATCAGAATCTCTGGGTGTGGTTCAGAAATATGCATCTTTACTAAGTTCCCTGTCATGTTTTCTGACACACACTAGAGTTTGAAATGAAACTGGCTGAATGATTATTCAGCTTTATTTTGTGTTTTAAAGCTCAATATCAAAAATATAAACAACCCAATCAGAAGATGGGCAGAGGACCCAAATAGTGATTTCTCCAAAGAAGACATAGAGGTGACCAACAGGCATATGAAAAGATGCTCAACATTGCTAATTATTAGAAAAATGCAAATCAAAACTACAATAGGGTATCACCTTACAGTGGTCAGAATGGCCATCATCAAAAAGTCTACAAATAACAAATGCTGGAGAGGGTGTGGAGAAGAGGGAACCCTCCTAGAACGTTGGTGGGAATGCAAATTGGTACAGCCACTATGGAGAACAGTATGAAGGTTCCTTAAAAAACTAAAAATAGAGTTACTATATGATCCAGCAATCCCACTCCTGGATATATATCCAGAAAAGATGAAAACTTTAATTTGAAAAGGTACATGCACCCCAATGTTCATAGCAGCAGTATTTACAATAGCTAAGACATGGAAGCAACCCAAATGTCCATCAACAGATGAACAGATAAAGAAGATGTGGTATATATATATATATATATATATATGTATAAAATGGAATATTACTCAGCCATAAAAAAGAATGAAATAATGCCATTTGCAGCAACATGGATGAACTGAGAGATTATCACACTGAGTAAAGTCAGACAGAGAAAGACAAATATCATGGAATATTACTTTGTGTGGAATCTAAAAAAATGATACAAATGAACTTATTTACAAAACAGAAATAGATTCACAGAAGCAAACTTTCAGTTACCAAAGGGGAAAGTGGAGGGGGGAGGGATAAATTAGGAGTTTGGGATTAAAAGATACACACCACTATATGTAAACTAGAAAACCAACAAGGACCTACTGTATAGCACAGCAAAATATACTCAATATCTTGTAATAATCTATAATGGAAAAGAATCTGAAAAGTTTTATATATGTATGTATATATAACACATATATATACATGTCTATATATAACTGAATCACTTTGCTGTAGAGATGAAACGAATGCAACATTGTAAATCAACTATACTTCAATAAAAAAGAGTAATACACTTGGAAATAGTCTATTACTCTTTCCTTCATTTCTCACAAACATTTGCTGGGTGCCTACTATACATGAGACACTATGCTGGATGCTTGGATACAGAGATGAATGAGATGTGAGCTTTGTGGTAAAGGCCTCTGTCTTTTAAAATCACTAAAGGTCACAGAGAGAAGAGAGTGCAGTGCAATGGAGGGATCCCATTCTGCAGTCTGGGTGGGAAGGCTACTGTCAGATCTGAAGGGTTATCATGTGGAAGGGACAGAAGCCTTGTTCTATGTGACCCAGAGGACAGAAGTAAGGCAATGGGTGGCTGTTTCAGGAAAGTTAATTTGAGTTCCATATGGAGAAGAATTTCACTGTGATCAGAGCTGCCCAGTTGGGGAGCAAATAGTCACTGGCTTCATCCAAGTGGGTATTAGAAGACCATCTGTTAAGACTTTGGAAACAGGGATTCCTACATTTAGTGGGAGGTGGAGCTCCATTGCTTCTGACTCTGAGATTCACTGATTCACAAAAACACTATATTAATCATTATTTTACAACAATTTATGGACCAAAATTATGTTATGTCTAGACGAGACAGGCTCACCATTCTTATAGGATAAGAAGAAAACATATACTAAGATTGATAGCTAGCATTTCTGGCATGCTTACTATGTGCTAGACCTTATGTTAACCATCTTCTATGTATTACTTCCTTTTGGCCTTAGAGCAACCCTGTGATGTGGGTACCATTATCATCTCCATTTTACAGGTGGACCCAATGATATTTTAACCCAGTGACCTTCCCAGGAAGAGGGGTAACTTGATTTTGCAGATTTTAAAATGTTAAGACAAAGTTCTCACGTGAGGCTCCTGGCTAATGTGTACTCAGGTCTCAGATCTTGCCTTCAGTGTCACTTCCTGGGGACAACCTTCTCAACTCCCCCAGATTAAGCTAGGTCTCTTGATCATCTACTCCCACAGTACCCTGTGACTCTCTTTCTTAGCTATTGCCATGAACTATTATAAGGGGAAGAAACAGCCTGAAATTTCATTTAAAAGAGATTCACTTTACTCAGTTGAAACTATACCTCATCTTATTCTATAATGGCAACATGGTAACTGAACCCTAAATCCTCCAGGGTGGTTGCTCAGCCTGGAAGAGAAATATAGGATTTCATTTTTAGTATAGGCTGCATCTGTCACATAAAAACTCAAAGGCTCTCTGGCCCAAAGTCAGTGGCTTTAGGTTTGCATACAAAGCCCTTCTGTCATGGTCTCTGACCACCACTTCTGCTGGCTCTTCCTCCTCTACCCTGCCCATGTCCACCATAAATGCCTAATGAGCCTTACTTTTTTTTTTTTTTTTTTTGGTACACGGGCCTCTCACTGTTGAGAGCCTGTGGCCTCTCTCGTTGCAGAGCACAGGCTCTGGACGTGCAGGCTCAGTGGCATGGCTCACGGGCCCAGCCGCTCCGTGGCATGTGGGATCTTCCTGGACCGCGGCACGAAGCCGTGTCCCCTGCATCGGCAGGCGGACTCTCATCCACTGTGCCACCAGGGAAGCCCAAGCCTTGCTTTATTTAATCTTCATTATTTTGCTCATATGGCTACCTCGGCCTGCATTCCTGTATCCTACCTCTCTGCCTGGATAACTTTCAAGACATCATCTTTTTTATGAAGTCACCCCCTGCTTCATTTGAGTCCACACTGTATACTGCTTACAGAATTCTGTAATAACACCTGCAACACTTGGTTTCACTTAAGCCTCCTTCTACTAGATCAGGGGGCAGCAAAATTTTTCTGGAAAGACTCAGATAGTAAATATTTTCAGGTTTGTGGGCCACACGGTTTCTATTAACTGCTTAACTCCACTGATGTAGCACAAAGCAGTCATAGGCGACCTGCAAATGAATGGGCCTGGGTGTGTTTCAATAACACTTGACTTAGCAAAACAGGTTTGGGGCCAAATTTGGCCCAGAATGTAAGGTTTGTCAATATCTGTTCTAGACTATCAACACTTCAGAATACCGACCATTATTTGTTTATCTCTTTCTAGGTGCTATCCTGATACTTAGCACATGGTAGGTGTTCAGAAAATGTTTGTTGACTGAACACGATGATTCCAAACCTGATAAAAACTATGCCGTGAGCTGAGATAATTTCCTTCCCAACTAGTATTTTAAAATCCTAACACTTTCCATTTTGAGCTTCAATTTATCACCTGACAAATGGGGAGAAGTATCAGTTACCTTGTATCACCCACAGGGTTTTGATGAGGAGCAAAGTGACATTGCACTTGGGCTGAACTGAAATAAAACAGAGCACACACACAAGGGACTTTTCTATCATGTGCTGCTGGGCTTGTAGCCAGTGAGGTCTTCACAGAAAAGTTTAATGGACAAGGAAACATGCAAATGGGAGGTCTGATTGGGCAAATGAAACTGAAAAGAACACCCCTTCAAATTGACAGAGAAAGATCTGAGGAGGAGACAGGAGAACCATTTGCATCCAACAGCTGCACTGACTCAAGCTCGGCGGGTATTGGAGCTGTTGTGCTGCCTCATTACCACCCTTATGTGGTGATTGCACTGGTGGCAAACTGATCTGTCCCCTCAAGCGGCAGTGCTGGTTGCTTCTCAGGGCCTGCCTAAAGCTGATCTGAGTGTGTCCAGCCTCAGTGAGGAGTTTTATAAGAGAGCACGTGTTGCTCAGGGAACTATGTCATTTGGAGGTGGACATATCACAGATCGAGTTGCCTTGGGGACCTGAGTGTGTCCACTCCAGTGGGGAGCTAAGGGAAACACCTGGGGAAAGGCACATAAAGACAATTCAGAAGGTAAGGTGAGAATGTACCCAAATCTAACCTGGACCACTGTAAAAGTATAGTTAGAATCAGACCAGAAAAGATGGTGGAATCTGTCATCTGTTCTTTCGCCCTCTTACTCTGAAGAGTTCAAATGCAATCTATATTATTGGTACCTTAGATTGCTCATTATATGGGTCAGTTAGGCCCCAGTGGGCTATTCTAGAAATCTTTGTCCATTTAGAACACTGCCTTCATAGTAAGTTAATGCCAAGGTTCTCCCAACTGATTTATAAACTCTTAGGCCAGTTTTACCCTATTTGGCTTCTGTCTGATTGGTTTGTTTCTTGCTCTTTGTGAACACTTTGAATCCAGCTGGCCTGCCTGCCTCTGCTCTCTGCTTTGCTCTCTCCATGGCTCTTAACACCGGCTGTACTAAAGAATCATGAGGAGAGCCTTTAAGATGATTTGGTGCGATGGACTCTGTTAGCAGAGGTCCTAATTTAATTAGCGTGGATAGGACATAGGCATCAGTATGTTTTAAAAGCCCCTAGAGGGGAGTCCAATTTTTTGTGGAAGTTCAACACAGTGGTTAGAGCTCAGGCGTCTGGGAGAGACAAGGATGGTTTCATGTCGTAGCTTCCCACTTACAGCATGACCATGGGAAAGTGGCCTAACTTCTCTGTTCCTTAGCTATTTCATCTTTTTTTAAACATATTTATTGGAGTATAATTGCTTTACAATGGTGTTGTAGTTTACAATAGTTTCTGCTTTATAACAAAGTGAATCAGTTATACATATACATATATCCCCATATCCCCTCCCTCTTGTGTCTCCCTCCCTCCCACCCTCCCAATCCCACCTCTCTAGGCGGTCACAAAGCACCGAGCTGATCTCCCTGTGCTATGCGGCTGCTTCCCACTAGCTATCTATTTTACATTTGGTAGTGTATATATGTCCATGCCACTCTCTCACTTTGTCCCAGCTTACCCTTCCCCCTCCCCGTGTCCTCAAGTCCATTCTCTAGTAGGTCTGTGTCTTTATTCCCATCTTGCCCCTAGGTTCTTCATGACATTTTTTTTCTCTTAAATTCCATATATATGTGTTAGCATACGGTATTTGTCTTTCTCTTTCTGACTTACTTCACTCTGAATGGATAAAGAAGATGTGGCACATATATACGATGGAATATTACTCAGCCATAAAAAGAAACGAAATTGATCTATTTGTAATGAAGTGGATGGACCTAGAGTCTGTCACACAGAGTGAAGTATTTCATCTTGTTTAATGGGGCTAATAGTAGTCCCTTCCTCATAGGGTTATTGTTATGAAGAACAGATTAAGATAGCATATGAAAAGCACTTAGAAGAGCATGTAGCACATGGTGGGTTAGTAATAAATATCAACTATGATGGCTACTGAAGTTTTTGTTCTTTTTATTGTGGTTATGATTCTTATTGTTGTTATGATTATGATGATGATGGTGTCAACTACAAATTGGCATTGCCATTGGCACTTGCCATCTACCTCTACAAGGATTAAATCATGTGTTGCTGCCACTGCTGATTTTCAACACCCCCCGAAAGGAGTTCAGGGTGGAGAGCTGAAATGAGGCACCCTGTGCTCTGGGAGAAACTGGCAGAACAGGTCTTCAGATAGTTAGGTATTTTCAGGAGCCGATTTTATGAGCCCAATTCTTGTATCTCCTCATATCTAGAGAAGCACTAAAATCCTTCATGGTGATGACTGCTCCTTGTGACTAGCAGAAACCTTCTGCAAAAATATATGTGCTGGATTGCATGTACTCCCCCTTCACCAAAATCACATATATACTGACCTTCCCCCCTACCTCTTTGGAGCAGTTTCTCAGAACTATATGAGGTGCTGTCTCCTGGGCTGCAGTCCTCATTTTGCCCCAAATAAAACTTAACTTGCAACTTTCACGTTGTGCATTTTTTTTAAGTCGACAACGGTGCTGATCACCAGTGTGATATACACACTTTATTTGCCTACTTGTGCACACCTGTGGTTACTCCCAGGCACAACAAAAAGCTAATTTTCTATTTTTGCTTTTCCATCCTATAGCCGGCTACATAAACACCTATAGAACAGGAGTCTAGAACTA
Source organism: Aethalodelphis obliquidens (assembly GCF_003676395.1). NCBI lineage: Eukaryota > Metazoa > Chordata > Mammalia > Artiodactyla > Delphinidae > Aethalodelphis > Aethalodelphis obliquidens. The sequence goes on along the minus strand of NW_020837996.1, from coordinate 13,601,247 downwards.
GTCAGGAGACCTAGGTTCAAGAACCCAGTTCTGCCATATACTAGCTATGTGATCTTGGGTAGCCTAGTTTTCTCAGGTATAATTAAGGCAAACCAATATATACACACAAAAGAACACTATTATTCCCTGAGAGGGAAAACATTTATTCTTCTCTCTGTGCATGCTGTACCATTAAGAAGACCTGTAATGTCTTTCTTCTGGATTCTTCTTGTAGTGTAATCCTTTTACTCTTTTAAGAACGAGCCAAAATTCTACCTTCTTGCTTAAGAACTTACGGAGAACATCATTTTTACTTTTATGTTTTCCCAGCATATTATTGGTACTTCTTTTGGCACCTTCATTTTACTTTGTCTTGAATTATGACTAGTTGTTTATTTCTAGTCTCTCTTACTATGAGGTCACTAAAGGTAGAGGGTAATTTTTTTCACTTATAGCCAGATATTTTCTAGGATAGAACCTAGCATGTTAGATTAATCAGTCATAGCTGCATAACAAGCAACCTCAAAATCTCAGAAGCTGAAAAATAGGCATTGATTTCTTAATCACGCATTGCTGGCCAGCTGGGGAAGCCCTGCTTCAGGCTGTAGGTGTGTGGGTTGGTCGGGGCTGCTCAGCCCTACGTTTCACTCATCCTTTTTCTGGGACGGGTGGGCTAGCTGGAGCATGTTCTTCTCATGATCATTGTAGAAGTGCAAGGGGACAAGCTCAACTACACAAGCCCATTTTAAGCCATTGTTCATGTTTAGTCTGTATATACCATTAGCAAAGCAAACCACATGGTCAAGAGCAAAGTCATCTTTTATGAGAACTGAAATTTACATGGCAAAAGCTATGGATATAAAAGTGATGAAAATTTGTAAGCAATAATTCTAGCACGTGTATAGTAGCGTTGAAAAAAGGCAACAAAAAGCATATAAGCATTTTCAACTAATAAAATTCATCTTGATGCTGAGAAAACATTTCCTAAAATATTCATCATGAAACACTAATTTCAGCAGACATGACTAAGTGTTTCATCGCAAAGGAGGCATGGGGTGGGATTCTATGGTAGAATAAGTATGGGAAATACAGAGTTACATTGAAATGATTTTTTGTTTTGTTAACTGAGACACTTTCAGAACTTTTGATTTGTTAACTTGTGTCATGAATATGCTAAAGGATGACTTAGGAGGGAGTTTTAGCAAAACTTACAGGAGCATGAAAATTTCCTTTTAGGAGCTTCTTGTTGAATTAGAGTTGTAGGGGACCCATTTCAGGACATATTGTGTGAAATCATGGGAACACAGTTTTCTTAATCTTTCACTTAGAAGGGCTGCTTGAGGAGGTGATGGAGGATTTGAGGCAGTAAGGGCAGAATGGCCAATGAGAAAGTTGCATGAAGACTCTGATGATAGAAAGTGGACATAGTGAGGCAACTATTTTGAAAAAACATGCTCTTGGGAAACCCAAATAATAAATAAATATAGAAACTGAGAATTCTATGAACACCTTTCATGTTGCAAGTCACTAAAATGTCAAAGCAGAACCTGGTCGGTTGATGAATCAGAGAGCTAAAACTTTGAATCAAAATTACATCTATTTAAATATGATGGATTTGGCTTGGCTGGACACCTCCTGTCCTCTGGGGTGCCATGCTTCAGACTGCAAAGCTGGAGCTGATTTTCAGGGTTAGGGGACAAGCCCACAGAGGGGGTAGATTATCGGATCACACTGGACACTCCTGCTCTCCAGTCGGTGTCTATCTCCCGTCCCAGTCCTTTGTCCTTTCCTTTTCAACTCTTTCACTGAACTCTAATCTTGAGAACACCGAGTCGAAACTCCCTGGGCTGTGTTGACAAATAGCTGATGCATTGATTAGACAGATGGAACTGATATAAGCAAAGTGATTGCTGGGAGTGGAATGAGGAGGGTAGGAGTGCAAGGAGGGAGGAAACCAGGAAAAGAAACACAAGACAATCTTGTGGAGTTGGAGAGCTCTTCTGAACCCATGGGGGTCAGGCTGCAGGGAAATGTATTTAGATGGGTTTGTGAATCAGGACTGAATAATAAAACTCAGGTGAAAGATAGAGGTGAGAAGCACAAAATTTGAAGACGCACAAAGCGTATTAGTCTCTTTCTGACAGTTTCAGCAAATAGATGTATTTCTTTGATTTCCTGCAGAGCAAAATGTTGACTCTCTCTGTCAAGAAATAAGATAGTAGAGATAGCTTTTGTAGTAGAGGTGATAGATTCACATGACTAGAGAGCCTCCGTAAATGATGTCAATGGGTGAAGTTCGGCAGGGTGAAGTTGGAACTGGGGAGACAGGGATAGTGGTGAGTGAACCGGAAAGCATATGTCCCATCTAAAGCATCGAAAGCTGGAAACAATCTTCAGGCAGTTGTTGCCTTGCTAGAATGGAGATCCAGATCTGCCAGATGTTCTGATGTATAAAGCAAGGCTATGCATGCACATTTAATGTGTCAATTAATACCCTTTGGGGCATATGCTGCGTGGGTATAATCCAACCCACCACTCAGGGGTTTGTGAACCCTTCCTTAGAGGGCTGCAGTGGGGTGAGATTGGGAAGGCCAGCCTTGGAATCTGACACCTGGAGTTAGATCCCAATGACCTGGAGGTTACTTACTGACTGACTTGAAATTTCCTTGTCAGTAGAAAGGGGGATGATAATGCCTACCTCATAGATTTAAGGTAGCTTAACAGTTGCAGTCAGTGTAGCAAAGACAGCTGTCCACCAAACTGCTGCCATCCTTCTTTGGGACATAGTCATTTCTAGGTAGTGTCTTCCCAGCAATGACTACATTTCTTAGGTCCTGCTTACAGCCAGATGTGGTCTGGTGAGTTGTTCTCCATAAATGGACTGAGAACAGAAGTGATATATACCACTTTGGGACCAAAGCTTTCAGGAAGCAGGGATGCCTTCTTTCTCTTCTCTCTGTCAGCTAAATACATGTGCTGATGAAGGGGACCGAACCACAAGATGAAAGGAGACTGGGTCTCAGCATCTCCACGTGGAGGACAGCCAGCTGCCAACGAGGAACATCAACTTTCCCTGTTAGATGAGTGACAGATGAACTTCTGTTTTGTTTGGGCCACTGTATACTTTGAGGTCAATTTGTCACTGCAGCCTGATCCAGCCTAATAAAACAATCCTTGACACATGGCAGGTGCCATGTGAAGGTGAGTTCCTTTCCCATGAGTTACAGTTATGCTCAGTTACCTTCTCTTTTACACTTATGATGCGTGCAGCCCTGTCCTGGGCTCTTTGCCTTCACGATGTCATTCCTCACCACAGTACTGCCAGACAGATATTATCACTTACATTTTACAGATGCAGAATCAACAACTCTGAGAGGTGAAGTTATGCACTCAGGGTGACCCAGCTACGCCCGCTTCCATGAAGCGGTAGAGCTACATCATGAACTAGGTCAGTCTAATTCCACACCCGGGCTTTTTCTAGTGAGCCACACTGTTTTCATGTCCTGACACTGGGGGCAAATGGAGTACGATGGAAGAAAGATTCCACATGGCTCTGAATACTCTGCTAGATGCTTTTAGTCCATTTTCCTTCTTTATCAACAAATAGAGCACAGACAGCTTCAGGTAACATTTCAATAACTTAGAAAGATTTGTGTGACTTCCCGCTGGAACCTAAAAGTATTTTTGCTTATCCAAATTGGATAAAGGGTGTGATTTTCCAAAGAAACTTCACACTGAATTATTCTATGACAATAGTATCAGACTGGACTTGCTCAGCTGCATTTAAGATAAGTGAAGGGAAAAGACTTTTCAATGTAGAATCTAATCTCAAATTTATCTTTGTATCCCTAGGGCCTATGCCATCTCTAGCACACAGTGGGCATGGAATTATGGTTTGGAAGAAAGGAAGCAAGGAAGGGAGGGAGAGAGGGAGCAAGGGAAAGTGACAAGAGGAGAGGGATCAGAAATCGACTAGGAAAGGAAGGAGAGAAAGGAAGAATAGGCTGAAAAAAGGAAGGGAGAGGTATCAGATTACTGTTGTGCAGTCCTGTCTTCTATTTTTGGTTGAAGTCCCAGCACTTGCGGTAACCAGCTGTTTAAATATCTAACATAAATTTAGAATTGAAAGTCACCTTGGGTATTTACTCTGAGCCCTCTCTGGGAAGATGAGGAATTTGAGATTCAGAGGTTAGACAAACTTAACATTTCTCAGCTGGTTAATTGCAGGACCAGGATTGGAATCTAGTTCTCTTTTCTTTTCCCCCCGGTACGCGGGCCTCTCACTGTTGTGGCCTCTCCCGTTGCGGAGCACAGGCTCCGGACGCGCAGGCTCAGCGGCCATGGCTCACGGGCCCAGCCGCTCCGCGGCATGTGGGATCTTCCCGGACCGGGGCACGAACCCGTGTCCCCTGCATTGGCAGGCGGACTCTCAACCACTGCGCCACCAGGGAAGCCCCTGGAATCTAGTTCTCTTGATTTCCAATTATACCACCCTCTAAAACTTTTCACCATACAGTTGTGGTAAAGATAAATGCAGCTAAGATGGAAGCACAGAAGCTGCTTGGTAGAGAATTCACCAAAAATATGTACATGTGTGTATATACGTAGCTTCATTATTCTGAGCCACTGATTTATGTTAAGTCACACATACATTTAATTGTGGCAAACTGAACCCCAGGAACTCAGCAAAGAAAGGAAGAAGCAAAGAGGGGGGAAGAGTTTAAACAATGCAGGTGGCTGGCCAGTCACTCGTCTCAAACATATGGCCCGAGGCAGCCGGACATGGGAACCGCAGACCCTCTGTTCCTCCCTTGCTAGCAAGTTCTCTCTTGCTTCCCATGGAGTGAGCATTTCACTATGCTGAGTGTTTAGTGTTTAAAGATACATATTTTTCTTACAACACTGCCCCTGGATGCAAGCCAACTCACCACTTCATCTGGTGCTCAACCGAAGAGCGAGCAATCTTTTCCAAAACTGGAGCAGATGCAGTCTGAGTTGGACAGGCTGAGAGTTCGTATTAGATCGCCAGCGTGGTGCCTTCTCAGGGCTATTGCAAGGTGATTTTTCACTAGTTGTGGTGCTTGCTTTAGAAGCTGACTTGCGATCTCAATCCCCTGTTGAGATGTGAGGTTTCTGTGCTATCGATTTCTACACGGTACATTCAGCGTCCTATCTGCTTGCCTCTCTGACTTTAACGTGGCCAAGCATCGTGCACTTTCATTGCAATTAGTGACTTTGTAGCCTTGACTCAAAGTGTATTATCAGGAAAATACATGTCTGGATGATGAACAATATTTAAGATTCCTGTAATACTGGGGACCCATAATACAAAACTAGCAATTTTTTAAAAAGGGCAATATTTAAGATTCCTCTAATTATGAGGACCAACGACAAATATTCTCCCAAAGACAGGAATTCTATAGACTTCAAAGAGCAGTGGATAAGAGGTTAAAGGTCCTGAGTTTGAATCTTAGTCTGCCATTGATGGATGGGTGGCACTGGGCATGTCACTCACAGTATCTGAGATTTGATTTCATCACTTAAAACATGGGCAGGTAGTAATTATAACCTCAAAAGCTGCTTCCAGATTTTATATTGTTTCAATCTAGTAAATATATTTCCATTTCTTGTGTGCACAAGAAGAAGAGAAAACAGCTCTTTAGAATCCGTTTGCCCTCCTGCCACTTGGTAGATCACAAGGCAAGGACCGAATTAAGGCTATAATTTGGCTTATTGCCAAATTAGAAGTTTGAAGCTGCCTTAATTTCTCCTACAAGGTTTTTTTTTGTCTTTTGCTGTTGCAGGTGCAGTCACTCGTTGGATTCAGTTTCACTTTTTATACTGAACGTTCAAAACATAAGAAACCCCAGTGTGTGTCTCTGTGTCTCCCACTGCAGCCTCATTCCAGTGAATCTGGGCATTGCTGACTGCTCAGGGTGGTCTCCTGGACTCTGGCCTTCAGGCTACTAATGCTGTCTTATTTCGATGCCACCAAAGGCTCACTACCTGAGAGATCCTGCCCACCTCTATCTGGTTCTTCTAAGAAACCGTGACCAAGAAGAGTGGATACCTCTTCAAAGTTGGAGAAAAGAACACTCCATGAAGCTGAGCTTGTCTTTTCTTCCTACTAACTATGAATAGCAATGAAAAACTCTTGTTCCAGCCAAAGTGTAACACAACCCCACAAAGTGTTACCACCTTTTGAGTTGAACAAGGAAAGCATGAGCAAGGAAGGGACTAAGATGAGAGGACACAACCACTAATGAGTGAAAAGGAAAAGTAAAAGGTATCCATAGTTGAAAGTGTCAAAAAGGAGGACAGCACTTCAGATGAATGAAACGACCTCCTTTTTTTCTTTGGAAGTCCTCCAAAGAGATGAGTGTGATCACCAACTGAAAGACGTTGAATGCTCAGGGAGGGAAGAAAGTTGCAAAAATAGTGGATTCTAATGAGAAGATATATTCAGGGATTTCTGAGCCTTGCTGAGCCACTGATGGGCCAAGACATGGATGTGCTGTCTCATGTCATCATGGAGTGCGTTCTTCATGTCTGTCTGTCTTCCTTACCTCACTGTGAGGACTTCAGGGCTTAGACCAGGCACTCAGTGCCTGTTTTCCTGTATTAAACATTCTCTTAGAACATCTCTGCTTTCATTGCCCTCATCTTGAAAAAGTATCCCTAAATTTTCTTTTGCAGGCACAGGAACAGGATGGAAGGGAAGGGGCAGTTTATATGAGTCATTTTTAAATGGAAAATCCAATACAGACAGAAATGATGATTATAGGGGTGGCTGAGGAAACTAAATGGAATGATACAAAGTTAGAATATAAGCAAGATCTAAACAATTCCATGTTTGATACAGAGCATAATAAGAATTCTGAGACGGGGATGATGACTGTGGGTTGGAGCCTCATGTGGCATTCAGCTCCCAGAGTCATGTTTAGAAGGAACATCCTACAAAACAGTAGCTGGATTTGTAGTGTGGGAAGCTAGGAGAGCTCTTATTATTTGCATTGCCCCCTTCCTTTCATCTGAGTCAAAAGAGGACCCAAACCTCCTTCATCCAGCAGGGGGAGCCATGTTGCCTGAAGAGACCATCTCTGTTCTTTGGCCATTGGAGTGTGGAGGGGAAAGTATGGGGTCATTGGAGAATAATGTACTTACTTGCTATATTTAAAAGCCCTGATGCTCCAAAATAACTAATTTATCAGAAACAACTTCCACCGTTTGTTTTTTAACAATCCAGCGCAAGTGATATTCTAGGGATGAAGGCGGGGTATGGCAATAAAAGAACAATAGTGGTAATAAGGAAATATTTAGTTCACTAAGTCAAAAAGAGAGCCAAATACGCTTCTGAAAGACTGAGAAGATTCAGATGGTGTGTAACCTTTCAGCTTGTCTGAGTTTAGCTTCTGATGAGAAGACCATGGAGAATTGTGTTGAAGTTTACTCTGCGTGACAGACACTCTGCTCAAGCACTTTTTATGGCTTCTCTCACTCAACCCTCACAGCAACACTATATATTATAGACTATCACTGGAATCATTTTAAAAATACATAAATGTTATACAGTGAAGTTACGGAAAACTACCAGTAGGTGCTGAAGCCAACACAAAACCCCAGAGAGTCTTGAGTTCAGGGTCCACATTTTCAGGGGTTGTCTCTCTTATTGTGACAGATATTATGTTGGATGCTTAAAAAGTATCTTATTTACACAGCTCCCCCCAAAATACTAAAACGGAGGGAAGTTAAGTGACTTGCCTAATACCACATAGCTAGTGAGTAGCCGAGACAAGTCTGTTGATTTCAAAGCCACGCTTTTTGACCTGGGGACTAGGTCAAGTATAGAAAAAGAATAGATCTTGACTCCTTCCCTCCAGAATCTTACGCTTTTATAAAGGATACAGAAGGCAATGGACAGAAAACAGCAAAACTTGAATTCAAATTCTGGTTCAAGGTATGAGGTTAGTAGTTGACTGCTCTGAGCCAGGAGGAATGGCAGGCAACCTTTTGGCTGCCGTGACCTGAAGTCTTGTAGGGGAGTGTGGTTAGTTCTGGAATTTGCAGGAGGACTTGCCCGTCTCTCACTTTAATCATCGTCCCATCTCTCTGTTTCTTCTCTATGGATCTTGAAATAAACCCCTTGTCTATTTTCAGCTGAATGATGCCAGGGAGACGGGCCTGGTGTCCAGGAAGCAGAGATCTCAGCGATCTGTCCCGGAGTGTCTTATGACTCCCAATCCAGGGCAGGGGCACAGCTGCCTCCGCTGTGGGAGCCCAGCCTGTGGATGGTGGGAGGTAGCTGTGCTGCCATGTGGGTGGCAGAGCCAGGTCTCAGGTGCAAGGTATTACAAATTGGAAATTACAGCTGCCAATCACTAACATTGCACCTGGGGAGACGTTTGCAACAAACGTGTGCAGGGAAATGTATTCAGTGCAGTTGTGTGTAGACAGATGGGCCAAGGAGATGATCTTAGGAGAGAAGGAAAAGACATGTGTATTATATATTTTCACAAATGTCTGACTTTCATAGAGAAAACACGAAGAGCTACCTTGTGTGGGGTGCTGGCTATGTACCAAGTGCCCTGCATACCTGATCTCTCCTTGGAGGGACTCCTATTGAACAAGGGCTAGAGATGGAGAATTTAAAGAGGTTCAAGTAAAACCACACAATTTTGAGCCCAGAGTGGCCGGAAACCAAAGTCCATGCCTTGGGACCCAACGAGCAGCTATCCTTCATGTGCTCAGAGAATCCATGCCTTAGATAAAGCACAACCCCAGACCTTCTTCTCACATCCAGGAGCGGGTCGGTGTTGTGGTTTCTGTATTTGTATGTGGGAAATGAATAATACACGGCGGCAGCTCTGCACACTAATATTGGTGCTTCTTGCGAATGCAATGGTGGAGGCTCTTCTGGAGCAGCTGGGGTGAAACTTCTGCTCTCTCTCCCTTGCCTTTGGTCCAAGTTGTGGGTGACATCTGCAATGGAGCCTCCACACAACGGCCCGTGGGATGACTGAACATTTCTCCTAACTGCCCTTGATTCTGGTTAAATAGCAGCCCAATGTTGTTCCCAGAAATCATGTCAGCTTATAATAAATCATTTTCTGTTTGAACTAACCAGAGTGGATTCTGTGGTCTGCAAAAGTCCCTCTGACTTATGTCACCCCATTTGACAAATGGGGAAACTGAGTCTCAGAGGATGTGACTTGCTTATAAGGAAGGAAGCATTCCTTCCTTCTATCCTATTCTTTTTGCACAGGACACATTTTCGCATTAAAGTCTTCGATGGACGATGTTTATTTGTAAGAAACAGGAGCTCAGTCTGTTCACGTGGTTTCACCCTCAGGGCTTGTTATCATGTGGCATCAGTTCAAGTAACATGGAATTCTCTTTTTGACCGGACTTTAAAGGAGTAAGAATCCTTAAAAACACCATAAACAGGAGATAATATCTGGTGCACTAAAATGAAGGCTGTGTAGATATATGTTGCTTTGGCCAATTCAGGTGACTTCTCCCTTTTGTGGTAAGAGCCTCATGCTTTTCCTTTCGAGAACTGTTATCCCTCCCTCCAAATGATTCCGATGGAACTGAATCCAAAAGGCCATCTCCAAAGAGCAGCACGTGACTCGGATTGGCCAGATTATCAGTGTGGTCCACAGGTGGGCACATGACCCGAGGGAGGGGTCAACCAGAGTCAGTTTTAGAGGTTTGTTTTGACTTCTGTGAGAGAGAGATTTCCATTATACTCCAACTTTCTGTAAGCATGGAGGCTCGAAACTTCAAGGGACCATCAACTACCACATGGAGCAAACCGATATGAGAATGAAGCTTAAAAAGAAGAAAACAGGGCTTCCCTGGTGGCGCAGTGGTTGAGAGTCCGCCTGCCGATGCAGGGGACAGGGGTTCGTGCCCCGGTCCGGGAAGATCCCACATGCCGCGGTGTGGCTGGGCCCGTGAGCCATGGCCGCTGAGCCTGCGCGTCCGGAGCCTGTGCTCCGCAACGGGAGAGGCCACAACAGTGAGACGCCCGCGTACCGCAAAAAAAAAAAAAAAAGAAGAAGAAGAAAACAGAGCTGATAACTGAGAGAGAGGAGTGCTAGATGGGGAGAAACATCTGGAGAAAGAGAGACAGAAAGAGATGAGCAGAGAAAGACTGAAAGGAAAAGGCAGAAAGAGACAAAAACAGAAAGAAGAGTTACGCATTAGGCACATGTATACACAGACACACAGAGCGGGAGCAACACACACACCTAGACACTTATAGACATGCACACACACATGCCTACAAAGATACATGCGAAGAGGACCAGAGAGACTCGATGCCACTGACACTTGACGGTATCATTTGAATTCCAGCAGCCATCTGTGCCTAAAACTGTATCTCTTCATGGGACTTCCTGGTTCTAAGAGCCAACGCTGCTTCAGCCCATTGGGCTTGGAGTCCTAAAGAATATAGACCAAGAATCTGGTGTTTCTGGTTCCATTTTGGTCACTCAACCAGCTCTGGCACCTAACTATATCTCAGATCCTCAGTTTTCTCATTTTTTAAGAAGGCAGCAATTATACCTGCTCTACCTCCTTCCAATGTTGTAAGAGCTGAATCCATCAGGCTATGGAAGGAATTTGAAAGTAAAAACAAATGATCTACAGATATACGGACATCATCATGGAACATCCATCTTGAAAAAATTGCCCTGGTAGGAGTTTGGTGTCATTTTCCAATGCTGTTGTTCTCACAGTGGACAAGGCTGGTGGAAGAAGTCCTCTACCCAAGTGATGCTTTTTGAGGTAACAGAAAGCAACTATTAAAATGTATCAAACGTTCGGGGAGCCGATGTATCTAATGGGAGGGAACTGCTTTGAACAGAGATGATTGCTACTTTTAAAGACACCTCGAGGGAACGACCCAGAAAATTAGCATGATCTCCTGCTGCAAAATGGTTGTCCCATCTCTATTTGCGTTCAGCTAGAAAGGAAATGGTGGGGAGTACAAGTAATCCTGATCTTTCAAATCTGTGTTTTACTGCTTTTACAGAGTTAAATCTTCAGGTAAGAAGAAGAAAAACATTTCACTGATTTTTTTCCTCATGCCTCTCGGATGGGAGATGTTTTGTTCGTGATGTGTTGGGTTTTTTAGCAGCAATACTGCTGTAACTACCTTGGGTGGTAAAGAAATAATAGTTGGTAGTTATGAGAAATAGCTTGCCTCCTAAAAGCAAGGTGAAATCTTCTGGAGGACATCATCTCAAAAGTATTCATTCAAAGAGAATATCTAATATGTATCGAGTGCAGGACAATGAAATAGATGTTTCCCATCCTTCGTCTTCTTGAGAACTCATATGTGGGGTAGACAATTGAACCACATCTTCTAGGTGAGGAAATCGAGTACAGAGAATTTAGGTGAGAGGCTCCCAACCCTGGTTGTGCATCAGCACCATCTAAAGTGCTTGTTTAAGAAACTGATTCTTTGGCTGAAGCCCAGATGAGTCTGATGTGTGAGATCAGGTGTGGGAAACACTGTGTTCAATAACTTGGCTAAGATTATACTGACTGCTAGTTGATCTAGGTCTATAGGAACCCGAATTCCACATTCTTTTTGTTTCCTCGTCTTTGTTGATGATCCTTCAGGGTAACTTAAACAAGCAAAAAACTCAACCACCTACATCCTTTGCGTTGCTCCTTATACCTAAAATAGTCCATCAAAGATAGAAAATCACAAAACCTATTGAGTCTACACTTCTGGAAAACTATTTTCCCTCTAGTGACTGTTGTCTCTATTTTGGACCTAACACAGAGCTAATTAAATGCACACTGGCCTATGCCAGGTTTGGCGGGTGACACTGGATAGGTTATCTGCTTGCTGGCAAAATTAAGAGAACAAAACACATTCACTAGAGTGTGGAAGGTCAGCTCTCCTTAATAAAGGGTGTGCGGCTATGTGAAACTAGAAAAGAAATGATGTATTCTGAAGCTATTTTCATCCCATTAGCATAAGTCAAGAAGAATAAAGGCAAATGTACTTTCAGAGATGAGGCTCCAAATCTGATGCTCATTGAAGGGGCATAATTGACTTTTTCTACCACCTCCACTGACCCTTTCCCCTCAGCTTGGAAACACGGTACTGGAACATTCACAAACACTGAAGGCATACATGTACTTTTCAAGTTTTTCTATGACAGGACAAACATTTTCTGAGCTCAGGGTCTGCAAATCTACTGATCCTTAGGGAAGGAATAAATTGTTTCCTTCTCTAAGGCCAGGCAGCACCACCACCAACTGTCTTCTCTAGAATAGAAACCGAATAAATATTGGATCCTGATGCCTTTAATTCAGAGCTGGTGGCAAACTAATTTTAATTCCGTGTAATCATGTTTCTCCACTCGGTCTGTGTTATGATTTGGGGCATTTTCTCCTAGCAGTTTTGGTTTTTTGAGAGGACCAAGATAACTTAGAAAAGGGAACTGGAACTAGAGAAAGCAAGGGGATAGTTTAAACCCTTCTCAAAAGAGTAGAGACTGTTTCTGGTATACATAAATCGCATAGACCCTTTCACCCAGAGAGGCATTTCCAGAGTGTTTTTCTTTTCCAAAGTAATAAACAAACAAACATTTTGTCTATACATAATCTTTCTCATATTCACTGTAAACCACAATTCAGGATTTTTCCAACTATCCCAGATATTCTGAAACAAAGACTGGCATTTCACTTTTAAAGATCCCATGTTGTCTAGCACAGGGAGATCAGCTCTGTGCTTTGTGACCACCTAGAGGGGTGGGATAGGGAGGGTGGGAGGGAGACGCAAGAGGGAGGGGATATGGGGATATATGTATATGCATAGCTGATTCACTTGGTTATACAGCAGAAACTAACACAACATTGTAAAGCAATTATACTCCAATAAAGATGTTAAAAAAAAATCCCATATTGTCTAGTTTTCTCTACGAGAAGTAAATCTGGGTCTTCATCAGAGCCATGAAAATTTTGAGGTAAAAGGGTGGGAGAGATGAACAGGGATGCCCTCAAAATGCACGGGTGGGATTTTGAACCATCTGCCTTTAACAATGGAATTCTTAGTGGGAAATGGGGCCTGAGGGGGTGGGGAGAGCACAGCATTAGAGAGAGGGCTGTTTGTCCATGCACCATAAAAATGGGCACTCCGATGGTTAGTGTCATGGAAACTCTCTCTTCACTTCCGTGCATTCCCCTGGCTTCTCACTTTGTCTTGGCCTACGTGGAAATTTTCTCCCATGTCCAACCATCTAAGTTAGGCAGATCTGATTTTTCCCAGGTTGCTCCTCTTTTCCATACAACCTACACTTGACCTCTGACTTTTCCCACAGTAGGCCATTCTGGGAAACCACCCGGTTCACTCCAACCCCAGCCTCTGGGATGCTTCCAGCCATAACAGCAGGTTTAGCTGGCATCCCTTTGTTCTTTCTGAGTTTTCTGTGGGAGGCATTATTTCATTCCATCTTCTGCCAGTTAACCAGATCCCAAACCCATCTGACTGACTTGCATTATGGCAAATGCCTGTCAGAAATGAATCTGAAATAAAATAGTGTTGGGTCTTTAATGGTGAGATCCTAAATCACCCAGTGCATGATGACTTGTCAAACACAGCCCCTGTTAACCCTGACATCCTATCTCCCTCATCCATAGCGGGAGATATTCAGAAGTTAATTCAGGCAATTACTCTTCAGTAATACTGGTCAGGGTCTGGTTCCATCTCCTTTATATTTTATACATCTGCTAAACTGGCCTGAAACAAGTGTGACCTAGTAAAGTATCCTTTACCTGGATTAGTGGCTGGCCTATGTATTCCCTTCAGTTATCACCTGTTTCCCGTTGGCTTTCCAAGTTGAGAGGAAGCAGCTGAGTCTCTAACTTCACAGAACCAAAAAGATGAAACAATACCCAAGGGGAAAAAGGCCAAGAGAGATTTCCATCCCACCTTTAGTTCAATTCACAGTCTCTTTATCTCCTCTATTCCATCCATTTTGTTCTTAAACCATATCATGGCCCCTCCTTTACCTTGATGGTGAAGTGAGGTGTGGTAGGGAGAGAGAGAGAGAGAGAGAGAGAGAGAGAGAGAGAGAGTGTGTGTGTGTGTGTGTGTGTGTCTGTGTCTGTGTGTGTGTGTCTGTGTGTGTGTGTAAGTAGGGAGCTCTCGCTTGGGGTTAGAACGTGCAGCCAATAATGACCTTGAGGGCATTTGATGAAAAAGAGGTGGAGAGGGAAGGTGTGGGGAAATCAGGCATTCTCAAACTCCACTGGCTGGAAAGGCAAATTGGTAAAACTTTGCTTGAGGGTATTCTGTTAATATTTATCAATCCTCTTAAAAATGTACATTCTCTCCTTTAGGAATCTATTTTTTTTTTTTTAAGGAATCTATTTTTAAACAAATAATAAAAAATGTAGAAAAGGATTTGCGTCTGAAGATCTGAATCTCAGCATTATTTGTACCAATGAAAAAACTCAGGGATTTGTTAGGTAGGTTATAAAATATCCACACAGTGGGATTCCATCATTAAAAATACTGTTTCTAAAGAGCTTTTACTGATAGGGAAATGGTTATGCTAAGTGAAAAGGACAGATGTAAAACCATGTGACTATAATACCAGTTCTGCCAAAAATGAAGTATTGAAAAAGACTGTACAAAAATGTTAATTGAATTTTGGGTGATTTTTTTTCTTCTTTTTGTTTTCTGTATTTAAAACACACACACACACACACACACACACACCCCCCTCCAAAACAATAACTACTAGGGAACAAAAGAAGGAAATATAAGGCGTAGGGGTTTATTAGACCAAATGCAGACAAATCTTCTGGGAGGTGCCCACAGTTGCAAACACAGAAGCTGACCTTGACCCAACAGCAAAAAGGGATGGTTTGGAAAGATATGTGGGGCTTACAGAATTGGGGAGAGCCTGAAGATAAAGCTGGAGAAAGGCAGGTAGGCTCCCCGGAACCTTCATGGCACCAGAGCAAATGGAAGCCCATATACTGTATGTTTAACTATTTATGAGTTATAAATCAAACTAACAGACTATTACATGAAATATGTTCTATTCTTTGCTCTTGACAAATACATCTTCAGAGCAACAACAAAAAAATATGTGCAAAGCAACAGTTACTTCCAAATAACTTGCAGCTAGCCTGCACATTTGCCCTGGGGATTTGCAGACACAGCAGAAGCCAGGCAGGAATACAGAGAGGACAGAGAAGAACTTTCCCTGGATGCTGGTCCTCTTACCTCAGCTTCCTCTTCTGATGGCTCAGGAAATCCATAAGAAAAGCTCTTGTGTTTTCTTTTCTTTGAGGTGTCTGGGGTGGAGGGGTGGAAGGGGGCTCTTAATTCTCATAAAGCTGCTTGACAGCTAAAATCCTCCTTCCCCCTCTTCTAGGCACTTCATAAGCTATAAGACTTCTTACCCTACACAGTTCAAGCTGGGCAACCTCTGCCCACAAGGTGCCCCCTGCCACACCAGCCTCTGCTTTTATTGCACTTTCTGGTTTCTCAAAGGAACCTCCACCCTCCATTCTTCTCTTTTCACCTGCTCACAAGCCCTAGGAAGTGCCTTGCCAGTGCACATATGAATACCCCAATACAAGTTTTATTCACACCCTACCACCTCCTTGCAACCAGCCATTCCTTGGCCAGCCTCACATCCTAGGGGTGTGGGTGCCAAAGGCAGTGTGGTCCACACTTAGGAGCAGAAATATGGGGGAAGCCTGGATGTAAGCTGGGGCATATGAGCAGGGAATTTGGGGACCCTGGGCATCCAAAATGGGGTGGGAGAGCTCCAGGTGGGGACACCTCCTTGGCCCCACTGGAAAAAGGAATAGGGAAGCCCTGGAAGACCAAAAAGAAGGAAGCAGGGAACAAAGGCTCTCTGGTCACCAGAAGACCTCCTACGGTCACTGCTATCTCTGCTGGTGGTGACAGGTCAAGTTTCAAGGTCTAGGAGGAGGTCTTTTGACTGGCCACTTTTGGGTCTCCTGACAGCCTTTAACTGGACTAGATAGCAGATAGAATAAATATCATGCTACTACAGTTGGAGGGGCTGGGGTGGGTAATGGAAAATCTGCCAAGACCATATAAGTACAGTGGAAAAGGAAGCTTCAAAATGGATATAAGGAGGCCATTAGGAAGGGGAATGGATTCTGGGGAATCACTTATAAAGGAGTAAAAACATTTATCTATAAAATATCCTACTCGTGCAAGAGAAGGACGTGGCTGCAACTATTCTCTGAGAAGACTAATCTGATAACAGTGTATGCTATGGTCTGAATGTTTGTGTCCCAAATAATGTTCAAAATTTACATGTTGAAATCCTACCCCCAAAAACAATGGTATTAGAAGGTAGAGCCTGTAGGAGTTTCTTAGGTTGTGTGGGTGGAGCCCTTATGAATGAGATTAGCGCCTTTTTGACCCAGAGAGATCTCTTGTCCCTTTTATCATGTAAGGACACAGAGAGAGGGTGCTGGCTAGGAAGCAGGAAGATGGTCCTCACCAGAAAGCCACCAGGCTAGTGCCTTAATCTTGGACTTCCCAGCCTCCTGAACTGAGAGCAATAAATTTCTGTTGTTTTTAAGATAACCAGGCTACAGTATTTCGTTACAGCAGCCCAAACAGAATAAGACAGTGCATAAGATAAATTGGAGACAGGAAGACAAATTAGGAACCATCTTTGCCTCGGAGTAAATATTAGTGGTTCCCTCTGATACCAATGGTCATCGAAAACAATGACTCTCAGATTGCTTTTGTGGGCTTGGACTCTAGGTAACTCCTTCCAACCCTCTGTAGGTTATGGAGTGATGTCCTGCCCAACTGATTAGACTGTATGTGATGCTGGGTGAAGTAAGTAGCTCTCTTGGAGGCACAAAGGCAGACAGGCTGTTTTGTGTTTGGAGGAACTACCGCTGGATTGAGGTAATCACACTGAGACCCACTATGTCTTGGAATACTTGTCTATGAAGGATGAAATGAGTCCACTGGGGAATATTTATGTCACCCACACACATACCAACACCCACACACAGAATGTTGAAGGGACCTAGTAATGTATAACTGCAATAGAAGAATTTATGTGTCAGACTCCTCTCATAACAACTGATCTCATTGCTTTTGTGTGAACAAATGTGGGGAGAGGGCTGGGGGAAAAAAACATTATTTTATATCTCAACTTCTGAGTTGAATGCCTAGCTTCTGGTTAAATGCTTCTGAAAATCACAACAGAAGGTCTCTGGGAGTAGGGATTACAAATTCTCCCACATGACGCGTTATTTCAAAAGCCCTCACTCAAGTGTGTAAATGCCTGTGCTTCTAGGCTGAATGATTCATGGCCTTCAGTACATATTTTCTCCTTTGAATGTTGAAGTGACGATGATGTCTTGTACCTTATTAATTTCTTCTGTCCTCTTAGTTTCTCTTTGTCCTTCCATCCAAGGCTTCTCTCTCTCTCTTTCCCTCTAGCAACTCTCTTGGTTCAAATTAGCCACCTTCTCTGTCTGCCATTTCTGTCAACAGCGCAATTATTCTTTGTCTTATTCAGAACTGATACCCAGGCGACATCATTATCTCCTCCACTTTCCTCACATCTAGTCAGTCAAAAGCTCTGTCAGCCCTGTCAATGTGGCCTCTATGACACCTTTTATATGCCCACCATCCATTCATTGCCTGCCATCCCATCAGGCCTCCATTATTTCTCATCTTTATATACAATATATTATGTCCACAGTCCAAATTTTAAAAATAGTCTCCTTTTAAACAATTGCTCTCTCTTCATACAAGTCTATATTCTATTAGAAAATTAATACACTGTTACTAAACACTATTTTAAAACTTTCCAAGGAACTTCCCAGTCTTAAGTATAAGTTACAAATTCCTTAACTCCGCATTCAAGGCTCTCACTCCATCAGGTACCTACCTTCTTTTTTGTTTGTTTTTTTTTTGTGGTACATGGGCCTCTCACTGTTGTGGCCTCTCCCGCTGCGGAGCACAGGCTCCGGACACAGCAGCCATGTCTCATGAACCCAGCCGCTCCGCGGCATGTGGGATCTTCCCGGACCGGGGCACGAACCCGTGTCCCCTGCATCGGCAGGCGGACTCTCAACCACTGCGCCACCAGGGAAGCCCCTACCTTCTTTACATCTCTCCTCCTACAGCATTTGCATCTGGACTGGTCCACTAAGCGTTCCTGACAACTTAAAGCACGTTTTTACCTGACTATCTTTGTTTCTACTATTCTACCTGCCTGAAATTCTTTCCCTTCATCTCTACCTTTGCCTAATTCTAGTGCATCTTTTAAAGTCTGTCTCAAACCTGACCTCTGCTGTGGGACCTTTTCTGATTTATAATATTTTATTCTTCTCTAGTGAACTATAGGAACTTACCCTCTCTACCATTCTCTCATTTTAATTTAATGCTAGCTAGCTAGCTGTAATGTTATTTCTCTATTAATAGAAATATTCTGTCTTCCAGCTAGCTTGTATATTCCTTGAGTATATAACCTTTCTCTTATGTTGTTTTGACTTGAAATTCTAACAACACCAATTAATGAAAAGAATAATAGCTACATTCATTGGGTGCTTACTATGTACCTGGCACTGTGCTAAGAGTTTTATGTTTATGATCTCACTTGAGTTCTTACTGTCAATGAAGGAGGAAGGCCCTGTTAACCTATCCCTTTGCACATAAGGAAGCGGAATCTTAGAGAACCAGAGTAACTTGTCTGAGGTCACAAAACTAGAAAGTTGTGAAATCAGCATTTGAACCTTGGTCTTTCTTGTGGCAGAGCTTAAACCTATAAACCCATTTTCTACCGAACTTTTAGTTTTCACTCAACTACATTCAAAGAGTTTCTGAGGGCCAACCAAATACACAGCATCATCCTTGTGACCTATTCATTGATATGACAAATGCAAATAGCTAAAAGTAGTTTAAACTAGCCTACACCAAATCGGCTATTTCTGTGGAGGCACACAACATTCTCAGGGAACCCGAGTGCAGCCAGCAAAATTAAGGATGGTGCCGTTTCCTTTCTAATCGTTTTGTTGCCAGAGCTGCTCCAGGTCTTTGCTCAAAACCTGCCAATCCCCACCTTTAGCCAGAGTTAACATAAATCTTTAAGTTAAAGGGTCAAAAGATAAGAAAGGAAGTTAAGAGCAACAACACAAACAACCCAGATGGAACCAGCTGGGACAAAGATGGCTACAGATCTGACCTCCAACAGACTCTGCATCTCATTATAGGTTGATTTTACTACATTAGCATATTACACGATATACCTACCAGCGGTCATGACCAGACATTAAGTACCAAAAAAAGGATAAAAAGGGGGTGGCACCCGACTCCCTCGAAAAAGCACTGCCCCTTCCCCATAGACTAATGCATATGCCTCCACATCAATGGCCTCACTTCTCCTCCCTTTGTCTTTACTCTTTAAAATCAAATCCCTCTAGCCAGGTGGGTGAGAAGTTGATCTGTGAACTTAGTTCCTGCTTCTCCATTCTTTGGCCACTGAATAAAGCTTGTGCTGTATCCATCTCAGCTTTAGTTTTGTTATTTGCCTACTCAGAACTGAAGGGAAAAAGAACCCGCCCCTGCAGAGGCAGAGAACCTTGGCTGGACTAGGGCCCAGGCAGGGTCTATATGACTTAATTCAGTAATATTTTCATTGAGAGGTCAGGTCTAATTCTCCTCCCCCTTGAATCTATACTGGACTTAGTGAATTGCTTATTCTATTAGTGACTAATAGAATTGGAGCAGAAGAGAATGCAATGCCAGCTTCCACCCTGGGACCTTGAGAGACTGGAAGCTTCCATTTCTTCTCTTGGAATAATTTCTGGAGGAATCCTAAGCTGCTCTGAAACGTCTGAATAGTCTGAGACCGCCATGCTACAGACGTCACATGTACATGGCCAGGTAGATATTTCCAGCTGAAACAAGCCTTACTGCCAATCTCACCAAGGCACCAAGCATATACGTGGAGACATCATGGGCCCTCTAGATCAGTCTCTCTGCCAGATGAATACCAGTTAGTAACTTCGGTCAATGACATGAAGTGGGAGACCCACCCACCCAAGCTCTGCCCTAATTCTTCACCCATAAAATCATGGGATATAATGAAATGGTTGTCACTTAAAGCACAAACTTTTGAGTTAATCCGCACAGCAAACAGTAACTGAAACTAACTAGAACCAGGAACTAGTAACCATAAACTTCTCTATGAGCCTACAGGGACTTTCATCCTCTTTCCTTGCTATATTCTTGTGTCATTCTTCTCCCTTTCTGTCAAATAACTTCCAGTTTCCTGTGCAGAGAGGAGGAATTAGTCACAGCACAGCACCCTACTTTATATGCCCTTCTAGTTCAAGCGATGACAGAAACTGAATAATGTCACATGTTTTAATTCTAAATTTCCACGGGATTGATTTTTAAATTGGGCTCAACTTGAGTTGGTTTTCAACCCTGCTATAAAAACAACAGCTAAGGAGAAGGGGTCACATCATACAAGTAGGGCTTCCAGCATCCATAGCAGTGTATGTGTCATGGGGAATGATTCGTTCTCAGAAAAATACTAAGTAAGTATTAGTATTAAAAGCCTGCCTTCTAGGGCTCCCCTGGTGGCACAGTGGTTGAGAGTCGGCCTGCCGATGCAGGGGACACGGGTTCATACCCCGATCCAGGAGGATCCCACATGCCGCGGAGCGGCTGGGCCTGTGAGCCATGGCCGCTGAGGCTGTGCGTCCGGAGCCTGTGCTCTGCAACAGGAGAGGCCACAACAGTGAGAGGCCCACATACCGCAAAAAACAAAAAAACCCAAAACAGCCAAACAAACAAAAAGCCTGCCTTCCTTATTTCTGGACCCTCACATGACTCTGCTCTCCACTTCTACGCTATGAAGTGTGTCAGCCTCCTGAAGGGTTTTCACATGCTCATGAGCACAATACTGATCTCTGGAGTAGCCTCTGTTACTCAGTCTCCTCCAGCAGTTCTTGAGGCAGCACAGGAAATTGGCACCCCAGGCATACTCAGCCTCCATTAGTTAAACATCCTCCCCAGTAGCTGGATTGGGATGCTGGTCTAGAGGCAGAGTAGCAGAGTGGTTAGGAAGAGTCTAATACATACAGGCACACCTCTGAGATATTGCAGGTTCAGTTCCAAACCACCGCAATAAAGCATATGTCTGAACATTGCAATAAAACGAGTCACAAATTTTTTGGTTTCCCAGTGCATATCAAAGTTATGTTTGCACTGTACTGTAGTCTATTAAGTATGCAATAGCATTATGTCTAAAAACACAATGGGCATACCTTGATTAAAAATACTTACTGCTAAATCATGCTAACCATCATGGCCTTCACTAAGCCATAATCTTTGTGCAATAGTAACATCAGAGATCACTGATCACAGATCACCATAACAAATATAAATGAAAAAGTCTGAAATATTGCAAGAATTGCCAAAAAAATGTGACACAGAGACACAAAGTGAGCAAATGCTGTTGGAAAAATGGCACTGATAGACTTGCTCAATGCAGGGCTGCCACAAACCTTCAATTTGTAAGAAACATAATATCTCTGAAGGGCAATAAAGTGAAGTGTAATAAGATGAGGTGTGCCTGTGTATACATATTGCATAAAGCAACATTTTCCAGATGTTAGTCTTTCATTACCACATTTTTGGATTTGGGGCCATTTCCATTTACTATTGATACTAATACTTACTTTATATTTTTCTTTAAATAAATTCATTTGTTTGAAATATAAATGTGGGCTTTCCTGGTGGTTCAGTGGTTAAGAATCCACCTGTCAATGCAGGGGACATGGGTTAGAGCCCTGGCCCAGGAAGATCCCACATGCCACAGAGCGACTAAGACTGTGCACCACAGCTACTGAACCTGAGCTCTAGAGCCTGCAAGCCACAATTACTGAGCCCACGTGCCACAATTACGGAAGCACACGTGCCTAGAGCCTGTGCCCCACAAGAAGAGAAGCCACTGAAATGAGAAGCCTGTGCAACACAATGAAGAGTAGCCCCCGCTTGCCGCAACTAGAGAAAGCCCACACGCAGCAACAAAGACTCAATGCAGCCAAAAATAAATTAATTAATTTAATTAATTACTTAAAAATATATAAATGTATTCATTTAAAAAGTAACTATCGGAAAAAGTCTGGACCTGCCGAAGAGTCAAAAGACATTTTCTTCCCTCTTTGTTTCCTGGTGAGCGAGGAAAGGGGATTAAGAGCGCTGCTTAAAGGAGCTCCAGAGACAGGTGCGATCAACGGCTAACAGCGTGGACCCCAGAGACAGGCATGAGACGCTAAGGCGGCTTCTGCCGCCACCAAGAAGCCTGTGTGCGAGCACAGGTCACTCTCCACACCTCCCTTCCAGGGAGCCTGTGCATCCCGCCACTGCCAGGGTCCCGTGATCCAGGGACAACTTCCCCGGGAGAACACATGGCGCGCCTCAGGCTGGTGCAACGTCCTGCTGGCCTCTGCTGCCGCAGGCTCGCCCCGCATCTGCACCCCTCCCTCCCCCCGGCCTGAGTGAGCCAGAGCCCCCGAGTCAGCTGCTCCTTTAACCCCGTCCTGTCTTAGTGAAGAACAGACGCCCCGCGGCGACCTACATGCAGAGGTGGGGCCAAATCCAAAGCTGAACCCCGGGAGCTGTGCGAACAAAGAAGAGAAAGAGAAATCTATCCAGCAGCCTCAGGAGCAGCGGATTAAATCTCCACAATCAACTTGATGTACCCTGCATCTGTGGAATACTTGAATAGACAATGAATCATCCCAAATTGAGGAGGTGGACTTTGAGAGCAAGATTTATGATTTTTTCCCCTTTTCCTCTTTTTGTGAGTGTGTATGCTTCTGTGTGAGATTTTGTCTGTATAGCTTTGCTTCCACCATTTGTCCTAGGGTTCTATCTGTCCGTTTTTATTTATTTATTACTTTTAAAAAAATTTTTTTCTTAATAATTATTTTTTTATTTTAATTATTTTATTTTACCTTACTTTATTTTATTTTCTTTTATCCTCTTTCTTTCTTTCTTTCTTTCTTTCTATTTTTTCTCCCTTTTATTCTGAGCTGTGTGGATGAAAGGCTCTTGGTGCTGCAGCCAGCAGTCAGTGCTGTGCCTCTGAGGTGGGAGAGCCAACTTCACGACACTGGTCCACAAGAGACCTCCCAGCTCCACGTAATATCAAATGGCAAAAATCTCCCAGAGATCTCCGTCTCAAAACCAACACCCAGCTTCACTCAACGACCAGCAAGCTACACAGCTGGACACCCTATGCCAAACAACTAGCAAGACAAGAACACAACCCCACCCATTAGCAGAGAGGCTGCCTAAAATCATAATAAGTCCACAGACACCCCAAAACACACCACCAGACGTGGACCTGCCCATCAGAAAGACAAGATCCAGCCTCATCCACCAGAACACAGGCACTAGTCCCCTCCACCAGGAAGCCGACACAACCCACTGAACCAACTTTAGCCACTGGGGACAGACACCAAAAACAACGTGATCTACGAACCTGCAGCCTGCAAAAAGGAGACCCCAAACACAGTAAGATAAGCAAAATGAGAAGACAGAAAAACACACAGCAGATGAAGGAGCAAGATAAAAACCCACCAGACCTAACAAATGAACAGGAAATAGGCAGTCTACATGAAAAAGAACTCAGAATAATGATAGTAAAGATGATCTAAAATCTTGGAAATAGAATAGAGAAAATGCAAGAAACATTTAACAAGGACAAAGAAGAACTAAAGATGAAACATACAACGATGAACAACAAAATAAATGAAACTAAAAATACTCTAGAAGGGCTCAATAGCAGGATAACGGAGGCAGAAGAACAGATAGGTGACCTGGAAGATAAAATAGTGGAAATAACTACTGTAGAGCAAAATAAAGAAAAAAGAATGAAAAGAACTGGGGACAGTCTCAGAGACCTCTGGGACAACATTAAACGCACCAACATTCGAATTATAGGGGTTCCAGAAGAAGAAGAGAAAAAGAAAGGGACTGAGAAAATATTTGAAGAGATTATAGTTGAAAACTTCCCTAATATGGGAAAGGAAATATTAATCAAGTCCAGGAAGCACAGAGAGTCCCATACAGGATAAATCCAAGGAGAAATACGCCAAGACACATATTAATCAAACTGTCAAAAACTAAATACAAAGAAAACATATTAAAAGAAGCAAGGGAGAAACAACAAATAACACACAAGGGAATCCCCATAAGGTTAACAGCTGATCTTTCAGCAGAAACTCTGCAAGCCAGAAGGGACTGTCAGGACATATTTAAAGTGATGAAGGAGAAAAACCTACAACCAAGATTAGTCTACGCAGCAAGGATCTCCTTCAGATTTGATGGAGAAATTAAAACCTTTACAGACAAGCCAAAGCTGAGAGAGTTCAGCACCATCAAACCAGCTTTACAACAAATGCTAAAGGATATTCTCTAGGCAAGCAACACAAGAGAAGGAAAAGACCTACAATAACAAACCCAAAACAATTAAGAAAATGGGAATAGGAACATACATATCATTAATTACCTTAAATGTAAATGGATTAAATGCTCCCACCAAAAGACACAGACTGCCTGAATGGAGACAAAAACAAGACCCATATATATGCTGTCTACAAGAGACCCACTTCAGACCTACGGAAACATACAGACTGAAAGTGAGGGGAGGGAAAAAGATATTCCATGCAGCCATAAAAGGGGAAATCAACAGTAACACAATCATAGTAGGGGACTTTAACACCCCACTTTCACCAATGGGCAGATCATCCAAAATGAAAATAAATAAGGAAACACAAGCTTTAAATGATACATTAAACAAGATGGACTTAATTGATATTTATAGGACATTCCATCCAAAAACAACAGAATACACATTTTTCTCAATTGCTCATTGAACATTCTCCAGGAAAGATCATATCTTGGGTCACAAACCAAGCCTTGGTAAATTTAAGAAAATTGAAATTGTATCAAGTATCTTTTCCGACCACAATGCTATGAGACTAGATATCAATGACAAGAAAAGATCTGTAAAAAATACAAACACATGGAGGCTAAACAATACACTACTTAATAACCAAGAGATCACTGAGGAAATCAAAAAATACCTAGAAACAAATGACAATGCAGACACGACGACCCAAAACCTAGGGATGCAGCAAAAGCAGTTCTAAGAGGGAAGTTTATAGCAATACAATCCTAACTTAAGAAACAGAAAACATCTCAAATAAACAACCTAACCTTGCACCTAAAGCAACTAGAGAAAGAAGAAAGAAAAAACCCAAAAGTTAGCAGAAGGAAAGAAATCATAAAGATCAGATCAGAAATAAATGAAAAAGAAATGAAGGAAACAATAGCAAAGATCAATAAAACTAAAAGCTGGTTCTTTGAGAAGATAAACAAAATTGATAAACCATTAGCCAGACTCATCAAGAAAAAAATGGAGAAGACTCAAATCAATAGAATTAGAAACGAAAAAGGAGAAGTAACAACTGAAACTGCAGAAATGCAAAAGATCATGAGAGATTACTACAAGCAACTCTATGCCAATAAAATGGACAACGTGGAAGAAATGAACAAATTCTTAGAAATGCACAACTGCCAAGACTGAATCAGGAAGAAATAGAAAATATGAACAGACCAATCACAAG
This sequence comes from Aethalodelphis obliquidens, assembly GCF_003676395.1. Taxonomy (NCBI): domain Eukaryota; kingdom Metazoa; phylum Chordata; class Mammalia; order Artiodactyla; family Delphinidae; genus Aethalodelphis; species Aethalodelphis obliquidens. The sequence goes on along the minus strand of NW_020837996.1, from coordinate 13,575,570 downwards.
CACTGAAATTGAAACTGTGATTAAAAATCTTCCAACAAACAAAAGCCCAGGACCAAATGGCTTCACAGGCAAATTCTATCAAACATTTAGAGAGGAGCTAACACCTATCCTTCTCAAACTCTTCCAAAATATAGCAGAGGGAGGAACACTCCCAAACTCATTCTATGAGGCCAAATCAGAAAAGAAGCCAAAATCATCCTCAGTGGTGAAAAACTGAAAGCATTTCCATTAAGATTGGCCATCTTGGCCAGCTAGCAACAAGAATAAAATACCTAGGAATAAAGCTACCTAGGGAGACGAAAGACCTGTATGCAGAAAACTATGACACCGATGAAAGAAATTAAAGGCGATACCAACAGATGGAGAGATATACCATGTTCTTGGATTGGAAGAATCAATATTGTGAAAATGACTATACTACCAAAGCAATCTACAGATTCAATGCAATAACTATCAAATTACCAATGGCATTTTTTATGGAACTAGAACAAAAAATCTTAAAATTTGTATGAAGACACAAAAGACCCCGAATAGCCAAAGCAGTCTTGAGGGATAAAAACGGAGCTGGAGGAATCAGACTCTATGACTTCCGACTATACTACAAAGCTACAGTAATCAAGATAATATGGTACTGGCACAAAAACAGAAACATAGATCAATGGAATAAGATAGAAAGCCCAGAGGTAAACCCACGCACCTATAGTAAACTAATTTATGACAAAGGAAGCAAGGATATAGAATGGAGAAAAGACAGTCTCTTCAATAAGTGGTGCTGGGAAAACTGGACAGCTACATGTAAAAGAATGAAATTAGAACATTCTTTAACACCATACGCAAAAATAAACTCAAAACGGATTAGAGATCTAAATGTAAGACTAGACACTATAAAACTCTTAGAGGAAAACATAGGCAGAACACTCTTTGACATAAATCACAGCAAGATCTTTTTTGATCCACCTCCTAGAGTAATGGAAATTAAAACAAAAATAAACAAATGGGACCTAATGAAACTTCAAAGCTTTTGCACAGCAAAGGAAACCATAAACAAGATGAAAAGACAACCCTCAGAATGGGAGAAAATATTTGCAAATGAATCAATGGACAAAGGATTAATCTCCAAAATATATAAACAGCTCATGCAGCTCAATATTAAGGAAACAAACAACCCAATCCAAAAATGGGCAGGAGACCTAAATACACATTTCTCCAAAGAAGACGTAGAGATGGCCAATAAGCACAAGAAAAGCTGCTCAACATCACTAATTATTAGAGAAATGTAAATCAAAACTACAATGAGGTATCACCTCACACCAGTTAGAATGGGCATCATCAGAAAATCTACAAACAACAAATGCTGAAGAGGGTGTGGAGAAAAGGGATCCCTCTTGCACTGTTGGTGGGAATGTAAACTGATACAGCCACTATGGAGAACAGTATGGAGGTTCCTTAAAAAACTAAAAATAGAATTACCATATTACCCAGCTATCCCACTACTGGGCATATACCCAGAGAAAACCACAATTCAGAAAGACACATGCACCCCAATGTTTGTTGCAGCACTATTTACAATAGCCAGGTCATGGAGGCAACCTAGATGCCCATCAACAGACGAATGGATAAAGAACATGTGGTATATATATACAATGGAATATTACTCAGCCATAAAAAGGAATGAAATTGATTCATTTGTTGAGACGTGGATGGATCTAGAGACTGTCATACAGAGTGAAGCAAGTAAGAAAGAGAAAAACAAACATTGTATATTAATGCATATATGTGGAACCTAGAAAAATGGTACAGATGAACCGGTTTTCAGGGCAGAAATTGAGACACAGATGTAGAGAACAAACATATGGACACCGAGGGGGGAAAGCTGCGGAGGGGGTGGTGGTGGTGGTGGTGTGAAGAATTGGGCGATTGGGATTGACATGTATACACTGATGTGTATAAAATTGATGACTAGTAAGAACCTGCTGTATAAAAATGTAAATACAATTAAATTTTCAAAAATGAGTGTAAAACTAGATAAAACAGACAAAAACAACAATTTCAGCTCTCTGGGAATCAACCAAAGGCATATAGCAATCTGAAAGCACTTATGTGTGAAAAACTGATTAACCTTGGATAAGAACAGTAGGAGTCTATAATAGTTCTTGCCTGAGAAATTTCCCATTTCTTCCATCAACATACAGGTTCTTCCAGTGCAGGGAAGGCTACAAACCAGGAGCTTGACAGTCACAATTGAAGGAGGATCACTAGATTTGGAAAAGGTCAAAGTTCTATGACGTTTTTAGAGGAACAGGGAATGCATGGCTCATAGAGCTGGAGTTGGCAACTGTGGCTTCAAAAATATATATTCTTGGCTGAGACAGAATACATGTACAGTGGAGACTATAAAGACCCAGCAGAAAGTAAAAACTGAGGCAGATTTTAAAGCTGCCTGAATTTATAATGCAGTTTCTTTTTCTTTCTTTTTTGTTTTTTGCGGTACGCGGGCCTCTCAGTGCTGTGGCCCCTCCCGTTGTAAAGCACAGGCTCCGGACGCGCAGGCTCAGCGGCCATGGCTCACGGGCCCAGACACTCCGCGGTATGTGGGATCCTCCCAGACCAGGGCACGAACCCGTGTTCTCTGCCTCGGCAGGCGGACTCTCAACCACTGCGCCACCAGGGAAGCCCTGCGCTTTCTCATTCATACAGGTTTATTGGCAGAGGACAGGAACCTCACTGGCTAAAGGTGTCTGAGCACTGCCTGTTCAATAACTGGCTGACTATTAAGTTAGGCAGATCCAAGGGTGATCCCTGAGAAACCAGGCTTCAAGATTAAAACAAGAGTTATTTCTAAGAAAGGAAAAAAAAGAGAAAGAGAAAGAAAGAAGGAAAGAGAGAAAGAAAAAAAACCTTGAGCAGCGACATCAGAGATTGCACACTCTAGAAGAGGGATATTTCACAGATTTAGCCAGTAAAATTACAAAACAAAGAAACTAACAAGCTAGCAACAACAACCTTTTTGGGGGAGGGGGTGTGAAGACTCAGAAACCAAAAGTGCTACAATATGTTATCTAAAATATCCAGTATAACAAAAAGTTATAAGACATGCAAAGAAATAAGAAAGTACAAATCATATTCAGAAAAAAAAAAAGAGCATTCAATCGTCAGTAGAAACTGTGTTCCCAGATATTGGATTTAACAAAGATTTCAAACCAGCTATTACATATACAGGAAAAGAACTTAAGGAAACCATGTTTAAAGAATTAATGGAATAATACTAAGAATGAATAAAATAGATTTTTCAATAAGGAAATAGAAATTACAAAAACGAACCAAATAGACAGCCTGGACTTAGAAAGTACAATAACTGAAATGAAAAAGTCACTAGACAGATCAACAAAATACTTAAATTGGCAGAAGAATCAGATGAACTTGAAGATAGATCAACAAAAATTATTCAGTCTAAAAGATGGACAAAAAAATCATTTTAAAGAAAAATGAACAGAACTTCACAGACAATATCACAAGTATGAACAGACATGTAGAGAGTGCCATAAGGAGAGAGAGAAAGAAGCAGAACAAGATTTCAAGAAATCATGGAAAAATTTCCCTAATTTGATGAAAACTATTAATCTACATACCTAAGATGTTAAATGAATCCCCTGTAGGATAAACACAAATAGATTCATACCTAACACAACAGAGCCAAATTGATGAAAAACAAAGACAAACAGAAAAGAGGCCATAGTCCAAACCCTGCACAAAGACAGTATCTCTGATCTTTACTTATTTAGTAGGTATACGATTAGGTCTCTTAACCGTGGGATTTAAATGGAAACAACTCTATCTTGTCCAGAACCCTTGTGATCACTTGTACACAATGTTTTGTCTGTAATTATGGAACAGAGTAACAATAACTTGAATGTAAAAGTTTAACCATGAAACCTATATAGCTTGGCCATGTTCAGAACAGAAACCATTGCCTGGCAGAGTATGTCTCGAATAAACCTTCTAGTTCAGAGGAATATATTAGTTGCCTCCTGACATTTCAGGCACATCAGATTCCCCAGAGAAGACGATTAGGATTTTCCAGCTTTTCTGAAGATGATGACAGGAACATTCACATCTGGGGAAGGCACATATGAGTCTATTGATAGACTGATAATTAGCAAGAACTCATCAAGACGTGGCTGCTGATGCCTGGCTTCTTTCTTCCTAAACTCCACAATTGTTCATTCTCTCTCAATAAGTCAGGCTGATTTCTTCATGTAGGAATTCCAAATAATACCTTTGAGAACTGAGTGTTCAGATAGAAACATGGGAAAGTTCAGGTATAATACAACTCCAATTCCACTGCCATTCATTCTCTGTTCCGTTCCACTACTTTCTTGGGATAATAAATCTTTTCTCATTGTGGACCTGCAGCCCAGAAGACAATCTCTTGAAAATTACAAAGCCTCACATCGGCTTGTCTGTCAGTATCTCAACAGTGAGTCTTGCTCTGCCTGAAATAGTTTATAAGCTGGGCAGCTTGAGACAGTAAAAGAACTTCCTACTTCAAAATTTTTATTCCCTTTATCCTCAAAGGGTATTGCATTAACAGGATTAAAAGAGGGCCTCCCACTTGCAGCAAAACTCTGGGAGGTAGTTAGAAAATAAATACAAGGCCAAACTCCCAGCTCATATGAGAAATTTAAAGAATCTAATTTCCATCAGTGATATTATAACACGTTTACTAAATTAATGAGTTACTTAAGGGTAGAGATCAGGGCTTATTTGTATCTTTTGACAATAGTACATGGTAGGTACTCAATTTTGAAATTTTACTTGCAGAATATCTATTTTGGGAGATTATTAATCTGGCATATATATATATATATATAATTTGGCATATATATAATTTGGCATATATATATATATTTTTTGACCTGTGATTCAAACCAATTCATTGGTCAGAGGCAGTACTGTTTAGAGCTGTGGAACTTCCTAAAATACACATTTACTTAACGTCACTGGATGCTGAAGGTTCATTAATGTTTAGAGTCTTTCCAGCTTCTGTTTATGATTTCCCACCTACTGAAGCATCTATTTGTGGTACACTCAATATTTCACAGTGCATTAACATATATTGGTTCATTTCTTTAAAAGTACATTATTATAAAAGCACTGCACAAATAGCACAATTTAAGTGTACATAATAATTATTTTCATTTGCCAAACAAAGCGAAAATAACTTTCATCAACAGTTAATTCCCTTCTTAATTCCTTATAAAACAAATTCATTAAAATGTTCATTCTTTTGCTTTTCCTGGTTTTCTTTCTCATTGTGCACTTAACTTTTCTAGCCTGTTTCTCTCTTAATCCAAGTGGAAGGTGAGGGAATGAGAAGGGATGAATTTTAACCACAAAATATTTTTATACACAAGTAATTTTTCCTTGCCAGGTTCTTTGGTAGTGACTATCTCAGGCCCTAAGATTTTATATTAGCTTTGGCTATCAACTTGAGTTATGAAGGTATTTGTAATTTTTATTTTTCTTTAGTCTTTTATATATATATTTTTAGCATTTTTCTTCCATAACCCATGGATGGTCCATGGATGAGAAACATCAGCATCACCTGGTACCTTGTTAAAAATGTAGACTCTCAGGCTCCACCACAGACCTCCTGGATCAGAGTCTACATTTTATGAAAATCAAAAATTTGAATGAACAGAAGGTAGTGGAGTAGAAGGACGTGCTCTCACTCCCTCTTGTTAGAGCACTGGAATCACAACTAACTGCTGAACAATCATTGACAGGAGGACACTGGAACTCAACAAAAAGAATGTCCCACATCCAAGTACAGGGGAGAAGCTGCAATGAGACGGTAGGAGGTGCGCAATCACAATAAAATCAAATCCCAAGGCTGCTGGGTGGGTGACTCACAAACTGAAGAACAGTTATACCACAGAGTTCCATCCACTGGAGTGAAGGTTCTGAGTCCCACGTCAGGCTTCCCAATGAGGGGGCCCGGCAATGGGAGGAGGAATTCCTAGAGAATCAGACTTTGAATGTTGGTGGTATTTGATTGCAGGACTTTGACAGGACTGGGGGAAACAGAGACTCCACTCTTGGAGGGCATGCACAAAGTAGTGTGTGTACCAGGACCCAGGAGAAGAAGCAGTGACCCCATAGGAGACTGAACCGGACCTACCTACAAGGGTTGGAGGGCCTCCTGCAGAGGTGGGGGGGTGACTGTGGCTCACCAGAAGGAAAAGGACACTGGCAGCAGAAGTTCTGGGAAGTATTCCTTGGTGTGAGCCCTCCCAAAGTCCACCATTAGCCCCAACAAAGAGCCGGGTAGGCTCCAGTGCTGGGTTGCCTCAGGCCAAACAACCAACAGGGAGGGAACCCAGCCCCACCCATCAGCAGACAAGCAGATTAAAGTTTTACTGAGCTCTGCCCAGCAGAGCAACACCCAGCTCTACCCACTACCAGTCCCTCCCATCAGGAAGCGTGTAACAAGTCTATTAGATAGCCTCATCCATGAGAGGGCAGACAGCAGAAGCAAGAACTACAGTTCTGCAGCATATGGAATGAAAACCACATTCACGGAAAGACAGACAAAATGAAAAGGCAGAGGACTATGTACCAGATGAAGGAACAAGATAAAACTCCAGAAAAACACTAAAAGAAGTGGAGATAGGCAACCTTCCAGAAAAAGAATTCAGAATAATGATAGTGAAGATGATCCAGGACCTCGGAAAATGAATGGAGGCCAAGATCGAGAAGATGCAAGAAATGTTTAACAAAGACCTAGAAGAATTAAAGAACAAACAAACAGAGATGAACAATACAGTAATTGAAATGAAAACTACACTAGAAGGAATCAATAGCAGAATAATTGAGGCAGAAGAACGGATAAGTGACCTGGAAGACAGAAGGGTGGAATTCATTGCCGTGGAACAGAATAAAGAAAAAAGAATGAAAAGAAATGAAGACAGCCTAAGAGACCTCTGGGACAACATGAAATGCACCAACATGTGCATTACAGGGGTCCCAGAAAGAGAAGAGAGAAAGGACCCAAGAAAATATTTGAAGAGATTACAGTTGAAAACTTCCCTAACATGGGAAAGGAAACAGCCACCAAGTCCAGGAAGCTCAGAGAGTCCCAGGCAGGATAAACCCAAGGAGGAATATGCTGAGACACATAGTAATCAAATGGACAAATAATTAAAGACAAACCAAAATTATTAAAAGCAACAAGGGAAAAATGACAACCTACAAGGTAATGCCCATAAGGTTAACAGCTGATTTCTCAGCAGAAACTCTATAAGCCAGAAGGGAATGGCATGATATATTTAAAGTGATGAAAGGGAAGAACCTACAACCAAGATTACTCTACCCAGCAAGGATCTCATTCAGATTTGACAGAGAAATCAAAAGCTTTAGACACAATCAAAGGCTAAGACAATTCAGCACCACCAAACCAGCTCTACAAGAAATGCTAAGAAATGCTAAAGGAACTTCTGTAGGCAGGAAACACAATAGAAGGAAAGGACCTACAAAAACAAACCCAAAACAATTAAGAAAATGGTAATAGGAACACACATATCGATAATTACCTTAAATGTGAATAGATTAAATGCTCCAACCAAAAGACACAGGCTCATTGAATGGACACAAAAACAAGACCCATGTATATGCTGTCTACACGAGACCCACGTCGGACCTAGGGACACATACAGACTTAAAGTGAGGGGATGGAAAAAGATATTACATGCAAATGGAAATCAAAAGAAAGCTGGAGCAGCAATCCTCATATCAGAAAAAATAGATTTTTAAAATAAAGAATGTTACAAGAGACAAGGAAGAACACTACATAATGATTAAGGGATCAATCCAAGAAGAAGATATAGAAGAAGATATAACAATTATAAATATATATGCACCCAGCATAGGAGCACTTCAATACATAAGGCAAATGCTAATAGCTATAAAGAGGAAACTGACAGTAACACAGTAATAATGGGGAAATTTAACACCTCACTTACACCAATGGACAGAACATCCAGACAGAAGATTACTAAGGAAACACAAGCTTTAAATGACACAGTAGACCAGAGAGATTTAATTGATATTTATAGGACATTCCATCCAAAAACAGCAGATTACACTTTCCTCTCAAGTGCACATGGAACATTCTCCAGGATAGATCACATCTTGGGTCAAAAATCAAGCCTCAGTAAATTTAAGAAAATTGAAATCATATCACGCATCATTTCTAATCACAGTTTATTTAGAAATAAATTACAGGGAAAAAAACATAAAAAACACAAGCAGGACTTCCCTGGTGTTTCAGTGGTTAAGAACCCGCCTGGAGACATGGGTTTGAGCCCTGGTCCGGGAAGATCACACATGCTGCGGAGCAACTAAGCCCATGTGCACAACTACTGAGCCTGCGCTCTAGAGCCCATGAGCCATAACTACTGATCCCATGTGCCACAACTACTGAGGGCCGTGCACCTAGAGCCCGTGCTCTACAACATGAGAAGCTACTGCAATAAGAAGCCCACACACTGAAATGAAGTGTAGCCCCTGTTTGCCGCAACTAGAGAAAGGCAATGCAGCAATGAAGACCCAACACAGCCAAAAAAAAAAAAAAAAAAACACACAAACACATGGAGGCTAAACACTGTTACTAAATAACCAAGAGATCACTGAAGAAATCAAAGAGGAAATTTAAAAAATACCTAGAGACAAATGACAATGAAAACATGACGATTCAAAACCTATGGGAGGCAGCAAAAGCAGTTCTAAGGGGGAAGTTTATAGCAAAATGATCCTACCTCAAGAAAAAAGAAAAATCTCAAAAAAACAATCTACCCTTACACCTAAAGGAACTAGAGAAAGAACAAACAAACCCCAATTTTAGTAGAAGGAAAGAAATTATAAAGATCAGAGCAGAAATAAATGAAATAGAAACAAAGAAAACAATAGCAAAGATCAATAAAACCAAAAGCTTGTTCTTGGAGAAGATAAACAAAGTTAATAAACCTTTAGCACGACTCATCAAGAAAAAGAGGGAGAGGAGTCAAATCAATAAAATTAGAAATGAAAAAGGAGAAGTTAAAAAAGACACCGCAGAAATAAAAAGCATCCTAAGAGACTACTACAAGCAACTCTATGTCAATAAAATGGACAACCTGGAAGAAATGGACAAATTCTTAGCAAGGTATAACTTCCAAGAGTGAACCACGAAGATATAGAAAACATGAACAGACAAATCACAAGTAATGAAATTGAAACTGTGATTAAAAATCTTCCAGCAAACAAAAGTCCAGGACCAGATGGCTTCACAGGTGAATTCAAACATTTAGAGAAGAGCTAACACCCATTCTTCTCAAACTCTTCCAAAAAATTGCAGAGGAAGGAACACTCCCAAACTCATTCTATGAGGTCACCATCACCCTGGTACCAAAACCAGACAGAGATATAACAAAGAAAAGAAAATTACAAACCAATATCACTGACGAATATACATGCAAAAACTCTCAACAAAATACTAGCAAACAGAATCCAACAACCCATTAAAAGGATCCTACACCATGATCAAGTGGGATTTATCCCAGGGATGCAAGGATTCTTCAATATACACAAATCAGTCAATGTGATACACCATATTAACAAACTGAAGAATAAAAACCATATGACAATCTCAATAGATGCAGAAAAAGCTTTTGACAAAATTCAACACATATTTGTGACAAAAACTCTCCAGAAAGTGGTCAAAGAGGGAAACTACCTCAACATCATAAAGGCCATATATGACAAACACACAGCAAACATCATTCTCAATGGTGAAAAACTGAAAGCATTTCCTCTAAGATCAGGAACAAGACAAGAATGCCCACTCTCATCACTATTATTCAACATAGTTTTGGAAGTCCTAGCCATGGCAATCAGAGAAGAAAAACAAATAAAAGGAATACAAATTGGAAAAGAAGTAAAACTGTCACTGTTTGCAGAAGACATGATACTATACATGGAGAATCCTAAAGATGCCACCAGAAAACTACTAACGCTAATCAATGAATTTGGTAAAGTTGCAGGATACAAAATTAATGCCCAGAAATCTCTTGCATTCCTATACACCAACAATGAAAGATCAGAAAGAGAAATTAAGGAAACAAACCCATTCACTCTTACAATAAAAAGAATAAAATACCTAGGAATAAACCTACCTAAGGAGGTAAAAACCTATACTCAGAAAACTATAAGACACTGATGAAAGAAATCAAAGATGACACAAACAGATGGAGAGATATACCATGTTCTTGGACTGGAAGAATGAATATTCTGAAAATGACTATACTACCCAAAGCAATCTACAGATTCAATGCAATCCCCACCAAATTACCAAAGGCATTTTCCACAGAACTAGAACAAATAATCTTAAATTTTGTATGGAGATACAAAAGACCATGAATAGCCAAAGTAATCTTGAGGGAAAAAACATGGAGTTGGAGGAACCAGACTCCCTGACTTCAGGCTATACTACAAAGCTACAATAATCAAGACAATATGGTCCTGGCACAAAAACAGAAATATAGATCAATGGAACAGGATAGAAGACCCAGAGATAAACCCACACACCTAAGGTCAACTAATCTATGACAAAGAAGGCAAGGATATACAATGGAGAAAAGACAGTCTCTTCAATAAGTGGTGCTGGGAAACTGGACAGCTACATGTAAAAGAATGAAATTAGAACACTCCCTAACACCATACACAAAAATAAACTCAAAATGGATTAAAGACCTAATGTAAGGCCAAACACTATAAAACTCTTAGAGGAAAACATAGGCAGAACACTCTGACATAAATCACAGCAAGATCTTTTTTGATCCACCTCCTAGAGTAATGGAAATAAAAACAAAAGTAAACAGATGTGACCTAATGAAACTTAAAGGCTTTTGCACAGCAAAGGAAACTATAAACAATACTAAAAGACAACTCTCAGAATGGGAGACAATATTTGCAAAGAAATCAATGGACAAAGGATTAATCTCCAAAATATATAAACAGCTCATGCAGCTCAATATTAGAAAAACAAACAACCTAATCAAAAAATGGGCAGAAGACCTAAATAGACATCTCTCCAATGAAAACATACAGATGGACAAGAGGCACATGAAAAGATGCTCAGCAACCCTAATTATTAGAGAAATGTGAATCAAAAGTACAATGAGGTATCACCTCACACCAGTTAGAATGGACATCATTAGAAAATCTACAAACAACAAATGCTGGAGAGGGTGTGGAGAAAAGGGAACCCTCTTGCACTGTTGGTGGGAATGTAAATTGATACTGCCACTATGGGGAACAGTATGGAGGTTCCTTAAAAAACTACAAATAGAACTACCGTATGACCCAGCAGTTCCACTACTGGGCATATACCCAGAGAAAACCATAATTCAAAAAGACACATGCACCCCAATTTTCATTGCAGCATTATTTACAGTAGCCAAGCTATGGGAGCAACCAAAATGCCCATCGACAGATGAATGGATAAAGAAGTTGTGGTACATATACACAATGGAATATCACTCAGCCACAAAAAGGAATGAAATTGGGTCATTTGTAGAGATGTGGATGGACCTAGAGACCGTCATACAGAGTGAAGTAAGTCAGAAAGAGAAAAACAAATATCGTATATTAATGCATATACGTGGAATCTAGAAAACTGGTACAGATGAACTGATTTCCAAGGCTGAAATAGAGACACAGATGTAGAGAACAAACTTATGGACACCGATGGGCGTAAAGTGCTGGGGGGGCGGTTTGGGATGAATTGGGCAGTTGGGATTGACATATATACACTAATATGTATAAAATAGATAACTAATAAGAACATGCTGTACAAAAAAAAATTTTGTATGAACATTAAAGTTTGAAAAGCGCTTCTCTAACCCACTGGTTCTCTAACTTTGCTGCACATCGGAATCATCTGAGGTATTTTCAAAAATACAGATTTATTTTTAATCTTTTATTTTTTTGCCATTACCACACTGTCTTGATTACTGTAGCTTTAAAATAAGTCTTGAAGTTGGGTGTGTCAGTCCTCCAACTTTGTTCTTCCCCTTCAATATTGTTTTGGCTATTCTGAGTCAGTTCTCATGCTCTGAATTCTGATTTAAGTTGTATGGGTAATGGTATTAAAAAAAAAATTCACCAGGTGATTTTTATGCAGCAAAGCGAGAACTGCCATATTGCATGGATTACATTGACAACACTGATTTCTGTAAATAAATTTTAAGTCATATGCCTATGTTCTCAGTAAAACTGGGAGATCAGTGGGTAGGTTATTAATATGCCCATTTCACAAATGGAGACAACAAGATTCAGGACAGGTAAGTCACCTAGCAGGAATAATAAGATGGGGTCTACCCTATGGCTTGCTTTTCTGATGCTTTTTCTCTACTGCCACATTGCCTCTTACATTAGTAAGTTACAAAGTACGATTTTCAAAGTTTAGACTATGTATACCACAAGCAACTTTTTCAAACCTATCACCAAAAGCCACCTATATTAAAACAACTTGATTTTGCTATATAGATTATTCTAGAAAGTTTAAGTTGGAATAAAAGGAATACCCACATGATCTCATCATTACTTAAGTAATTTACTCGTTATTGAAAACAATAGAGATCAAAATTGTTGAAACCCACTGACTAAAAGCCACCAAGAACAGCCAGAAAAAAATGTTAGGTTTATTTAGCTTGCTGCAGCAAAGGAAAACACCTTCCAGTGAATCCATGGGAACATCTTCGTAAGGGAAAAGGAGACTAGCAAGGGCTTCTTGCAGGATTTAGGCTTGTGCTGGATGATTCTCAGGAGGGATTAAGAAAGCCAGGGCTGGTTCTTTACTGGAAGCTCTCAAGCAGCAGTGATTGTATCTTAGTGCATTTTATCTAGGAGGTGAGAGGATTATAGGGGCTAGAGCTGTCATTGGTAAAGCAGCATCAGAATCATGCAGGTCAGTCAGAGGAGGCTGTGTTTAATCATTTGTGGTTGCAGAGTGGCCTTGCTTCTGCCATGTTCCAAATGTGATCCTAATGTGATCTTGCCTGAGCCTTACTCTGAAATCTCACAGTCTGCTTACAAGATGGATTTTTTTTTAAACTTTATCAAACTATGTCTTTAAGTTCTGGTAACTCTTTTGGAAATTAAAAAAAAAAAAAAGAAAGGAAAAGGAAGGAGTATAAATTCCTGTGTCCTTATTACTATTGGGCCCTAAACATAGACACAGTAGGAATTCCTTGTGAAGTTTTAGACTCTAAAATATTATTACTGTAGACCAAAAAAAATTATCATTTATAACTCAATGGCTTTTTAAATGGGGTAGATTTTGGTAGCTGGGAAGGGTTTTTTGGTTCTGTTGATTAAATTCCAGGTTAAGTATTCATGGGAAAATGTTAAGGGTAAAAGAATAGAAATAGACTATATCATTACCAGAAAAGTGAAAGAGGAGAAATAGATTTGGAAAACATATAACTATCATAGAAAAAAGAGCAAAAAAGCATAAAATAAGGTGATAGAAAACAGTTCAATTATATTGATATTAGTAGTAACAATTACAATGAATTATGCCTGTCAACTGGGAGACAGAGACTATCAGATCAAGTTTTTAAAGATCCAACTCTATGATATCTAAAAGACACATTTAAAACACTAGACTGTGGGAAGATTGAAAGAAAAATGATGGAAAAAAGCATACCAGGCAAGTACTAATCAAGGGAAAGCTGAGTAATAAGACAAATTGTACTTTAAGATAAATAATAAGATAAGATTATTAAGAGCGCGATTTAGTGATAAAGGAAATCACTATTTAAGATAAATAAAGAGCACGATTAGTGATAAAGGAAATCACTATTAAATAGTGACATAATGATAGGTTTTATTACCAGGAAGACATAATAATTCTGAAATTATATGTATCTAATAAAATGTTATATCTATACTTATCTATACATATATAGACACATATAGATATAACCTATGATGGAACTACATGGGCACATTAGTAGACCCACCATCATGGAAATTTTCAATATATCTTTATCAATTTTAAGACAAGCAGAGAGAAAATTAGTAGGATATAGAAATTTGAATACACACATAACAAGACTGATATAATAAATGTACAGAAAATTCTGCTTCTAACAACTAAAGAATAGTATTTTTCTTCAAGCATTTATGGAACATTCATAAAACAGACCTAATACTAGGCTGTAAAGCAAATATCAATAAATTTCAGAATATGTTCATTATTAGAACACATTATATAATCACAGTACGTTTAGAAATAACCTTTTAAAAGGGATAGATTTAAAGAAATACAGGAAACAAACAAAAAACCTTATATTTTTTGTCTTGAGACCAGAAAAAAATCATAACGGAAATTTAAAATACAACTGAATGATAATTAAAATACTGAGAATATTGTGGTATAGTCATATAATGGTATACTAGAGTAATGAAAATTGACAAATTACTGCTTTATGCAATCACATGGGTGAATCTCACAGACACAATATTTAGCAAAGAAGCCAAATACAAGCTTACACAATCAACAGTTTCATCTTCATAAAAAAAGAGGCAAAACTAATGGATGGTAATAGATGTCATAATTGTTCTTACTTTCGGGGAGGGATAGTGGCTGGGGAGGTGCATGAGAATGTGTTCTGAGGTCCTAGTAATGTTCTGTACATTGGTGGGGGTAATACCCCTGCCACCACCCAACTACTACCGCTAGTACTGCTTTTATTCTGTAAACATTCAATATGCCGCAAACTTATGGTTTGTGCACTTCTCTGTGTGTACTTCAATAAAAAGTTTCCTTTAAAAAAAGCAAGCAAAACTATATGAAATATTGCAGATGAATACCTATGTGCCAAAACTTTTTTCTTAGTAAGTAAGATAATGGTCCACTCAAAATTTAGAGTATCAGTTACCTCTGAGAAGCAGTGGAAGGCTGGCATGTGATCTGGGAGGAATGTAGGACATCAGTAGAACTGGTGATGTTCTAAGCCAGACCAGGGGTCAGAAGACTTTTTCTGTCAAAAGACCAATAGTAAATGTTTTTGCCTTTGCAGCCTATAAAGTCATTCTTGCAACCATTCAAATATGCCATTGTTGCCTGAAAGCCACCACAGACAATAATATTTTAGAGTCTAAAACTTCACAAGGAATTTCTACTGTGTCTATTTTTAGGGCCCAATTCCTTCCTTAGCCTTTCCTTTCTTTTTTTTTTAATTTCCAAAAGAGTTACCAGAACTTAAAGACATACTTTGATTGATAAAGTTTAAAAAAAATCCATCTTGTAAGCAGACTGAGATTTCAGAGTAAGCCTAAAATATTATTACTGTAGACCAAAAAAAATTATCATTTATAACTCAATGGCTTTTTAAATGGGGTAGATTTTGGTAGCTGGGAAGTTACTTAAAGCTAGAGCTTCAGTTTCTTACTTGGTAAAAAGGAGGCGATAATGAAATGTACCACTTAATGTTGGATACATGTCAATCACTTGGCTTCGTGCCTGCCTATAGTAAATGTTCAATAAAGGGCCTTACTATCACTTAATACCCAAGTTTGAGTGTTCCTTTTAAACATGGAGGACAGAGGACAAACTTTAAAACCTGCAACACTTTGAAGAATCCCCTTTTCCCCAGGTGGACTCAAGAATGAAAAAGGCGACCATGCATTTGTCAGTGCTGTGTGCCAGAAATCAGTCTAGGGATTTTCTGTATATTATCTCACTTAATCCTCACAAAACCCTGCTGAGGTGGACATTAGCATCCCTGTTTATAGAAGAATAAGCTCGCATTGAGACAGGATGGATAACTTATTCCAGGTCCCACAACTAGGAGCTTAATCAAGGTCTCTCTGATTCTAAACCCAGGACTTTTTTCTGCTCATCACCCTGTCTTTTTTTTTTTTTTAATAGACCCCTTTGTTTTGTTACAATGTTTCAGTGTGGTTCAAATTATAGGTATGTCACTGCATTTGTAATTTGGGTATTGGCCTCTGACATACTAGGCTTTCTTGTGCCAGGGGTCTGAGGTTACCACATTCCTCTCTTGGCCTAGAAGTTAGTTTTTGAGAAGAAATCTGCCTATTTCCATTTCCCTCATGTGTGCTGACATCTCTTGGAGGGAACAGCTGTCCCCGTGTCTCTTCAGAATAGACTTCCTAGAGAGGGCTACAGAAAGATTCTGCCATGTGTTCTGCAAATTCCAGCCCCCTTCTCCTGAGGGCAATGACAACTACATTTTTATACAAACCCAGCATGGAAACTTTTTTTTTAATACTTCGCAAGAGCTATAATTACCTATTCCTAATTGAAGAGTAAGTCAAATAACTTTACATTGAAGAAGAATAAAAGAACTAACAGGGCTTCCCTGGTAGCGCAGTGGTTGAGAGTCCGCCTGCCGATGCAGGGGACACGGGTTCGTGCCCCGGTCCGGGAAGATCCCACATGCTGCGGAGCGGCTGGGCCCGTGAGCCATGGCCGCTGAGCCTGCGCGTCCGGAGCCTGTGCTCCGCAACGGGAGAAGCCACAACAGTGAGAGGCCCGCGTACCGCAAAGAAAAAAAAAAGAACTGACAAACAGTGGGAAATATTTTGTCAATTGTGGGACCTTGAGGTCCTGGTACAAAAGCCCTAGTTTGGGAAGTGCAGACACAGCAGGCCACCACTTGCCCCCAGTGAAGGAACTTGGCCTCAGTATGTCCCTTATTCCAGCTTACCAAATTCAAGAGAAAAATTGCACTACTATGTACACACAGAACAAGCAGGCTGTGATAGTATCTGCTCACCAGCATTTGTGAGCTGTTTTGGGACTGCGGGTTGACACCATGCAACTACAACTTTTTGCTCAGGCCCGCTTCTGACCCATACACATTTGTGTTGCTGAAGTCCACAACTCATAACTATGCAAGTTGGGAGAAGCTAATAGGTCTACAAAGATATTAAACTCACTGAATTCCTGAGTGATGTTTATGTTCATCAACCTAATTAATATTCTTGTGTCTACTAATGTGATAACATCATCTAGTTTACGTGTGAGTTCAAAAGAATTAAGGAATTAAAATATGAATATGTGTCAACGGAGAGAGCTGTGCTAACCGAGCAAGAAGTCCGTGGCAGTTGCTGCTCTAGGCGTTTTTAATACGTCATCTCATTTAGTTCTTCACAACAACCCTCAAAGCAGTGTTATTATTCCCACGGACAGGTGAAGAACACGGACTCACAGACACTGGGTGACTTATTCAGTGTCTTGAAGTCTCAGAGAAAAGATTCAAAAGCACATGTATTCTCACAATCCCATGCTTCCTCTCCCCGGTGAAGTTTACATTGTAATCCTCATGGCAAGCCTTTGAAAAAAGTACTATACCACCTCCATTTGACAGATGAGGACACCAAGACTCAGAGATGTTAAGCAAATTGCCTAAGATCGCAGAGTGTGTATATGTAAAAAGCAAAATTCTCATTCAAGTCTGTCTGACCGCAACAAATTTTAAATATAAGCAGTGGTACCTGGTTTTTGGCATTTCAGTGTTTTCAATAAAATATTATGTCCAACTGAACCAAATGACTGTTGCCTTTCAACTTCCAAATTCAAAGACTGGGACTTGAGTGGAGCCAGAGTCAGCATGAGACAGAGGAGACGGTAGTCTCAAAAGAATGCTCTGATTGGTTGCTCATCAAATCTCTTTCTACCACTGTCTAAATCGCACCTTCACAGCTTGGGTCAGGACCATTGCACTTTGAGCGGTGGGATTACATAACTGAGAAGGAAAAACACGGCAGAAAGTATTTTGCTTGCCACCTCATTACTACCTTTCAGAATGTCTAGCGATGCTTGGGATGTGGGAAACAGGGCAATGGGAAGGGATTAGGAGACCTAACGGTAAATTCTCAGGCTGAGGTGAGATCTGAACAAGTCAAATCCAATTCTGCTATACTATCCACCTGCTGGATAACTGGGGGCAAGTTATTCAAACTCCTGGGGTGCTGTAAAGATTAAATAAGTTTGTGCAGCTGATGTATTTGGCATCAATCCTCATACATAGTAATAAGCACACCATCATTGTTCATTAGTTTATCATGATAGCATCAGCCAGGGCAAAGGGATGACAGTGGGTTCCCACCTCCCTTGGTTGAGTTGGTTGCAGTCCAGACTAAGGTCGATCTCAGTTCATTTAAGGTTCTGCCACTTTCTCTTTACTTCTCTCTGAGAAGCAGAGGGGCGGGCAGGGGATACGGGAGGGCACACCGGATCCTCTTGAGATGCTGCCTGCAGCTCTGCTCTGCACCCTGCTCTGCAGACCAGGTGTTCCAGGCACCTAATCTTTGCAGGTATTTAGCAAATCAAAGCCAACAGCAGGAGGCTGTCAGCCTGACTATGATAAACACCCTCTGCAATTTAGCGCATTCACACAGAAAGTGTGCTAGCAGGATGAGTTAATTGCCAAGCTAGCAACCAAGCTGATGTTTCTTGAACACCCTGAAAAGCCAGCTGAGAGCTGTCTAAGAAAGTCGGGGGTAGTGGGAGGTTTCCAAGCCTGAAGAAAAAATTGGGTGGGGGGTGGTAGGTGAGGAGATTGGCAGGTAGTAACACAAACTATATTAACCAACTCTTGAAAATATAATTACCTACAAAAGGACAGGAAAAACAAGAATGGGACTCAGAAGGAGCCCTAGAAATTATGTAATGAAAGCCTTTCATTTTACAGGTAGAAATTGAGGCTATGGGTGAGGCAGGGGTTGAGGGGCAAGAAATGGACTAAAGGCTACAGTCAGTGACAAAGCCAGCACTGGAATGCCCATATTTTGAGTCCGGATTCAGTTCTGTGCAATCATGCTTTTACTATTAAATTTTCTTCTCGAGTTCATAACAGGCAGCATAGTGTAGGCTCTGGTGTTACCTTGGCTTGACCAATTACTAGTTCTGTCAGCTCAGGCAAAGTATTTTTTCTTTCTGTGCTTCAGTTTCCTTAGCTCTAAAAAGGATTAATATTGGTATGTATTCCAAAGGATTATTAAGACAAATGAGATAATGTTAATGGTTTGAAAGACTGTGAAGGTGTCAATAAAATGCATCTAATATTATTATTATTGGCTCAGAATACTCTTTGATTTACTTGGTGATGAGTTTGGCTGGGACTTTTGTAGTGACTGAGTACATGGCAGAAACATCAACTTTCTGATAATTGCCTCTTTTGTATTTCTTATACACACACCGAGGGAGGAAAGCTATATATACTACTACAAGAAAAGAGCTCTGGACCAGTACAGGCGATCTCCAATTTACGATGGTTTGACTTGCAATGTTTTTACTTTACCATGGTGTGAAAGCAATACACATTCAGTAGAAACAGTATTTTGAATTCCAAATGTTGATCTTTTTCTGGGTTAGTGCTAAGTGCTACAATCATCTCTTGCGATGCTGGGCAGTAGCAGTGAGCCACAGCTCCCAGGCAGCCACGTGATCAGAGTAAACAACTGATATCGTGCAACCATTCTGTACCCATACAACCACGCTTTTTCACTTTCAGTGCAGTATTCAATAAATTACATGAGATATCCAACACTTTATTATAAAATAGGCTTTGTGTGAGATGCTTTAGTCCAACTGGAGGCTAGTATAAGCGTTCTGAGCACGTGTAAGGTAGGCTAATCTAAGCTATGATGTTCTGTAGGTTAGGTGTATTAAGTTCATCTTCAAATAACCATATTTTCAACTTAAAATGGATTTATCAGGATGTAACCCCCATTGTAAGTGGAGGAAGATCTGTACTATAGAATTTGGTTCTGGTCTCAGGTGTGGGTTAATTACTAGATTAACAGCAGACAGTCCACACGACTCCTTTGAACCTTCTTTGTAAAAGGGATAATAATGTTGATCCCATTGTGTTACTGTGGCAATCAAATCAGATAACGCATGTGAAGTATTTTGGAAAATCTACATAAACAAAATACAAGCTTTTATATTTTTAAAGCCAAAACTTTTCATAACTCCTTTTCTCTCATTTCCCTGTTTATTCCATGGCCAAGTCCTACTGATTCTACCTTTAAAATATATTTCAAATCCAATCAATTATTTACCTTAACAGCCACCATCCTAAGTCAAGTCACTGTCATTTTCCATGTGAACGCTTTCAATAGCCTCCTAACCCCTCTACATGTGTTCAGTTTTACTCTTTTCCAACACATTCTCCACAGAGCAAATTGGCACTTCAGTCCTTAAAACTATTCAATGAATAAAATATAAAACCTTAACTGATCATAAGGCTTCAAATGACCTAGCATCTCTCCTAGCAGGCTCCTTCTCACTCAAGCTTGCACGGTTTCCAATGCTTGATAAAGACAGTATCTGTATTAGAAAAACTCAGTCTTCCACCTCCTGTGTCTCCTTTACTGCTCACACAGAACTCTCCATTTCTGATACTTCTGGTCACCAAATATGAGGTTTTTTTCCTCCACACTAAGCAATGCTCTGAGATACCAGCTGGGTAGCCTACAATTTAACTCAATGCTGTTTGGAGATAGCATCAGGTCCCACAGGTTAAGGGCTCAGTCCTACAAGTCTACCCCGTGCTCCCAGCCCCTTCAGAAGCCAGTCACAAGTCCACTTTATCACCGGAGCTTCTGACCAACCAGCCATAGATCAGAGGTTCCAATGACTCCCTCCTT
The DNA here is from genome assembly GCF_003676395.1 of Aethalodelphis obliquidens. NCBI lineage: Eukaryota > Metazoa > Chordata > Mammalia > Artiodactyla > Delphinidae > Aethalodelphis > Aethalodelphis obliquidens. The sequence continues at coordinate 13,554,843 of NW_020837996.1, read as the reverse complement.
GGGTTTGACTAATTTGCTAGAGCAGCTCATATAACTCAGAGAAACATTTTACTTACTAGATTGCTGGTTTGTTGTAAAGGGATATAACTCAAAAACAGCCAGATGGAAGAGACGAATAAGGCAAGATATGGAAAAGGTCATGGAGCACCCATGCCCTCTCTGAGCATACCGCGCGTTTGCCGACCCAGAAGCTCTCCAAACCCACTCCGTTTGGGTTTTTATGGAGGCACAATTGATTAACTCATTGGCCATTGGTGACTGAACTCAATCACCAGCCCCTCTCATTTCCCTGGAGGTCAGGGGGATGGGACTGAAAGTTCCAATCTCTAATCGCTTTTCTCGGCATCCAGCCCCCATCCTTAGGTGTGGTTCAAAAGTCACCTCATTAACATAACAAAAGACACATTTATTGCTCTTATCACGGGAAGTTCCAAGGGTTTTATCACAGGATTCAAACAGTTGCTAATCAAAGGGGGAGCAGCCAGAAAGCACCTGAAGCAAGAGTAAAGGGACCATCGGAGAAGCTCATCAAGATTAGGAGACCCAACAACCAGAAACCCTGCACACACCTTAATCTTGTCAGCAACCCCACCCTTTTGAAACTTTGCAGAAGAAAGAAGAAATCAAGACTGTTACTGCCTTGATCCTTATCACATACTTCTTACTGAGTCCTGACTGTGTAACCTCTCCCTATTCCCTAAGAAGGGGGACACAGTTCTTGAGGTGTTAGCTTACTGTGTTCCCTCTTTGCCTGGCAAAGAAATAAAACCACTCTTTCTTTCTCCTCCATAACTCTGTCTCCATATTTCTGTTCGGCATTGGTACACAGAGAGCCAAGATTTTGGCAACAGAATGTCAACGAGTTGACGATGCCCTCCTCTTTGAACCATTATGATAAAACTCCTCACTACCCCCTCCAGGTCGGGGACATAGAGTTTTGAGGGCATTAGCCCACTCTGGCTCCCTTTGTCTGGCAAAGCAATAAAGATATTTTTCTCTACTTCACCCAAAACTCTGTCTCTGAGATTCAATCTTGTGCCAGTGCATAGAGGTGGGATTTGGGTATCAAGGTCTAAATTTAATTGTCACCTAGGAGAGGATTTACCTGACTCTGCAATCTAAGTCAGTAGTCTCTTGGAATCTTTTAACTCATGCTATTCCTTTATAGCACTTAACTTTTTAAATTGTATGCTGATTAAAAAAAAATGTAGCTCTCTCACTCAATTGCAAGCTCTATCATGGCAAGGGCCATATAGGCATTGTACATGTTTATATCACTTGAAATTCTTAGTACAGTGTCTGGTCGTATTTAATAAGCACCGGGTGCTTGTGATTTTCAAGATGGAGACCTGGTGAGGGAAGTTATGGGGAAATTTCTCACCTCACATTCAGTGTAGAAATTCTGTTTCCAGGCAGGATAAATTAAGGACATATATTAAGAAGATTTTGCTTCTATGCAACAACCACACATAACAAAATCAATATTTAGAAGTATGATTATTAAAAAAGACTTCGAAGAGGTATGGAAGCAAATATAGATGGATAATTAGAATTCCTTAGAGGAAAGAATCCCTTCTAGGGAAGCTGGGATCAGAGTCCTTTTCTTTTTTCCTGGAGGAATTTCCTAGTCCGGGAGTAGGCTCTCAGACTAGCTTGCTATTGCCCGAGCGGCACTTCCAGGAGAAGGAGAAACCAGCAGAGCTTCTGATGGTTGTATTTGCTGCTGTGGCATTGTGAAATCTAGAAGACTTCCTATTCCATGGCTTGTTTTGCCACCCGGACATTTTCCCCCAGTTTTATTAAGGTATAATTAACAAGTAAAAATTATATGTATTTCAAGAGTACACTGTGATGTTTTGATACATGTATACATTGTGAAATGATTACCACAATCAAGCTAATTAACATATCCATCATCACCTCAGAAATTACTTTTTTTTTTGCAGTGAGAACACAATATCTATTCTTTTAGAAAATTTCAAGTACATGATACAGTATTATTAACTGTAGTCACCAAGCTTTATATTAGGTCTCCAGAGCTTATTCATATTATAACTGAAAATTTATACCATTTGATCACAGCTCCCCATTACCCCCCGCACCAAGCCATTGGTAACCACTATTCTACTCTGTTACTATGAGTTTTGACGTTTGTAGAGATCATGCAGTAACTATCTTCCTGTGTTTGGCTTATTTCACTAAGCATAATGTCCTCCAGATTCAACCAAGTTGTTGCAAATGGCAAGATTTCCTTCTTTTTTAAGGCTGACTGATAGTTCTGGGTGTACATGGGTGTGTCTCACATTTTCTTTATCCATTGTTTCCAGATCTTGGCTATCGTGAATAATGAAGCAATAAACATGGGAGTGCAGATATCTCTTCAAAATACTATTTTTTTTTTTGGATATATACCCAGAAGTAGGATTGCTGGATCATATAATACTTCCACTTTTAATTTTTGGGGGAACCTCTCATCTGTTTTCCATAATGACTGCACCAATTTTCATTCCCACCAACAATGCATGGGATTCCCTTTTCTTCATATCCTCACCAGCACTTGTTAGCTCATCTTTTTGAGGATAGCCATTCTAACAGGTGTGAGGTGATACCTCATTTGGTTTTGATTTGCATTTCTTTGATGATTACTGATCATTTTTATGTACCTATTAACCATTTTTATGTCTTCTTTTGAAAAAATGTCTATTCAGTTATTCTGCCTATTTTTTAATTAATTATTATTATTTGCTCTTGAGTTGTGTGAGTACTTTATTTTTGATATTATCCCCTTATCAGATGTATATTTGCAAATATTTTCCCCCACTCCATAGGTTGTGTTTTCATTTTGTTAATAGTTTCTTTTATGCAGAAGCTTTTTAGTTTGATGTAGTCTCATTTATTAAGTTTTGCTTTTGTTGCTTGTACTTTTTGTGTCATATTCAAAAAATTATTGTCAAGGTGATTTTTTTCCTGTTTTCTCCTAGGAGTTTTATGTTTTCAGGTCTTATGTTTATGATGTAGATCCATTTTGAGTTAATTTTTGTGAGGGGTATAGGAAATACCTATACCACTTTCATTCTTTTGCATGTGTATTTGTATTCTTTTCCCAATACCATTTATTTAAGAGACTATCCTTCCCCATTGTATATTCTTTGTGCCCTTGTCATAGTTGACCATATATATGTGGGTTTATCTGTGGGCTCTCTATTCTGTTCCATTGGTTGCTGTGTCTGTTTTTATGCCAATACCATACTGTTTTGAGTACCATAGCTTTGTAATATAATTTGAAATCAGGAAGTGTGATGCCTCCAGCTTGCTTTTTCTTGCTAAAAAATGCTTTAGCTACTCAGGGTCTTTTGTGGTTCCATACAAATTTTAGGATGGTTTGCTCTATTTCTGTGAAAAATGCCATTGGAATTTTGATAGGAATTGCATTGAATCTGTAGATTGCTTTAGGTTTCCATTTATTTGTGTCTTCTTCAATTTGTGTCTTCTTCAATTTCTTTTATGAATACTTTATAGTTTCTAGGGTACAGATATTTTACCTCTGGTTAAATTTATTTCTAGATATTTTATTCTTTTTGATACTAATGTAAGTGAGATTGTTTTATTAATTACTTTTTTGATAATTAATTATTACTGTATAGAAATGAAACTTATTTTTGTATGCTGATCTTGTATTTTGGAACTTTATGGAATTTGTATACTAGTTCTATCCATTTTTTTGGTGGAGTCATTAGGATTTTCTGTATATAGATTGTGCCATCTGTAAACAGAGACAATTTTACTTCTTCTTTTCTTGTGTGGATGCCTTTTATTTCTTTTTCTTGTCTGACTGATCTAACTAGGACTTCCAGTACTATGTTAAACAGAGTGGTGAGAGTGGGCACCACTCTCCACAGTGTTTTTGTTCCTTATCTTAGAGGAAAAGCTTTCAGTCTTTCACCATTGAGTATAATGTTATCTGTGGGCTTGTCATATATGACCTGTATTATTTTGAGGCACTTTCTGTCTATATCCTATTTGTTAAGAGTTTTATCATGAATGGATGTTGAATTATGTCAAATGCTTTTTCTGAATCTATTGAGATGATAATGAGATTTTTAATCTTTCTATTAGTATGATATGTCATATTTATTGATTTGTGTACACTGAACCATCTTTACATCCCAGGAATAAATCCTATTTGATCATGGTATAAGACTTTTAATATCCTGTTAAATTCAGTTTGCTAGTATGTTAAGAATTTTTTTATCTATGTTCATCAGTGATATTGAGCTGCAATTTTCTTTTCTTGTAGTGTACTTATTTTGCTTAGGGTAATGCTGGCCTCATAAAAAGGGTTTGGACATATTTCCTTCTCTTAAATTTTTGGAAGAATTTGAGAAGGAGTGGTTAATTCTATTTTAAATATTTGGTAGAATTCACCAGAGAAGCCATCTGGTCCTGGGCTTTTCTTTTTTATGAGGTTTTTGTATTACTGATTCAATCTTCTTACTCATAATTTGTTCAGATTTTCTATTTCTTCATTACTTGGTAGGTTGTATGTTTTTAGGAATTTATTTCTTCTAGGTTATCCAATTTGCTGGCTTATACTTGTTCACAGCAAACTCTCATGGTTCTCTGAGTTTCTGCAGTCATATTTGTGATGTCTCCTCTTTCATGTCTAATTTTATTTATTTGAGTTTTCTCTCTCTCTTTTTCTTTTGGTTAGTCTAGCTAGAAGTTTGTCAATTTTGTTTATATTTTCAAAAAGTCAGCTTAGTTTCATTGATATTTTCTATTCTTTTTCTGGTATCTATTTCATTTATGCCAATTCTGATCTTTATTATTTCCTTACTTCTGCTAACTTTAGGCTTAGTTTCTTCATTTTTTAGTTCCTTGAGTTGTTTGTTTGAGATAAGTTGCTTATTTGAGATTTTTTTTCTTAATGTAGGCATTTATTATAAACTTCCCTCTTAGAATTGTTTTTGCTGCATCCCATAAGTTTGCTATATTCTGTTTCCATTTTCAATTATCTCAAGATCTTTTTTTAAATTCCCTTTTGATGTCTTCTTTGACTCATTTTGTGTTCAGTAGTATGTTATTTAATTTAACCTATTTGTGAATTTCCCAGTTTTTCTCCTGTTATAGATTTCTAGTTTTATACCATTGAAGTTGGTAAAGATACTTGATATGATTTCAATCTTCCTAAATTTGTTAATGCTTGTCTTGTAACCTAACATATGATCTATCCTTTAAAATGTTTCACATAACACTTGAAAAGAATGTGTATGTGGTTGCTAATAGATGTACTATTCTATATATGTTTATCAGGTTCTTTTGCTCTAAGTATAGTTCAAATCCAATGATTCATTATTGATTTTCTGTCTGTATAATTGATCCATTGTTGAAAGTGGGATATTGAAGTTCTCTATTATTATTATATTGCAGTCTATTTCTCCTTTCAGATATGTTAATATGTGCTTTATGTGTTAATAGGTGCTCCAATGTTAAGTGCATATATATTTACAGTAGTTATATTCTTCTGATGAATTGACACCTTTTATCATTATATAGTGGTCTTCTTTGACATTTGGTATAGTTTTTGACTTTAAATCTATTTTTTCTTATATAGGTACACTTACTTCTCTTCTCTCTTAGTTTCCATTTGTGTGGAATATCTTTTTTCTATCCCTTCATTCAACCTATATGTGTTGTTAAATCTGAAGTAAGTTTCATGTAGGCAACATATAGTTGCTTTTCAGCCATTCAGCCACTCTGTCTTTTGATTAAATAATTTAATCCACTTGTATTTAAAGTAATTATCAATATGTAAGAAATTATTGCTATTTTTGTTCATTGTTGTTGGCTGTTTTGTAGTTTCTTCATTCATTTTTCCACTCTTACTATCTCTCTTTGTGGTTTTATTACTTTCTATAATTATATGCTTCCATTCCTTTCTCTTTTGATTTTGTGTATCCAACAGGACGTTTGTAGCAGTTTGAAGTGACACAAAAGACCAGGGAACTTAGCAGGAAAGGAATAATACAATCTTGAACAGTCTTGCAGTGCTTAGGAGGAAAAAGTTCCACTAACAGGAGGTATTTATAATGAGCACACAATGAGTCTCACCCATGAGACCTTAAAACCAGAGATAGATTGTAATTAAAGCTGCAGCCAGTCCTGACCCTGCTCAATTCTTAATTGGGTTGAGGTGATCAGCCCTTTAGCCTGTTACTCAAAGAGGAAAAGGAAAACACTCTTTGGGGAAAAATAACATCAACCTAAGTGTCTATAACTCTTTTAAACATAATATCTAGTATACAATAAAATATTACTACACACTTGAACTGTCAGGAGAATGTGAGAGATAATCAAGAGAAAAAGCTATTAATAGAAGCAGACTCACAGATAAAGCCAGATGTTGGAGAAGGCCAACCAATAACTTAGGGCTTCCCTGGTGGCGCAGTGGTTGAGAGTCCGCCTGCCGACGCAGGGGACGCAGGTTCGTGCCCTGGTCTGGGAAGATCTCATGTGCCGCAGAGCGGCTGGGCCCGTGAGCCATGGCTGCTGAGCCTGCGTGTCCAGAGCCTGTGCTCTGCAACGGGAGAGGCCACAACAGTGAGAGGCCCGCGTACCACAAAAAAATAAATAAATAAAAAATAACTTAAGTATTACAAATAAGTCAAAGAGTATAGAAGATGGAGAATATAGATAAAAAGAGAAAAATAAAACATTCAACATAGATTTTTGATCTATAAAAAGTCAATATTCTAGAATTTAAAAAAATACTTGAGACTAAGAATTCATTGGATGGATTAAACAACATCCAATTGGGTAGTAAATAGCAGAAGACTGCCTTTTAGTTTCCTATTAGTAAACTCAAAACAGGTCAACAGAAAATATACAACTAAAACTTGGAGGTAAAAAAGATGAAAGAACCATGAACAGAACACAAGAAATATTTGGGACAGAGGTTTAAGTTTTTGTTTTTTTTTTTTTTACCATCTTTATTGGAATATAATTGCTTTACAATGGAGTGTTAGTTTCTGCTTTATAACAAAGTGAATCAGTTATACATATACATATGTCCCCATATCTCTTCTCTTTTGTGTCTACCTCCCTCCCACCCTCCCTATCCCACTCTTCTAGGTGGTCACAAAGCACCGAGCTGATCTCCCTGTGTTATGCAGCTGCTTCCCACTAGCTATCTATTTTACATTTGGTAGTGTATATATGTCCATGCTGCTCTCTCACTTTGCCCCAGCTTACCCTTCTCCCTCCCCGTATTCTCAAGTCCATTCTCTAGTAGGTCTGTGTCTTTATTCCTGTCTTGCCCCTAGGTTCTTCATGACCAATTTTTTTTCTTTTTTTTTAGATTCCATATATATGTGTTAGCATATGGCATTTGTTTTTCTCTTTCTGACTTACTTCACTGTTTATGACAGACTGTAGGTCCATCCACCTCACTACAAATAACTCAAATTCATTTCTTTTTATGGCTCAGTAATATTCCATTGCATATATGTGCGACATCTTCTTTATCCATCAACTGTTGATGGACACTTAGGGTGCTTCCATGTCCTGGCTATTGTAAATAGAGCTACAATGAACATTTTGATACATGACTGTTTTGGAATTATGGTTTTCTCAGGCTGTATGCCCAGTAGTGAGATTGCTGGGTCGTATGGTAGTTCTATTTTTAGTTTTTTAAGGAAGCTCCATACTGTTCTCCCTAGTAGCTGTATCAGTTTACATTCTCACCAACAGTGCAAGAGAGTTCCCTTTTCTCCACACCCTCTGCAGCATTTATTGTTCGTAGATTTTTTGATGATGGCCATTCTGACAGGTGTGAGATGATATCTCATTGTAGTTTTGACTTGCATTTCTCTAATGATTAATGATTCTTTCATGTGTTTGTTGGCAATCTGTATATCTTCTTTGGAGAAATGTCTATTTAGGTCTTCTGCCCATTTTTGGATTGGGTTATTTGTCTTTTTGATATTGAGCTGCATGAGCTGCTTGTAAAATTTGGAGATTAATCCTGTCAGCTGCTTCATTTGAAAATATTTTCTCCCATTGTGAGGGTTGTCTTTTGGTCTTGTTTATGGTTTCCTTTGCTGTGCAAAAGCTTTTAAGTTTCATTAGGTCCCATTTGTTTATTTTTGTTTTTATTTCCATTTCTCTAGGAGGTGGGTCAAAAAGGATCTTGCTGTGATTTATGTCATGAGTGTTCTGCCTATGTTTTAGAGGTTTAAGTTTTAACACTCATGTCAGAGACCCAGAAAAATGAGAAAAAAGAGACAAAGGGGTAGAAGCAATATATGAAGAGAAAATAATTTAAAAGTTTCCACAAGTAGTTAAAGACTTCAATCTACACATTCAAGAAGCAAATCCCAAGTAAGATAAAATAAATTTCAATTTGGTTCAAATAATTCCAATGCCGAAAATCAAAGATAAAAGAAAATATTTAAGCAAGAGAGACAAAAATAAAACAAAACAAAACTATAGTAACTTCACAATGAGAAATATGGAAGCCATAAAACATGGATTAACTTCACACTGCATAATGAGAAAAAAAAGCTTTATCCATCAAGAAATCTTTCAGCAGCACTATTTACAATAGCCAGGACATGGAAGCAACCTAAATGTCTACTGATGATAAATGAATAAAGAAGGTGTGGTACATATATACAATGGAGTATTACTTAGTCATAAAAAAAACAAAATAATGCCATTTGCAGCAACATGAATGGGCCTAGAGATTGTCATCCTGAGTGAAGTAAGTCAGACAGAGAAAGACAAATATCATATGATATCACTTATAGGTGGAATCTAAAAAAAATGGTACAAATGAACTTATTTATAAAACAGAAATATAGTCACAGATGTAGAAAATAAACTTACGGTTACCAAGGGGGAAAGGGTAACAGGAGGGATAAACTGGGAGATTGGGATTGACATATATACACTATTATATATAAAATAGATAACTAATAAGAACACACTGTATAGCACAGAGAACTCTACTCAATACTCTGTAATGACCTATATGGGAAAAGAATCTAAAAAAGAGTGTATATATATATATACGTATAACTGATTCAATTTGCTGTACAGCAGAAACTAACACAACATTGTAAATCACTTATACTCCAATAAAAATTAATTTTAAAAGAGGAAGATAAAAAATATTTCAAAAATAAATGTAAAATTTAAAGATATTAAAAAAAAAAAAAGCTAAGAGAATTTGTCACCAGCCCATGACACTACAAGAAATAATGAAGGAAATTCTTCAGGATGAAGAAAAATTACCCTAGAGGAAGCACAAAAGTGTATGAAAGAATTAAGAGAATTAGAAAAGATAAATTGATGTGAATATCAACTGTTTAAGCAGTAATAATAATTGTGTTGTGGAGTCTATATACAACACACAGAAGTAAAATACATGAAAACAATAGCTCAGAGGATAGAAAGGGGTAAAAAAGTTAAACTGTTGTAAAGTTCTTGCAATATTTGAGAAGTACTAATAATTAAACTAGTATATTTAAGTTCAGGATGCATAGTCTGAACTTTAGGGTAACTATTAAAACAATAAGGCAAAATAGCAGTAACCAAAAAAGCTTATGGAAGAGATAAAAAAATATGAAACATTAAAATAATATGAAATAATAACAATCAGTAAAAAATGAAGGACAGAAGGAAACAAAGAACAAATAGAACAGAAAGAAACTGAAAGCCAAGATGGTAGACTTAAACCAAATTATAGCAATAATTACATTGTATGTAAATGAACTTAGCATTCTAAGTAAAAGACAAAGATTGTCAGACTTGCTAAAAAAAAACCCCACAAAAACCAACAACTAATCTGTTTACAAGAGCTACATACTAGGGCTTCCCGGGTGGTGCAGTGGTTAAGAATCTGCCTGCCAATTCTGGGGACACGGGTTTGAGCCCTGATCCGGGAGGATCCCTCATGCCGTAGAGCAACTAAGCCCATGCACCACAACTACTGAGCCTGCGTTCTAGAGCCCACAAGCCACAACTACTGAGCTTGCGCTCTAGAGCCCGCGAGCCACAACTACTGAGCCCACATGCCACAACTACTGAAACCCACGCACCTAGAGCCCATGCTCGGCAAAAAGAGAAGCCACTGCAATGAGAAGCCCGCGCACCGCAACAAAGAGTAGCCCCAACTCGCCGCCACTAAAGAATGCTGTACACAGAAACAAAGACCCAATGCAGCCAATAAATAAATAAATAAATAAATAAAATTAATTAAAAAAAAATCTACATACTAAATATAAAGTCATCAAGAACTTGGCATTAAACACATGGAAAATGTATACCATGTGGAATTTAACCAAAAGAAACTATGTGTGGTTATAATATTACTTTCAGACAAATAAAGCTTTAAGACTAAAGGTGTTACTAAACATAGAAAAGGATATTTCATAATAGTAGAAAAGTTAATTAAACAAACATAACTACTCAAACTTTCTATGCACTTAATAACATAACTTTAAAATTAAAATATATAAAGTAAACGTGGACAGAGCTAAGAGGAGAAATAGGCAAAGACGCAATCGCAGTTGGAAATTTTAGCACACCTCAATTAGTAAGTGATAAAAAAAAAACAGACAAGAAACTAAGATATAGAATCAATGTTTGTAAAACATATCCAACCGGTGCAGAATACAATTCTTTTTAAGTGGATTTAGAACATTTACCAAAATAGACCCTTGCCTGGGCCAAAAGCAATACATTGCAAAAGATTGAAATTATGGAGCGTATGTTCTCTTTCCATAATAAAATTAAACTAGAAATCAATAACAGAGAGATAACTAGACTATTACCAAATGTTCAGAAAATAAGCAGCATACTTCTTAATAGCTCATTGGTCAAAGAAGAAGTTGTAATGTAAATTAGAGAATATTTTGAAACTGAAGATAAAGAGAAAAATGACATAAATTCATTTAAAATTACTTTATAAGCAGGGTCTTTGTAGTTAAAGATTTTTCAGAAGTACAATTAAGTTGAAAAAGCCTGTGGTCAGATGGCATACTCATTTGCTAGCGCTGCCATAAAAAAGTATCACAGATGGGGTGAGTTATTAAACAACAGAAATTTATGTCCTCATAATTCTGGAATCTAGAAGTCCAAGATTAAGGTGCTGGCAGGCTTGGTTTCTTCTGAGGCTTCTCTCCTTGCCTTGCAGATAACCCTTTATGGCTCTGCCCTTACATGGTCTTTCCCTTGTGTAAGTACATCCCTGTGTCTCTTCCTTTTCTTAGAAGGACATCAGTCATGTTGGATCAGGGACCAACCATATGACCTCAATTAACCTTAAATACCTCTTTAAAAGCTCTATCTTCAGGTACAGTCACATACTGAGGTACTGTGGGTAAGGACTTCAACAAAAGTATTTGGCGGGATAAATGGGGAGATATAATTCAGTCCATAACAGATAGAAAGGTCCTGGCTTGTCCCCTCCACATCATTAAGGATGGGACAAAGAGAAAAGGTAATGCTGAAGAACAAAAGAATACTTGGAAAAACAGAGGTTCGGGGAAACAAAAAACCTTAAAACATAGCAAATTGTCTGCAGTTAAAAGCCCACAAAAAGTAGCAATGGTAATATTACTAACCTGTAACATTTGTTCTATGCGTATTTTTCAGATTTTATTGATGATTAAATAAGGTAATCAAGTAAGACTTGAGCATAATTCAGAGCATAAAACAAGCATTCAATAAATGTTACATACTGTTATTATTTCTGAGCTGTTTTTGCTTCTGGAAGGAGGAGGCAGGCAGTGGCTCAGGAGCTGAATTTTGTTTAAAATTATTAAAATTATATGGTGCTATTTTACTGTTTGTTTCAAGAATTATAATGGCAAATGGAGGTTAGAAGGAGTCTGCTGAATATGTAAGAGACAGTATTGGTTGTTATGGTGAATCAAGCCTTGGCAGAAGCAGAACATGTTTCATTTTATTTTGATGCTTATCCCAATGTCTATGAAAGTCTTCTCTCAGTTGGAAAAGAATACAAGTAAGCTATAAAAAATTGATTTCTCACCAACAGGACATTTGCAGTTATGGTGGAAATATGTGTAAGCAAGAAGAGAAAAAATGGTTTTCAGTTCTGTTTAGTTGAGAGTAAAAGGAGACAATAAAATTGTACCATGGACGATCTTCTCGATAGGGCCCTCCAAGGTCTCTGCTACCCTTCCATTCCAAGGGAACACCTGTGATACCAATACTCATAAGAACTGCCCTCTGCTGAACACCTACTATATACCATACACTGTAAATCTCTTTTTTCTCCCAAAACCCACTAAAATAGGAAACTGAGTCTCAGAGGGGTTATATGACTTGCGCAAGTTCACAGAGCTACAAATGGATGAACTGAAATACAAATCTAAGTTTGTGGAATTGAAATCTCATTCTCTTTCTGCTAAAGATGTGTTTGTTTATCCAGTGGTTATTGGGTAAAGTAAAGCAACAGGACTTAAGGAAATGACTGAGTACAGACTTGGAGGCTCACAGCCTGTCTTCTTTAAGGAACTCTCAGAACTGGCACTTTGTCCTCCACAGAGGAAGCCAGCTGGGTACCCCACCCATGACCCTCTCATCCATGCATCCTCCCTTGCCATCCCCTGTGCCATTCCCTCTATTCAAATCTCTACTTCCTTTTACCGGACTTTAGTAACCACCTCCTAACTAATGTCCTTATCTTCAGTCAGCCCCCAGTCCAAGTTCTCCTCTATATACACTGCTTGTCAGACTTAGGTTCTCTCAAGCACAGCTTGGAATGTGTCGCTTCTTTGCTAAAACAGCAGCTACAACAAAGTCATTCCCCTGTGTCACATTCAGAACAAAATCTCAATTAGCCCCAAGTTGTTTTTCCTATCTTCTCTTCCACTCTGTGCCCACACTTACTGGTGTCCAGACATGCTGAGTTTACTACTCTATATTATTGAAGTACGTCCTCCAATTCCTCACTTCCCTACCTTGGTTCATGCTACTCTGTTTACTGTCCTCCCATGCAAGTATATCCCCATCTATAAAAATTCCTCTCTATACTTTGAGGCCAACATCAACGCAGCTCTGCTATGAAATCTTTCTAGACACCCAGAGTCACATGTCTCCCAGAGTACCATCTGCCTTCACTGTCACAGCTGAAATGGCTGCCTTATTGGTCCCAGAGGATAAGCAGTTTGAAGATAGTGATCATGGTCTATTTTTCTTTTTTTGTCTCCGCTGCTTGACAAATAGTCTCTCCTCAGTAAGTGTTTGCTTTGTTTGAAGAGATAACGCTGTGATACATGTACTGATACTCCACAGTCATACTGACTGTTTACTGGCTGTTTATTATAGAATTTGGGCAGAAAGGGAGATAAAGTGGCTTGGTTTTAAAATCCTATTTGGTCTAATTTTGCGTAACTTCAGAACTTTGTGTATCTTCAGAGTCAGAATTCTTTTTCCTGTTGAAGGAATATCTAAACAATTTAATCAGAAAGGTTGTATTTGGACATCAAAGTGAAAATTACAGACTCATTCTTCCTCTCTAATAGAAAACTAAAAAGAACAACAAAAAATCATGGCTGAACAGGCAAACGTGGGAAACACAGAATGTTACAACTCCCATTTATTTCCCCCATAAGGAAACTGAGCCACATGAAATGACTGACCTAAAAATCACTCTTTTATCAAATACTTGAATTTTATAGTCTGCGTAGAGTGTACGAACAAGACTAAATCTTGGCCTGGTACCCAAGTCTCCACTTGTCAACACTTTGTCCATACTTACTTTTTTGTTGTGGTTGAGAGAAATGACTCTGAAGTCAGGGAAAACAGGTTTTCACTACTGACTAGTGATGACCTTGGATGAATTAATTAATTAGTCTAAGGCTCATTTTCTCCTTTGTAAAAACAGGAAAATATCAGCATCCACCTCATAGAGATGTGAGGATAAAGTTGGATGATGCTTATAAAGGGCTCAGCTCAGAGCCAGGCATACAATGGAGTACTCAGTGAACGTTAACTGCCACCACCACCATTAGCATTATATTTTTATTGTCAGTATCACTGCACCATGGTTCCTTATCATTTCCTTTTGTGAGGTCTTGGGCATACTTCCTCTTAACAATGAATGCAATGTAGGAAGATGCTGCTAGTATTTTCCTAATTTCTGTGATGATCAGAATTACCTTCTACGCTGTGAAAACAGGCCATCAGGTCCTCCAACCCTGATCCTTATACTGGAAATTCTGGTGCAGTAGATCTGGATTGGGGACCAGGAACATGTTTTTAAAAAGTGCCCTATGGCTGCTTACAGAGAGGTTTGCCTGTCAAAAGCCTATCTGATCACCCTTTTGACAAGTCCATGATCAAATCTGATGGAGGAAAAGAAAGGAAAACAGAGTAGGTACTGCTTTTGAAAGAAGTGTGAATGGGTGTATCCCCACTGCAAAATCACATACAGAAGGGTCCTGACATGCCAGACACTCTTCAGGACAGAAGCTCTTAGAATGCCTCCAACAACTGTATGAGGTTGATGTTCTTATCTCATTTTATAGACAAGGAAACAGACATAAAATACTTGGTAAGTCATTTGCCTAACAAGATCATACAGTCAATAAGTCAGTAAATGTCAGAGTTAGCATCTGAACTTATATATTTACTGTTATGAACCTCTTTCTAGCATTCCTTCAACTTCTCTGAAAGGTAATGAAAATGTGGGGATGAAGAGCTATGAGATGAAATACTTTTTAAAGCAGGGGGTATATATTAGATATGACTAGATCCTCTGTGCCTAATGATATCTTGCTCATAGTAGGTGCTCAATAAACATTTAGTGGATGAATCAACTTGGCTCTTTACACATTGAAGCAATGATACATTGTAGCTTTTTAAAGAAAAATTACAAAATGAGTGATATTTGTTGTGGGTGCTCTCATGTTTTCCTTTTGCTCTCCTTCTATTCTAAATGTACAATGTCCTTGGATTTGTCCTACTCAGATCCTGACTCTTCAAAGAGGTGGACCCATGTTTTCAAGCTCTTCTGTAAATTATATTGGTTTGAGAAATGCTTTTCACACATAAATTTGTTTTTTTAACTAGAAGGTTTTTGGCCAAAACAACAATTAAAAAAAATAAATCAGGGAGGGTATGTTCAACAGGTGAAGTACAGGAGATATTTTTAGGTGGTGGCAATATTCTGTATGATACTGTAATCATGGATGCATAACACTATGAATTTGTTTACATACATAAAACTTTACAGCACAAAGAATAAACCTCAATATATGCAAATTTTAAAAATTTAGAAGGTTGGAGGAATCTCAAGATGGAATATAGACTATGACAAAATAATTTAACTGTGTTAGAAATACATGAAATAGCCTTCCTTAAGGGGGTAGAAGGAAATGGTCTTGACCTAACTAACTTTGGGGATGGGTAGGGTATACAAGACTAAACGTAAAAGAAACAGCACATAAGCACCATACTCTAGCTGATAAGGTTGTTTCCCATGGAAGCATGGTTTAACAATTTTGAAACCACTTTATACGTATATTGAAACTGAACAATTAAATAAATGGATGGTCAGTGGTAGGAGCCAGGTTTCTCACTGTTGGAGTTGGAGGTTACAAAACAAACAAACAAAATAAGAAGGCTAGAGTGATACATGTGGTAATGGATTAGAGTTGGAGACATAAGTATAAACTCATATTTAGCTTAATATAGGTAGGTACTAATGGTTGCATATAGAAATACCTGTAGATATGTGTACATACATATATGGGTTAGTATACACACATATTTTCCTGTTCAGTCAGTTGAGAGGGCCTACAAGCAAGCACACACCCATAGAAACCAGCAAAAATACTGCCCAGATACTGGTTTCTAACACTATTCTCCATATAGATCAATGGAACAGGATGGAAAGCCCAGAAATAAACCCATGCACCTATGGTCAATTAATCTATGACAAAGGAGACAAGAATATACAATGGAGAAAAGACAGTCTCGTCAATAAATGAGGCTGGAAAACTGGACTGCTACATGTTAAAGAACGAAATTAAAACATTCTTTAATACCATACACAAAAAATAAACTCAAAATGGATTAAAGACCTAAATATAAGACTGGATACTGTAAAACTCTTAGAGGAAAACATAGGCAGAACACTCTTTGACGTAAATTGCAGCAATATCCTTTTCAATCCATCTCCTAGAGTAATGGAAATAAAACCAAAAATAAACAAATGGCACCTAATTAATCAAAAGCTTTTGCACAGCAAAAGAAACCATAAACAAAACAAAAAGACAACCCACAGAATGGGAGAAAATATTTGCAAATGATGAAACCAACAAAGGATTAATCTCCAAAATTTATGAAAAGCTCATGCAGCTCAATATCAAAAAAACAAACAACCCAATCCAAAAATGGGCAGAAGACCTAAACAGACATTTCTCCAAAGAAGACATGCATGTGGCCCAAGAGGCACATAAAAAAGATGCTCAACATCACTAATTATTAGAGAAATGCAAATCAAAACTACAATGAGATATCACCTCACACCAGTCAGACTGGCCATCATCAAAAAATCTACAAACAATAAATGCTGGAGAGGGTGTGGAGAAAAGGGAACCCTCTTGCACTGTTGGTGGGAATGTAAATTGATACAGCCGCTATGGAGAACAGTATGGATGTTCCTTAAAAAACTAAAAATAGAGCTACCATATTGATCCTGCAAACGCACTCCTGGGTATATATCTGGAGAAAATCATGGTTTGAAAGGGTACGTACACCCCAATATTCACTGCAGCACTGTTTACAATAGCCAAGACATGGAAGCAACCTAAATGTCCATTGACAGATGAATGGATAAAGAAGATGTGGTATATATTTACAATGGAATATTACTCATCCATAAAAAGAATGAAGTAATGCTATTTGTAGCAACATGGATGGACATGGAGATTATCATACTAAGTGAAGGAGGTCAGACAGAGACAGACAGACATCATACGAGGACTTCCCTAGCAGTGCAGTGGTTAAGAATCTGCCTGCCATTGCAGGGGACACGGGTTTGACCCCTAGTCCGTGAAGATCCCACATGCCACGGAGCAACTAAGTCCGTGCGCCACAACTACTGAGTCTGCGTGCCACAACTGCTGAAGCCTGCATGCCTACAGCCTATGCTCCACAGCAAGAGAAGCCAGCACAATGAGAAGCCCGCACACCACAATGAAGAGTAGCCCCCGCTCGCCGCAACTAGAGAAAGCTTACGTGCAGCAATGCAGCCAAAAATAAATTTAAAAAAAAATCATATGATATTGCTTATAAGCTAAATCTAAAAAAAAAAAAAAGATACAAATGAATTTATTTACAAAACAGAAACAGAATCACAGACTTAGAAAACAAACTTATGGTTACCAAAGGGGAAAGTTGGAGGGGAGGGATAAATTGGGAGTTTGGGATCAACATATATACACTGCTGTATTTAAAACAGATAACCAACAAGGGTGTACTGTATAGCACAGGGAACTCTACTCAATATTCTGTAATTACATAAATGGGAAAAGAATTTGAAAAAGCATAGATATATGTATAACTGAATCACTTTGCTATACACCTGAAACTAAGACAACATTGTACATCAACCACACTCCAGTATTAAAAAAAAAATAAAGGAAATGGAGCTCCTTGTGGAAATGGCTGATTTCAGAATTGGGGTGGGAAATGTATAAGCTGGGCCTAGAGCATCCTGTAATGCCAGAAAGTTAGACATTTGCACTCCCCTCACCACCTCAACACACACACACCAGAGAAGATCCCCACAATGATGAAATTATGTTAAGAGACAGAGGAACCAGTTGAAAGAACCCCTAATAGCCAAACCTGGAACAATCTGAACAAAATAAATAAATTAGCATTAGATTATAATGCAAAGTATAAAATAAATATCCATGAATCAATACAGATGTAAGTAAATAATGATATAACTAATAAATAAATAAATGCTTAAATAAATAAATGGAGGAAAAGAGACAAATCATCTGGACAAAGGATTTCAAAGAATTTGTTTGGATACTCTTCCTCAAAGAGATGGGAAAACACTCTATATACCTTAGTGACTGTCTAATGGCTGCTCATAGTGACTTCCTCCCAAAGATATAGTACAGAAAGGGAGAAAAAAAGATTAACTTAATAGAGGAGAAAACTGACAAACATTACCTTAGTTAGGTGATCAAGATCAGTACCAACAGTGATAATAATGTTGATAGTATGTACTCTGATATGATGTAGTAAGAATGACACTTAACCTCTGTGATCTCTCTCCCTAAATACCATAACCCCTGTCTATTCATGAGAAAAACATCAGAAAAATCCCAATTAAAAGACGTTCTACAAAATATTTGATCACTATTCCTCAAAACCATCAAGGTCATCAATAAAAAGGAAGCTGTCATAGCCAATAAGAGCCTAAGGAGACATGATGACTAAATGTAACATGATATCCTTGATGGAATTCTGGAAAAGAAAAAGAAAATTAGGTAAAAGCTAAGGAGATATGAATAAGGTATAGACTTTAGTTAATAATAATATATCAATATTGGTTCATCAATCATGACAGACATACTTTACTAATTAATCTAAGATGTTTATAACAGGGGCAATTGGGTGTGGAGTATATGGACCCTCACTAAACTATCTTTGCAAGTCTTCCATAAACCTAAAGGTATTGAAAAATTAAAAGTTTATTTAAACTATGATGGAGAAAGCATTCCTAACTGAAGTGAAATTTGTTTTATAATGCTCTTACTTTAGAAGCATCTGTTGGCATATTTGGATTTAAATGTTCAGATGTACATTTGGTGCCAAGAAAATGCTTCCAGAATAATGGCCCCTGAACCAAATGTCAACCTGGGTAAAACAGCTTTGTGGTTTGCAATTTAATGGCTGGAGCCAGCTCATGTAGTTGGTGACCAAACCCCCCTCCTATTTGTCTTGTCCAATCACAGCAGCAAGAGCTTGCCAACACTAGGGACTGTTTTCTTTAAAACCAAAAAAGGGGGCTTCCCTGGTGGCGCAGTGGTTAAGAATCCACCTGCCAATGCAGGGGATACGGCTTCGAGCCCTGGTCCAGGAAGATCCCACATGCCATGCAGAACGGCTAAGCCTGTCTGCCACAACTACTGAGCCTGTGTGCTACAACTACTGAAGCCCACGTGCCTAGAGCCCATGCTCTGCAACAAGAGAAGCCATGGCAGTGAGAAGCCTGTGCACTGCAACGAAGAGTAGCCCCTGCTCACCGCCACTAGAGAAAGCCTGCGTGCAGCAACAAAGACCCATTGCAGACAAAAATAAGTAAATAAAATAAATAAATTTATAAAACAAACAAAAAAAAGAAAACTGAAAAAGGTATGGGGGAAGATGGCAGCATGGGAAGATGCAGAGTTCATGTCCCCCCCACAACTAGGGCACCTGCTGGACGCTGGTAGGGACCTCGATGTCCAGGGAGACAGGAGGAACCCCCAAGTGAACTGCCAGGGGTTGGGCCAAAACTCCTATGGTGAGAGCTCTGAGTCAAAACCACTGGACTAACAGAGAACCTCAGACCCCAGGGAATATTCATCGAAGTGAGGTCACCTGGAGGTCCTCATCTCGGCACCAAGACTCAGCTCTACCCAACAGCCTACAAGCTCCAGTGTTGGAAGTCTGAGGCCAAACAACCAGTAAAACAGGAACACAATTCCACCAATCAAAAAAAAAAAAAAAAAAGAGATGGCAAAAACATATGTCACAGATGAAGGAGCAAGGTAAAAACCTACAAGACCAAATAAATGAAGAGGAAATAGGCAATCTACCTGAAAAAGAGTAATGATAGTAAAATATGATCCAGAATCTCAGAAATAGCTTGGAGGCATAGATTGAGAAAATACAAGAAATGTTTAACAAAGACCTAGAAGAACTAAAGATCAAACAAACAGAGATGAACAACACAATAACTGAAATGAAAAATACACTAGAAGGAATCAATAACAGAATAACTGAGGCAGAAAAATGAATAAGTGAGCTGGAAGATAGAATGGTGGAAATAGCAGCCGAGGAGCAGAATAAAGATAAAAGAAAGAAAAGCATTGAAGACAATCTCAGAAACCTCTGGGACAACACTAAATGCATCAACATTCGAATTATAGGGGTCCCAGAAGAAGAAGAGAAAAAGAAAGGGTCTGAGAAAATAGTTGAAGAGATTAACATGGGAAAGGAAATAATCACCCAAGCCCAGGAAGTGCAGAAAGTCCCATACAGGATAAACCTTAGGAGAAACACACCAAGACACATATTAAACAAACTAACAAAAATTAAATTCAAAAAAAAATATTAAAAGCAGTAAGGGAAAAACAAAAAATAACATACAAAGGAATCCCTATAATGCTATAAGCTGATTTTTCGGCAGAAACTCTGCAGGCCAGAAGGGAGTGGCAGGATATACTTAAAGTGATGAAAGAGAAGAACCTACAACCAAGATTACTCTACCCAGAAAGAATCTCACTCAGATTCAATGGAGAAGTCAAAACCTTTTCAGACAAGAAAAAGCTAAGAGAATTCAGCACCACCAAACCAGCTTTAAAACAAATGCTAAAGAAACTTCTCTAGGTGGGAAACACAACAGAAGAAAAAGACCCACATAAACAAAGCCAAAACAATTAAGAAAATAGCAATAGGAACAAACATATTGATAATAACCTTGAATGTAAATGGATTAAATGCAACCAAAAGAGACAGACTGACTGAATGCATACAAAAACAAGCTGCATATATATGCTGTCTACAAGAGACCCACTTCAGACCTAGGGACACATACAGACTGAAAGTGAGGGGATGGAAAAAGACATTCAATGAAAATGGAAATGAAAAGAAAGCTGGAGTAGCAATCCTTGTATCAGATAAAATAGATTTTAAAATAAAGACTGCTACAAAAGATAAGGAAGACACTACATAATGATCAAGGGATCAATCCAAGAAGGAGATATAACAATTATAAATGTTTATGAACCCCACATAGGAGCACCTCAATACATTAGGCAAATGCTAACAACCATGAAAAGGGAAATTGACAGCAACACAAAAATAGTAAGGGACTTTCACAGCGCACTTACACCAATGGACAGATCATCCAAACAGAAAATAAATAAGGAAACACAAGCCTTAAATGACACAATAGACTGGGTAGATTTAACTGATATTTATAGAACATTCCACCTGAAAGCAGCAGAATACCCTTTCTTCTCAAGTGCACACAGGATATTCTCCAGGATAGATCACATCTTGGGTCACAAATCAATCCTTGGAAAATTTAAGAAAACTGAAATCATATCAAGCATCTTTTCTGACCACAACGCTATGAGATTGGAAATCCATCACAGGAAAAAAAAAACTATAAAAAACACAAATACAAATACATGGAGGTTAAACAGTTTGCTACTAAATAATGAAGAGATCACTGAAGAAATCAGAGAAGAAATTAAAAAATACATAAAAACAAATGACAATGAAAACACGATGACCCAAAACCTATAGGGATGCAGTAAAAGCAGTACTAAGAGGGAAGTTTATAGCAATTCAATCTCAAGAAACAAGAAAAATCTTAAATAAACAATTTAACCCTACACCTAAAGCAACTAGAGAAAGAAGAACAAACAAAACCCAAAGTCAGTAGAAGGAAAGAAATCATAAATATCAGAGCAGAAATAAATGAAATAGAAATGAAGAAAACAATAGCAAAGATCAATAAAACTAAAAGCTTGTTCTTTGAGGAGGTAAACAAAATTGATAAACCTTTAGTCAGACTCATCAAGAGAAAAAGGGAGAGGATGCAAGTCAAAATTAGAAATGGAAAAAGAGAAATCACAACTGACACTGCAGAGATACAAAGGAATATAAGAGACTACTACAAGTAACTATTTGCCAATAAAATGGACAAACACAAAGAAATGGACAATTCTTGGAAAGGTACAATTTTCCAAGACTGAACCAGGAAGAATTAGAAGATATAAAGAAACCTATCACAAGTAATGAAATTGAAACTGTAATTAAAAATCTTCCAACACACAAAGGTCCAAGACCAGATAGCTTCACAGGCGAATTCTATCAAACATTCACAGAAGAACTGACACCGATCTTTCTCAAACTCTTCCAAATAATTGCAGAGGGAGGAACACCCCTAAATTCATTCTATGAAGCCACCATCACCCTGACACCAAAACCAGAAAAAGATATCAGAAATAAAGAAAATTACAGACCAATATCACCAATGGACATAGATGCAAAATTCCGGAACAAAGTACTAGCAAGCAGAATCCAACATCACATTAAAAGGATCATACACCATGATCAAGTGGGATTTATCCCAGGGATGCAAGGACTCTTCAATATATGCAAATCAATCATTGTGATACACTGCATTAACAAATTAAGGAATAAAAACCATATGATCATCTCAATAGATGCAGAAAATCTTTTTGACAAAATTCAACACCCATTTATGATAAAAACTCTCCAGAAAATGGGCATAGAGGGAACCTACCTCAACATAATAAAGGCCATATATGAGAAACCCACGGCAAGCATCATACTCAATGGTGAAAAACTGAATAGATTTCCACTAAGATCAGGAACAAGACAAGATGTCCACTCTTGCCACTCTTATTCAACATAGTTTTGGAAGTCCTAGCTACAGCAATCAGGGAAGAAAAAGAAATAAAAGGAATGCAAATTGGAAAATAAGAAGTTAAACTGTCACTGTTTGCAGATAACGTGATACTATACATAGAAAACCCTAAAAATGACACCAGAAAACTACTAGAACTAATCAATGAATTTGGTAAAGTTGCAGGATGCAAAACTGATGCACAGAAATCTCTGGCATTCCTATACACCAACAACAAAAAATCAGAAAGAGAAATTAAGGAAGCAATTCCATTTACCATCACAACAAAAAGAATAAAATACCTAGGAAAAAACCTACCTAAGGAGGTGAAAGACTTGTACTCAGAAATCTATAAAACATTGGTGAAAGAAATCAAAGATGGCATAAACAGATGGAGAAATATACCATGTTCTTGGATTGGAAGAATATTGTGAAAATGACTATACTACCCAAAGCAATCTACAGATTCAATGCAATCCCTATCAAATTACCAGTGGCATTCTTCACAGAATTAGAACAAAAAGTTTTGCAATTTGTATGGAAACACAAAAGACCCTGAATAGCCAAAGCAATCTTGAGAAGGAAAAACGGGGCTGGAGGAATCTGGCTCCTCAACTTCAAGCTATACTGCAAAGCTACAGTAATTAAGACAGTATGGTACTGGCACAAGAACAGAAATATAGATCAATGGTTCCAGATAGAAAGCCCAGAGATAAATCCATGCACATATAGTCACCTAATTTACAACAAAGGAGACAAGAACATAAAATGGAGAAAAGACAGCCTCTTCAATAAGTGGTGCTGGGAAAACTTGACAGCTACATGTAAAACAATGAAATTAGAACACTTCTTAATACCATACACAAAAATATACTCCAAATGGATTACAGACCTAAATGTAAGACCAGACACTATAAAAGTCTTAGAGGAAAACATAGGAAAAACACTCTTACATAAACCACAACAAGATCTTATTGACCAACCTCCTAGAGTTATGAAAATAAAAACAAAAACAAAGAAATGGGACCTAATTAAACTTAAAAGCTTTTGCACAGCAAAGGAAACCAAAAACAAGATGAAAAGACAGCCCTCATAATGGGAGAAAATATTTGCAAATGAAACAATGGACAAAGGATTAATCTCCAAAATATACAAAAATCTCATGGGGATTAATATCATAAAAACAAACAACCCAATTAAAAAATGTGCAGAAGACCTAAACAGACATTTCACCAAAGAAGACATACAGATGGCCAAGAGACACATGAAAAGATGCTCAATCTCACTAATTATTAGAGAAATTCAAATCAAAACTACAATGAGGTATCACCTCACACCAGTCAGAATGGCCATTATCAAAAAATCTAGAAACAATAAATGCTGGAAAGTGTGTGGTGAAAAGGGAACCCTCCTGCACTGTTGGTATGAATGTAAATTAATACAACCACTACGGAGAACAATATTGAAGTTCCTTTAAAACCTAAAAATAGAACTACCATATGAGCCAGCAATCCCACTGCTGGGCGTATACTCTGAGAAAACAATAATTCAAAAAGAGACATGTACCACAATGTTCATTGCAGCACTGTTTACAATAGCCCAGACATGGAAGCAACCTACATGCTCATCAACAGATGAATAAAGAAGATGTGGCACATATATACAATGGAATATTACTCAGCCATAAAAAGAAACAAAATTGAGTTATTTGTAGTGAGGTGGATGGACCTAGAGTCTGTCATACAGAGTGAAGTAAGTCAGAAAGAGAAAAACAAATACCATATGCTAATGTATATATATAGAATCTAAAAAAAAAAAAAATGTTACTGATGAACCTAGTGGCAGGGCAAGAATAAAGATGTAGACATAGAGAATTGACTTGAGGACACAGTGGGGGTAGGGGAAGCTGAGGCGAAGTACGAGCAGCTGCGACATATACACACTACCAAATGTAAAATAGATAGCTATTGGGAAGCCGCAGCATAGCACAGGGAGATGAGCTCGGTGCTATGCGACGACCTAGAGGGGTGGGATAGGGAGGATGGAAGGGAGATGCAAGAGGGAGGGGATATGGGGACATATGTATGCATATGGCTGATTCACTTTGTTGTACAACAGAAACTAACACAGCATTGTGAAGCAATTACACTCCAATAAAGATGTATAAAAAAAGGGGGGGGATATTGTATAGTATGTGTCTCAGTTGTATATGTTTTAAAAGCTTTAACTTTTTCACTGAGGAGAGGGGAAAATCACTTTGGAATAGTGAGTTGTTTTGTATATTTTTGCACCTAGTATATCAGCTTTTCCCTATATTTTACTGTATTATCAGAGTTTGTATTTACTGGAAAGGAAACATATCAGCTGTGTATTTAGAGATCTGATTTAGCGTCCTTTTCATATGAAGTGCATTGTAAAAGTCCCCATTAATCCTCTGGCTTGTGAATTTTTGCATATATATAAAAACACCTATCCTGTTTCTAAAGTTTAACCTTGAAATGACTCTGTTTTGATAAATACTAGTGTTTAAACACATGTAATACTTCAGTATATCATTGAAAGAATGAGACTTGGACCTTCAATATAAGAAGTAAATATTTAATACAGGATTATGGGGAAACATGTCTTTGAAATTAATATATTGATTGAGACAGTTAGTAATTATAACCTATCAGCAAATTAGTGTATTAACGTGCATTTAAACAAGTAAATTACACGCTTGAAAATAACTAAATACTTATTTGGCTTGTCAGGATTATTCAAATGATTTAAAATTGGTGTTTCCACCCATAAATGTAGACACTCTATTAGTATCTATACTAAAACTAATTTCTAAACTAACACTAATTAGTATCTACACTAACACTAATTTCAGACATTCTGTTAAAGTATCTTTCTATTTTACTTTAAATGGAGGGGTTGGGTGAGAAAATATGATGCAAAAATTGTAAAACTAATTTACATGTCAAAATTCTACTCATCCTTAAAATCTAACCTACTAGCAACCTGTCCTTGAAGGTATTACATTTTTCCAGATATATGTAGTGTCTCCCTCTTCAGAAACCCTGTAACTTCTCAGATAAACTGATTACAAGCACGCAAAAAAGACATGTCTAGCTAATCTCAAGGAAAGAGATTTTAGAAAAAGCTAATTCAAAGATTTCTCTCTTAATGGTCACATGCAGGAAATAATGTAAAGGAAAGTCCAGCTAAAGATGATTGGGAGAGAGTCACAAAGCTGAATGCAGGACATTGTTGTATGTTTCAAGATCTGGTTTGAGGCTGCTGGCAATACAGAGCGGGTGGACAGCTTTCACTTGTCTTAGGGAATTATTAATCTCATTAAAAGCTATCAGATAATTGTTCAGGTATTTTATCAGGTATTTTAGCTACTGTCTAGGAGAGGTTATCAATTACATTATGCAAAAATGTTCTGTGCCACATGAGGTTTAAGAAAATTTTCTTTTTCTGCACCAAATGACTCATCTCAGACCAGGTACTTGGTGGCACCCTGCATAACACAGGAAGCAGAGGAATAAACATGGAAGGTCTTTCTACAATATAATTTTACTAGAAGAATTTTTAGAGGGAACAACATTTCTTTTTCTCTCTTAACGGGATTTGCCACAGATATGTATAAGTAAATCACCAACATTTCTCTCTCCTCCACTGACCTATATTATGCTTTACCCTTAGGTTCCATGCAAGCCCAAGGAACACAACACTTATATACATGAGAAAAAGAGGATTTTAAACCTTCAGACTTTCACAAACATTGTGCTGTTTGTGCTATGTTAAATCAAAGTGAGGGAATGAAGGAGCTCATAATCCCAATCATAAAACTGCATATCAATAACACTAGCTGGCTGCAATACATGAGCAAAGACTGCTGTTTTAGAAAAGTTCCTTTGTCATCTTAGAAATTAGGGTTTGCTTTTTTTTAACCCTAGTACTAACTACAAATACAAAAAGCACAGGCTTCCACAAACCAATTCAACTTCCTGTATTGAAGTGTTTAATTCACAAAAAAAGGGGCTATACTCGATTTCAATTCACATGTGACAAAAGAACCCCTACATTTCTGAGTATTGAGATTTTCATTTTCTTCTTCCTTTGTCTAAAATGAAGACAATTTCACTTGTAACAAGAAACACAAATTGTTGAAGAAGACAAGGTGTTTGAAGCACATGCTAACAACAAGTGAAATTATGCACGATAGTGAAGGAAATTCAGAATAATCTCAAGTCACTAATGCTTTTAATAAAAACAATATCAATGTTGAAGATTTCACAATGAACTTAATAGTGAAAAAGATGATAGCAATCGCAACTACAATTAGAACTCCATACACTCCACTCTTAGTCACTGATAGAGTGAGCAGACAAAAAGTCAGAAAGGATAGTGAGGATTTAAGAGCAAAAATAAGTTTGTGGAATGGATAATTGTGCCAAAAAAACTGAAAACACATATTCTTTTTTGAGCACATATTGAACATTTAAAATAAATGTATACTAGGGCATAAAGTAAGTCTCAATAAATTTCAAATCTGAATGTATCATTCAGATCACATTCTTTGAACAAAATTTAATTTATTAAGAAAACAGTAATAACTACAATGAGATATCATCTCACACTGGTCAGAATGGCCATCATCAAAAAATCTAAAAACAGTAAATGCTGCAGAGGGTGTGGAGAAAAGGGAACACTCTTGCACTGCTGGTGGGAATGTGAATTGATACAGCCACTATGGAGAACAGTACGGAGGTTCCTTAAAAAATTACAAATAGAACTACCATATGAGCCAGCAATCCCACTACTGGGCATATACCCTGAGAAAACCATAATTCAAAAAGAGTCATGTACCAAAATGTTCATTGCAGCTCTATTTACTAAAGCCAGGAGATGGAAACAACCTAAGTGTCCATCATTGGATGAATGGATAAAGAAGATGTGGCACATATATACAATGGAATATTACTCAGCCATAAAAAGAAACGAAATTGAGTTATTTGTAGTGAGGTGGATGGACCTAGAGTCTGTCATACAGAGTGAAGTAAGTCAGAAAGAGAAAGAAAAATACCGTATGCTAACACATATATATGGAATTTAAGAAAAAAAATGTCAGGAAGAACCTAGGGGTAAGACAGGAATAGACACAGACCTACTAGAGAATGGACTTGAGGATATGGGGAAGGGGAAGGGGAAGCTGTGACGAAGTGAGAGAGTGGCATGGACATATATACACTACCAAATGTAAAAGAGATAGCTAGTGGGAAGCAGCCGCATAGCACAGGGAGATCAGCTCAATGCTTTGTGACCACCTGGATGGGTGGGATAAGGAGGGTGGGAGGGAGGGAGATGCAAGAGGGAGGAGATATGGGAACATACGTATATGTATAACTGATTCACTTTGTTATAAAGCAGAAACTAACACACCATTGTAAAGCAATTATACTCCAATAAAGATGTAAAAAGAAAAAAAAGATTGGAAATTAAAAGCAAAATACACACATCTCAACAATGGATGTGTGACCTAAGAAATCCTAAAGGAAAATATATTCATAATTTGACTATAATGAAATTACTACCTATTAAAACCTGCAGTGTTCAGGTAATTAAAGTTTAATTTGTACATTTGAATTTTAACTTCTGAAAAGAAGAAAAGCCAAACATCAATAAGTTAAAATCTTACTGAAAATATTCGACAAAGAATAAAGAATAAACACAAAAAAATTTGATATCGACATCAGTAACAAACGTAGAGCAGAATCTAGTGAAATAGAAAGACACAATAGAAATAAACTACAAAGCTAAAGTTTGGTTGTTTGTAAAAATTAATAAAATTCACAAACTTCTGTAGACAAGTTCTAACAATTATACAAGAAACAGATGACCCCAGTCTCACATAAGTAACTCCAGATAATGGAAACAGAAGGATTATGACTCCGGTTTCATTTACATAAGGCTAGTATAATTCTGATACCAAAAGCTGATGAAAAGTAAGAGAGAGAAAACTTACATTCTGGTTTTGCTTATGAACATCAATGCAAAAGTCCTAAACTAAATATTAGTAAATGAAATCCAGCACAGAACAAAAAAGACCATAAAATGTTTTTATTTGTTTGTTTGTTTGTTTTAAATTAGGTTCAAGCCAAAGATGCAAGAATGGTTTAAAAACTTTAAACTCACTGATGAAAGAAATTAAAGTTGATACAAACAGATGGAGAGATACACCATGTTCTTGGATTGGAAGAATCAATATTGTGAAAATGACTACACTATACAGAGGAATCTACAGATTCAATGCAATACCTATCAAATTACCAATGGCATTTTTTACGGAACTAGAACAAAAAATCTTAAAATTTGTATGGAGACACAAAAGATGCCAAATAGCCAAAGCAGACTTGAGGGAAAAAAAAGGAGGTGGAGGAATCAGACTCCCTGACTTCAGACTATACTACAAAGCTACAGTAATCAAGACAATATGGTACTGGCAAAAAACCAGAAACATAGATCAATGGAACAAGCTAGAAAGCCCAGAGATAAACCCATGCACCTATGGTCAACTAATCTATGACAAAGGAGGCAAGGATATACAATGGAGAAAAGACAGTCTCTTCAATAAGTGGTGCTGGGAAAACAGATACATGTAAAAGCATGAAATTAGGACACTCCCTAACACCATACACAAAAATAAACTCAAAATGGATTAGAAACCTAAATGTAAGACTGGACACTATAAACTCCTAGAGGAAAACATAGGCAGAACACTCTTTCACATAAATCACAGCAAGATCTTTATTGATCCACCTCCTGGAGTAATCGAAATTAAAAAAACATAAACAAGTGGGACCTAATGAAACTTCAAAGCTTTTGCACAGCAAAGGAAACCATAAACAAGACCAAAAGACAACCCTCAGAATGGGAGAAAATATTTGCAAATGAATCAATGGAAAAAGAATTAATCTCCAAAATATATAAACAGCTCATGCAGCTCAATATTAAAAAAACAAAAAACCCAATCCAAAAATGGGCAGAAGACCTAAATAGACATTTCTCCAAAGAAAACATACAGATGGCCAAGAAGCATATGAAAAGCTGCTCAACATCACTAATTCTTAGAGAAATGCAAATCAACACTACAATGAAGTACCACCTCACACCAGTTAGAATGGGCATCATCAGAAAATCTACAAACAACAAATGCTGAAGAGGGTGTGGAGAAAAGGGAATCCTCTTGCACTGTTGGTGGGAATGTAAATTGATACACCACTATGGAGAACAGTATGGAGGTTCCTTAAAAAACTAAATATAGAACTACCGTATGACCCAGCAATCCCGCTACTGGGCATATATCCAGAGAAAACCACGGTTCAAGAAGACACATGCACCCTAATGTTCATTGCAGCACTATTTACAATAGCCAGGTCATGGAAGCAACCTAAATGCCCACCAACAGACGAAAGGATAAAGAAGTTGTGGTATATATATACAATGGAATATTACTCAGCCATAAGGAACGAAATTGGGTCATTTGTTGAGATGTATGTAGAGACTGTCATACAGAGTGAAGTAAGTCAGAAAGAGGAAAACAAATATCGTATATTAATGCATATATGTGGAACCTAGAAAAATGGTACAGATGAACCGGTTTGCAGGGCAGAAATTGAGACACAGATGTAGAGAACAAACGTATGGACACCAA